>NC_081774.1:22364720-22702970 GCF_963082965.1 Carassius carassius | reverse complement strand
CATTTGGCAACCGACAGTTCACATTCGACAGGTGTCCGTCTATAACTATGTTTTGAACCAATTATCCACCGCCGGAGCCAAGATCAACCTCCACAAAGGACAGTGGTGCCGAACTAAGGTTAACTACGTGGGCCTACTCATCGGATCCCAAGGCATTGAACCACAGTCAAACCACATTCATGCTATTCAAAACATCAAGCCTCCCACTAACGTCTCTGAGCTGCGGAGTTTTCTAGGGGTATGCAATTACTCTCGACAGTTCATCAAAAAATACTCAGACATTGCCAGACCTCTGACAGCTCTGCTAAAAAAAGACTGCCCTTTCGTCTGGTCGCAGGCTCAAGAACACGCCATGAAAGAACTAAAAAGACATTTATGCACAGCTCCATGTCTTGCTTATCCCAATCCACAAAAGGAATTCTACCTGGAAGCTGGGTTTTCCAACCAATGTCTCAGTGCTGGCCTGTACCAACGGCATGACCAAAACAAGAAAGTAGTTGCCTATGCCAGCAAGACACTGCTTCCACCAGAGTGTAAGTTCTCAGACTGTGAAAAAGCTCTGCTCTGCACTGTATGGGCCATTCAGCGATTCTCCAATTACATTGGGGCACAGAAAGTTATCATAGAGACTTGCCACCAGCCAGTAATGTTCCTCAACAGCCAACGAATCCGAGATGGCGTGGTCACCAATTCAACTCCCCAAACTGGGCTATAATAATATGTGAAATGCATGCATGTACATGATTGTATTTTTGAGAAAAATAATGTTATGCGTGGTTAGTGAAAAACTAAAAATGTTAAATCTGAATAAGGCCACAAAACACATAAAGAACAATGGTTCCCGGGATTTTTGAGAACTGGAGCTTGTAACCTAGAATTTTTCTTTCTAAATTATGTGAAAATCATCTTGTTTACTCACTCACAGAAAACAATATATTGATTTACATTTTCTAAGACACTTTTTGTTGGTAAAAGTCATATGCGAGTAGGCGTCAACTATCATGAATATCATTGTGATTTACACCTGAAAGACAAAGGCTCGCATAATGAGCTGCATAATGAGCCTCTCAGTCATCTGTGCCACTGAGAGGGAAGAGTTACAAGAAAGAATGTGAGAACAAAGTAAATCTACATAATTTTATGTTTGTAGTTTATTTAGAATATATTTAATTATCCCACAACATACTTTAATATCCACTTGGGGGAGCAGTTAAACAGTTTATCAGGAACAATCAAAGCTGAATTTCAAAAAAAAAATTTGCATCATTACAATCCTCACACAATCCTTCAAAAATCCTTTTAACAATCTTATTTTCTACAAAAAAAAACATTCATTGTTGTTATTATTATCATTATTATTATTATTAATGTTGAAAAGAGCTGAGAATATTTTTGAGATTTTTAAGGGGGAATAAATTGAAAGAACAGCATTGTTTTTACAATTGTTACAGTTATCTATTTGTTACATTTATATTATTTACATCAAACTTTTGAATGGTATAGTATTGTATATTGTCCGCTTACGTCATGGCCGAGAGCAGTTGGTAGACTCCTCAGCTCCGACAAACCCATTAAATATAGCCATTGAAAGAGTTTATTGATAAATGAATACAACACTACGTGAAAGGGAAAGCCTAGCGGACATGCCGATTCAAAACCCAAGCAAGAAAGAAGTAGGAAAAGGGAGTAAAACGGACGAGGGAAAACCCGGTCCCAAACAGCTAACTATAGCGGAAGCTACTCCACTGAAAACCAGCGGGGATGCTAACAACATGGCTAGCACGGGGCTAACGATGTGCTAGCGGAGTTGCGAAAATTCCGACAAGAAAACTCTGACTCATTTCGAGATTTAAAATCCTCTTTCACCAGAATGGAGACCAAGTTGACTGAGATAGCAACACGCACAGGCGACTTGGAACAAAGAATGACCAAAGCCGAGAATAGAGTAAGTGCCACAGAAGACTGCCATGTTAAACACAGGAGGGTGCTAAGATAATTGTTGCGCAGGGAAGCTGATCTCACGAGTAAATGCGACGATATGGAAAACCGACTGCGCCGCAACAATATTCGTTTATATGGGATCCCGGAGGAATCAGAGAAAGGTGCCATGGTTGATTTTGGGATACACTTTCTGAGGAGCTCGGTGAAACTACCAGAGGGTCTTGAACTTAAAGTGGAAAGAGCACACCGAACCCTTGGGCCAAAACCCCAAGCCGCGGCTCCGCCGCGGTCTATCATAGTCCGCTTTTTGGACTTTCAGGTTAAGCAGACAGTGTTACAACAAGCATGGAAACAACGCAATATCCAGTTTGAAGGCCATACGATCTATTTTGACCAGGATTATTCATTTGAAGTGCAGAGGAAGAGGAAAAAGGTTCAGGAGGCGATAAAAAAGCTCAAAGAGAAAAACATCAAAGCCCAGGCACTGTACCCTGCCCAGCTGAGGATTTCACTGGAATCAGGTACTCGCGTTTTTGCAACACTTCTGGAAGCACAGTCTACACTGAAAACTTTGGGGGTGGATATAGCTTTGGAGGACAGAGATGTACTCGAGATGGAGATGGCGCGTGAAGCCTGGACAACGCAGCCCAACGGGAGGAAAAAGAACCGGCACCACCTGAAGACATCAGATATAAGGGAGTTTATTTGTGGAACGGAGGAATATGAATAAAGCTGGGCAGGATGTGAGTAAATTGAACATTTTCGGCTGTCGTGAATAACTCATTTATCAATATAGTATTTAATTTTTTTTTTTTTTGTATTCTGGGGTAGAGGCTAAAAATTTCACACTGAAGTACATTGGGACTGGATCTGTCAAGTCAAGTCAAGTCACCTTTATTTATAAAGCGCTTTAAACAAAATACATTGCGTCAAAGCAACTGAACAACATTCATTAGGAAAACAGTGTGTCAATAATGCAAAATGATAGTTAAAGGCAGTTCATCATTGAATTCAGTGATGTCATCTCTGTTCAGTTAAATAGTGTCTGTGCATTTATTTGCAATCAAGTCAACGATATCGCTGTAGATGAAGTGACCCCAACTAAGCAAGCCAGAGGCGACAGCGGCAAGGAACCGAAACTCCATCGGTGACAGAATGGAGAAAAAAACCTTGGGAGAAACCAGGCTCAGTTGGGGGGCCAGTTCTCCTCTGACCAGACGAAACCAGTAGTTCAATTCCAGGCTGCAGCAAAGTCAGATTGTGCAGAAGAATTATCTGTTTCCTGTGGTCTTGTCCTGGTGGTCCCCTGAGACAAGGTCTTTACAGGGGATCTGTATCTGGGGCTCTAGTTGTCCTGGTCTCCGCTGTCTTTCAGGGCAATAGAGGGCTTTTCTAGGTGCTGATCCACCATCTGGTCTGGATACGTACTGGATCCGGGTGACTGCAGTGACCCTGTGATCTGGATACAGACTGGATCTGGTGGCTACGGTGACCTCGGAATAAGAGAGAAACAGACAAATATTAGCGTAGATGCCATTCTTCTAATGATGTAGCAAGTACATTATGTTATGGGAATTGTTTCTGGTTCCGGTTTACCTAATTAATGCAGCCTAAAAATCCTTTAACGGATTTGGATATTAAAAGCATATTAGTATGTTATGTGTAAGCGAGGTTAAAGAGATGGGTCTTCAATCTAGATTTAAACTGCAAGAGTGTGTCTGCCTCCCGAACAATGTTAGGTAGGTTATACCAGAGTTTAGGCGCCAAATAGGAAAAGGATCTGCCGCCCGCAGTTGATTTTTAAATTTCTATGTATTATCAAATTGCCTGAGTTTTGAGAACGTAGCGGACGTAGAGGATTATAATGTAAAAGAAGCTCATTCAAATACTGAGGTGCTAAACCATTCAGGGCTTTATAAGTAATAAGCAATATTTTAAAATCTATACGTTGTTTGATAGGGAGCCAGTGCAGTGTTGACAGGACCGGGCTAATATGGTCATACTTCCTGGTTCTAGTAAGAACTCTTGCTGCGGCATTTTGGACTAGCTGTAGTTTGTTTACTAAGCGTGCAGAACAACCACCCAATAAAGCATTACAATAATCTAACCTTGAGGTCATAAATGCATGGATTAACATTTCTGCATTTGACATTGAGAGCATAGGCCGTAATTTAGATATATTTTTGAGATGGAAAATGCAGTTTTACAAATGCTAGAAATGTGGCTTTCTAAGGAAAGATTGCGATCAAATAGCACACCTAGGTTCCTAACTGATGACGAAGAATTGACAGAGCAACCATCAAGTCTTAGACAGAGTTCTAGGTTATTAAAAGATGAGTTTTTAGGTCCTATAATTAACACCTCTGTTTTTTCAGAATTTAGCAGTAAGAAATTACTCGTCATCCAGTTTTTTATATCGACAATGCATTCCATTACTTTTTCAAATTGGTGTGTTTCACCGGGCCGCGAAGAAATATAGAGCTGAGTATCATCAGCATAACAGTGAAAGCTAACACCATGTTTCCTGATGATATCTCCCAAGGGTAACATATAAAGCGTGAAGAGTAGCGGCCCTAGTACTGAGCCTTGAGGTACTCCATACTGCACTTGTGATCGATATGATACATCTTCATTCACTGCTACGAACTGATGGCGGTCATATAAGTACGATTTAAACCATGCTAATGCACTTCCACTGATGCCAACAAAGTGTTCAAGTCTATGCAAAAGAATGTTGTGGTCAATTGTGTCAAACGCAGCACTAAGATCCAATAAAACTAATAGAGAGATACACCCACGATCAGATGATAAGAGCAGATCATTTGTAACTCTAAGGAGAGCAGTCTCAGTACTATGATACGGTCTAAATCCTGACTGGAAATCCTCACATATACCATTTTTCTCTAAGAAGGAATATAATTGTGAGGATACCACCTTTTCTAGTATCTTGGACAGAAAAGGGAGATTCGAGATTGGTCTATAATTAACTAGTTCTTTGGGGTCAAGTTGTGGTTTTTTGATAAGAGGCTTAATAACAGCCAGTTTGAAGGTTTTGGGGACATATCCTAATGACAATGAGAAATTAATAATAGTCAGAAGAGGATCTATGACTTCTGGAAGCACCTCTTTTAGGAGCTTAGATGGTATAGGGTCTAACATACATGTTGTTGGTTTAGATGATTTAACAAGTTTATACAATTCTTCCTCTCCTATAGTAGAGAATGAGTGGAACTGTTCCTCAGGGGGTCTATAGTGCACTGTCTGATGCGATACTGTAGCTGACGGCTGAATGGTTGCAATTTTATCTCTAATAGTATCAATTTTAGAAGTAAAGTAGTTCATAAAGTCATTACTGCTGTGGTGTTGGGAAAAGTCAACACTTGTTGAGGCTTTATTTTTCGTTAGTTTAGCCACTGTATTGAATAAATACCTGGGGTTATGTTTGTTTTTTTCTAAAAGAGAAGAAAAGTAATCGGATCTAGCAGGTTTTAATGCTTTTCTGTAGGATAGGTTACTTTCTCGCCAAGCAATACGAAATACCTTTAGTTTGGTTTTCCTCCAGCTGCGCTCCATTTTTCAGGCTGCTCTCTTTAGGGTGTGAGTATGCTCATTATACCATGGTGTCAAACTGTTTTCCTTAACCTTCCTTAAGCGTAAAGGAGCAACTTTATTTAAAGTGCTAAAAAAGAGAGAGTCCATAGTTTCTGTTACATCATCAAGTTGTTCTGAGGTTTTGGATATGCTAAGGAATTTGGATACATCAGGAAGATAACTTAAAAAGCAGTCTTTTGTGGTAGAAGTGATGGTTCTTCCATACTTGTAACAAGAAGTAGAATTTACAATTTTGGCTATATGAAGTTTGCACAGAACTAAATAATGATCTGAGATATCATCACTTGGCTGAATAATTTCAACACTATCAACATCAATTCCATGTGACAGTATTAATTCTAGAGTATGATTTCGACAATGAGTAGGTCCTGAAACGTGTTGTCTAACACCTATAGAGTTCAGAATGTCTATAAATGCTGATCCCAATGCATCTTTTTCATTATCAACATGGATATTAAAATCACCAACTTTATCTGCAGCCAGAACTAACTCGGATGTAAAATGACCAAGCTCTTTAATAAAGTCTGTATGGTGCCCTGGTGGCCTGTATACAGTAGCCAGTACATTTTAAGTGAAATGAAGTGACATTCAGCCAAGTATGGTGACCCATACTCAGAATTTGTGCTCTGCATTTAACCCATCCGAAATGCACACACACAGAGCAGTGAACACACACACTGTGAGCACACACCCAGAGCAGTGGGCAGCCATTTATGCTGCGGCGCCCGGGGAGCAGTTGGGGGTTCGATGCCTTGCTCAAGGGCACCTAAGTCATGGTATTGAGGGTGGAGAGAGAACTGTACATGCACTCCCCCCACCCACAATTCCTGCCGGCCCGGGGCTCGAACTCACAACCTTTCGATTGGGAGTCCGACTCTCTAACCATTAGGCCACGACTTCCCGTAAAAATTTTGGACTAACATTTAACATTTGTTTCTCTGGATAATGTTATATTAAGCACCATTACTTCAAACGAGTTATACTTGAAGCCTGCCCTCTGAGAAATCCTGAAAACGTTGTTATAAATTGAAGCAACACCTCCCCCTTTGCCTTTTAGATGCGGCTCATGTTTATAACAGTAATCTTGGAGGTGGACTCATTTAAAATAATGTAATCATCAGGTTTTAGCCAGGTTTCTGTCAAACAGAAAACATCTATATTATGATCAGTGATCACATTATTTACAAAAAGTGTTTTCATAGAAAGGGATCTGATATTCAATAAGCCAAGCTTTATCATTTGTTTATCCATATTGCTTCTGTTTTTTATTTGTTGAACCTCAATTAAATTGTTAATCTTAACTTGGTTTGGACGTTTGTTGTATTTTCTAGTTCGGGGAACAGACCCAGTCTCTATAGTGTGATATCTAGGTGAAAAAGTCTCTATGTGCTGAGAATTAACTGACCTCTGTGACGGGAGGCAGCTAGCAGACGGTCGGTTTAGCCAGTCTGTCTGCTTCCTGACCTGGGCCCCAGTTAGTCAAATATAAACACTAAGACTATTTGCCATATTTCTAGAGAGAAGAGTGGCGCCACCCCAGGAGGGATGAAGACCATCTCTTTTCAATAGGTCAGGTCTGCCCCAAAAGCTCGTCCAATTGTCTATGAAACCTATGTTATTCTGTGGGCACCACTTAGACATCCAGCCATTGAGTGATGACAATCTGCTATGCATCTCATCACCACGGTAAGCAGGGAGGGGACCAGAGCATATTACAGTGTCTGACATCGTGCTTGCAAGTTCACACACCTCTTTAATGTTATTTTTAGTAATCGCCGGCTGGCGAACATCATTAGCGAACATCATTAGCGCCGACATGAATAACAATCTTACTGTATTTACGTTTAGCATTAGCCAGCACTTTTAAATTAGCCAAGATGTCAGGCGCTCTGGCTCCCGGTAAACATTTGACTATGGTGGCTGGTGTCTCTATATTCATGTTCCGTACAATAGAATCACCAATAACTAGAGCACTTTCATCAGGTTTCTCAGTGGGTGCATCACTGAGTGGGGAGAACCTGTTTAATGTTTTGATCGGAACAGAAGAGCGGCGTTTTGACCCACGACTACGCTGCCTCACCGTCACCCAGTTGCCCTGCTGCAGGGGCTTTGTTTCCGGAACCGAACAATGTATAGGAATCCCTGAGCTAGACGCATCCAAAGCCGTATCTAGAGCCCTAACATTCTTACTGTCCTCAATTAAAGTTTGGATGCGTGTCTCTAATTCTGAAATCTTCTCAGTCAGCCTAACTATTTCCCTGCATTTATCACATGTGAATCCCTCATCAGCGACAGAGATAGATAAACTGTACATGTGGCAAGAGGTGCAAATAACAAGGAGGGGGAGGGGGAGTGGGCTGGTATTTGATCTTGACCTTAGGACTGTCTGAATGCAACCACAGGTTTGCCTGGAAGATCGTCTCCACTGCACATTGTGCATTTTACCCGGAGAGCAAGCACTCTCTGCCCAAAGGACACCGGGAGTGGGAAGCCCTTTACTTGTTCTTCAGTTGTTCTCATTTCAAGGGCTAACCACTGGTTTTCTGGAAGTTTATAAAGACTTGTTCATCATACTTATTTGTACTGTTATTATCTCTGTTTTCTTTGTTTTGGCACTCGGTAGTATCATGTATGATGATTTTCTTTTTCTGTCTCTAAATACATTGTATGAATAATATCAATGTGGTTAGTTATAATATAAATGATATTAATCATCCCATCAAAAGGAAAAAAATATGGTCCCAGCTAAAAAAACTAAACTGTTCAATTGCTTTACTTCAAGAAACCCATCTTAATGATAATGAGCACCAAAAGCTACAGAGGGAATGGGTAGGGCAGGTTTTTAGTTCAGCATGTAGAGAGGGAAGAAAGCGAGGGGTTGCCATACTAGTGCATAAAGCTCTGGGCCTCACTGTTGAGAAAACTTATGCGGACAAAGCTGGCCGGTACATTTTGGTTGTTGGAACAATAGGAGAGATAAAAATATCCATTTTAAATTTGTATGCCCCAAACAAAGACCACATTGCTTTTTCAAGGATATTTCAGTTGTCCTCACTTCACTAGCTGAGGGGTTGCTCATATTGAGTGGGGATTTTAATTGCGTGTTGAATCAGCAATAAGATAAACAACCTTTGTTCGAGTCCAATGCCAAGAAGGGCGGGGGTGCTGCGGAGTATGATGGAGGAGATGGGTTTAGTAGATGTATGGCGCCAAAAACATCCTAAAGAACGAGACTACACATTTTTCTCTAAAGTACATGGTACCTACTCCAGAATAGATATGTTATGTATGCTAAAAGGAGATGTTTACAAAGTGACCAGCTACCACATTGAACCAATAACCATCTCTGATCATGCTCCGTTGGTCCTTTCGTTGGTTCTAGATCAAAATTGTAGTTGGCAGTTAAATGTTTCCCTCCTCAATAATTTGGGTGTTGTTCAAAAGATTAAGCTAGAATGGAAAGACCATTAAATCACAATGATAATGGAGAGGTCTCGGCCTCTACGTTATGGGAGGCAGCAAAAGTGGTTATAAGAGGAAAACTAATTGCATTATCATCTGAAATCAAAAAAGAAAGGATTAAGGAACAACAAAAATTGGAAAAAAATATTTTAGATTTAGAAAAGGAGCATAAGGAGACTGGTCAAGAAAATACCTTTCAAGCTTTAAAGAAGTGCAGACAAGAGCTTAATGACCTGTTAACATATAAAGCAGAGAGGGCCCTACGATTTACAAATCAACGATATTATGAATCGGGAAATTGAGCGAGTCGATTACTAGCTTTTCAATTACGCAAAGCACAGGCCAGTCGTACAGTAGCAAAAATTCTGCATCCAAATTCCAAAAAAATCATATCTCATCCTAAAGATATTGCCAATGCATTCTCCACTTACTATGAAGCATTGTATGACTCATCGGAAGCCACTGACAAGGCAATTAAGATTGAAAGATTCTTGGAAAATATTAATCTACCTTCATTAAATGACACCCAATCTGAAGCATTAGTAAAACCAATTTCAATAAAAGAAATCGAAGGTGCCATTAAGAATTTAAAAAATAATAAGTCCCCAGGGGTAGACGGCTATCCAGGTGAGTTTTACAAATGTTTCAAAGATGAAATTATCCCTCTATTACAAAGAACCTTTAACTATGCTCTCACTCAAAATGATCCACCTAAATCCTGGTCTCAAGCAATAATATCCGTAATTCATAAAGAAGGCAAAGACCCAACAAGTTGTTCCTCATATAGACCAATAAGTCTGTTATGTTGCGACATGAAAATTTTAACATCTATATTGGCCAAAAGATTACAGGAGTGTATAAAACATGTTATCGGTATTGACCAAACTGGTTTCATACCAGGCCACACTGAGACAGGTGGCATTTTGGTCCGGCATGCAGCAAGATGTGGCAGAGTACATCAGGGAATGTCTTGTGTGCTGCCAGTTCACACCAGCAAACCCAAACCACAGAGCCCAACTGCAACGCAGAGGGATCATGTTCCCGTGGTCAGACCTTCAAATTGACTGGGTAGGGCCCAGGTCAACAAGAGGCAACAAGTACTTTCTCACGGTGGTGTGCCAGTTTACCAAGTGGGTAGAGTGTCTGCCAGCACCCAATGACACTGCCCAAACCACGGCATACCTCCTGATGAACCATATCTTCTCTCGATTCGGATTGCCACTGAGAGTCAACTCAGACAGAGGTACCCACTTCACGGCCGAGATCATGCAACAGATCTGGAAATGCCTAGGGGTACAAGCTAAACTTCACATCAGCCACCATCCAATCGCGTCCGGCCAGGAAGAGAGATCGACCCGAGCGGTGGTCGCCATGCTGAAAAAGTATGTGTCTGCCAACCAGAAAGACTGGGATGTTTAACTACCCCTTGTACTGATGGCCATCAGAGCCACCCCGCAGGAATCAACACGGGTGTCCCCTTTTGAACTCATGACTGGGTGGCAGATGACCCTGCCACTACACTTGCTGTATCAACCAGGAGACTCCAACCTTGTCACCGCTTACACCACATTCCAGTACCTTGACGAGCTCCATAGACATTTGAAAACAACTTTTGCTTTTGCCCAGCAACACCTGCAAAAAAGCACTGAAGGCCAGAAAGCATATTACGACCGGAAAGCATCACACCAGGAACTGAATGTGGGCGACAGGGTCTTGTATTACAGCTTCACCCCGCCACCACAGAGAGGCCCCCAGCGGCTGTCAAAGAAATTCCTGCCACACTGGACGGGACGTCATGAGATTATGAACAAACTCTCCCCAGTCGTGTACCAAATCCAGCTAAACCGGGGATCGAGAGAACCAGTTCTCAAATGGGTCCACCGTAACCAGATTAAGAGACATGTGACCACTAGCAGAGAAAGAGAGGGAGGGGCCAATGCAAGCTAAACTCAACCACCCCCATTGAAGCGAAAAGACTGTCCCATCCAACCCGGGACAAACCTCACTGGCCTGTTTCCTCTCTCTTTTCCCTTTTCCTCCCTACCTCTCTCTCTCTCTGGCCTGTAACAGGATGCTGCTGTGGATTTGTCATCCTGTGCCTCCAGTCAACCAGAGACCAGCGGCTCCAAATTGTTCCTGGGAGCATTGCTGGACACTGGACATTGGTATGTCCAGTGTCAATGCAGTAAACATAGCCAATGTGAGACGGGATGTGGCTGAAATTCAGTCTGAACTTCCACAGCTAAAAGAGCAACTCACTACACAGAGTGCATCCTTGCAAACCATCGGAAAGACATTGAGAGGAACGGTGGTCATTCTCAACACTCATAGCATGCTGTTGAACCAGACCGTGAACTCCATGAAACAGCTGTTCACTGTCTTCCAGAATGACTTTGCCCAAACACAGCTGGTCACAGCATTAATGACTGACATGTTATGGGAAGTGAGTTCCTCCATCGACAGTCTAGCCATGGGAAAAATTCCAACATACCTGATACCCTTAAGCCTGGTGCAAAATGTGCTGGCTTCCGCCATCACCACACCAACTGACCCTATGCAAATCCACCTTGCCTACTCTCTGGGTAGTGCTATTCCCCTTTACGTGGATCCTGAGCAGAAGGAGATGAGTTTCCTCCTGAACTTACCCATCATAGAGTTGAGCCGAATCTACAGACTCAAAGACATTGTTAATGTGGGGTTCTGGAAGGATAACAGTCATATCAAGATACGTACCCCTGAGGTGGTGGCGTACCATGACAGCAACACCCAGCTGTACTTAGCCCCGAACCTGCACATGTGCACCCTGACTAAAGACATCCACTACCTCTGCCCCAGCAAACCTTTTCTCAGAGACAATACTGATGGAATCTGCGGGTTGCAACCCATGATCAGCGACACGCGTTGCCCTGCTGATGCCCAGCCTCGCAGCCAAGTCACAGAGACGCAAGCTGAGATTGTAGGTGATAGATGGCTTGTTAACACTCCAGTACGTACCGCTACACTGACCTATGACCAGCATGACACCGCCACCCGTGTCAACCTGCTTGACCAGAGCATGTGGATTCAAGTCCCACGAGGGGCCATCCTCCACCTTGACGATCTGGCCTTATACCATCTTCCGAGTGAAGAGTACCAATCAGAACTAGAAATCCCATACTTCTTCAAGAACTACAACTTCACCCTAGGTCCAGAGTTTGAACTGTCAATTAAATAGGGGGGGGGGGGGCTCAGCTCATTGACGTTGCTCCCGTCGACGCAGCCCTCCAAGCCTTGTCTCGATTGCCCATCCTGAACACCTCACCTGTTGTCCAAGCCTGGACTGCAGCTGACACAGCACTGTGCATTTCCATGGTCATCGGCCACACCCTGACCCTTGGCGTGGCCCTAGTCCTATACAGGAAACTCAATGAGATGTGAACCTCTGCAGCCAAACTCAAGACAACCATGACTGGAGGTCTCCGATGGAAACCCCGGAGGGAAGGTACCACACTAGAAATGGATACGGACCTCATTGAGCTGAGTCCTCAGCCCTAACAAACACCTGCTACCCGACCGTCATGATTCACCTGCCATCCAAACATTGTGATGGGTGTTGTCCGATAATGACCACAGGGCATCATCCGACCACAAAGGGGGAATGTAACACTAATGAGCGGATGGTATTCAACCATCTGTTCCATATTAATGAATCCTGACTTACTAACACATTCTGCACTCAAAGACCAAAACTTGAGTTAAAGAAAAAACAAGGACTTTCGTTTTACAACATCTTCCAACATAACTCACCACTCGGGCGCCGCGATGTCGGCAACATCCTGGCGTGGGTGACAATTATTACACCTTCGAGACCGTCCAGAGCTACCAGCATGAGCCTCAAAGGAAAGACAAACACCCGCCTTTTTTCACTCACGGCACGACCACACATTCCAAAACACACACACCTACGCACACACCAACACACGAGCATCTCTGGCTCGCACGTGAACCCTTTTGATAAAACTACCTCTAAATGTATTTAAATGTATCTCTTTATGTGCTTAGATGTCTTCACGTGGCATAGTGGAATATAAATAATGTTATGAATCGAACCGTTCTATTGCACATCGAGATCGAAGTCCCTGAATCGTGTGATCTAAGCTACAAGCTTTGTTTTCTATTAATTAATTTCAGTAATCTAAGTAGTACAGAAAATATAGTTTTTTCCTGACCAGAAGATTAATATTTCTTGGAGTTTGTAAGAAGGGTATTTTTATTGACACCTGTTTTGTAAAAGACATTATCGACCCTGTTTTTAAAACTACACTACAGAGGACAGATGATCGTTCTGATGCAAAAGATCATCACGGAGGAATGTGACCCAAATCACGATTGTACGGGCGATAGCAAGCGGGAAAAAATCTCAGTAACCAAATGAAACTTGTAAGAAGCCTGAAATATACATGGCCTGATTTGACGGGTATATTTTTAACTGGTAGGGACCCGGTGAATGTTTCTGCACGTAAAATTCTGGAAGTGATGTCTGAATGTGAAGATGAGATGGACGTTAATGACGTTCTCTATCTGTGTACATCTGTAACAGATCAATGTGTACTGTTGGCTTCCAAAAAATATGATTCTATGACCTGTGAAATTGTTGCATCGTTGGTTGATTTTATATTAAGGCAAAACATGTTAATCTGCAGAGATTTTCTATTCTGGTTAGATTGCCTGTAATGTCATGAGTACTATTTGTTTTTAATGACAATTTGATCATTTTCTTCACTACATCGATGTATATTCAACAATATAGTGTTGAAATAAAAGATTGATCCACTTCACTCGCTATTCTGTTCTCTGAGTTCAGAAACATTTTTGTTTGTTTGTTAACAATTCAATAATAATAAGCAACATATATTATATCTGATATAAACTAGGATAATATAAAGGATAATATAATGATGTTAAGTAAACGTCTCGAATGAAGACGATGTTTCAAGCAATATTTTAATACCCAAATTCACAGAAATATTGCTTTGTATGAACAAAGAGGTCGGTTAACATGAGATCAAAAACTAAGAAAAGGACTCGTATAAGGCCCTAAGCGTAAGCCCAAACCATTGCAATTAGGATGGTGAAACTACGGTAAACAGCTTCAAACAGAAAGAGCTAACAAAATCATGGAAACATATCGTTCTGGTTTCAAAGTGTAACGCTATGAAAAACATTGCGGTTTATATCTATTTATATGTGTGTGTGTGTGTGTGTGTGTGTGTGTGTGTGTGTGTAAAGACCTCTAACACTAGCTTGCTCTATTCTTTTTTTATTCAATCTGTTTTCTTTTTATTTATTATATTATTTAAAATCCCATGCTATGTGTACTGTGTTAACCTAACTCAGACTTGTTATACCACTTATATATCATTGCTCTTTTTGTTGTTTTTGATTGCTTCCACCGTCCTCATCTGTAAGTCGCTTTGGATAAAAGCGTCTGCTAAATGGATAAATGTAATTGTAAATATCTCACCACTCTAGCAAATTTTAGGTGTACTTAGCAGGGGCTATTGTGTTTTTAGGGTATATTGTACTTATTGTCATTATGAATATTTGTACGCTTATTTTCATTTCGACATCTTAATGAACACTTACACAATTTGTCTTCGTTTGAGTAGCTAACGTTACTCGACGGTCACATTTAAGTTTTCACCTCTTACACTCACCAAAAACACCCGAAACCTGTAACTCTGTCATAATTAGGTTAGTTAAAAATACAAAAACTTAATGCCTGACACCTTTGTAACTGACTGAAAACTGCGAACACAAACATCACTAACTTAAATGAACAAAAGACAATAAACACCAATATGTGTTCACACAGTTAACTTTATTTAGATGATTCAGCATTCACTTAAATTAACAGATGATAATAACCACCAATATGTGTTCACACAATAAATTTTTTTAGATGATTCACGGGATTAAAATGACTCTTGAGTTGTTAGAAGAAAAAAATGTTTACTGACATAACTGCAAAATGACTTAAGGGCCCTATGAATCGGTTCATTGAACCAAACTGTCCAAATGAATCATTTTGCAGAAGTGAATCGAACTTTGCATTGCTAAAACAGATCACAAAAAAGAGGGTTTGTAACATCACAACATGGAAGGAGCGTATACTTCACAAACAGTGTAGAAATGTGCGTATTTTAATTTAGGTTATCTGTGCATGCGTTTAATCAGATGTCCAATGATTTAGAGCGTTGCCACATACAATATGTGTGTGATGGGTATTGTAGTTCCCTGACCTGAAGTTCTACATAGCTTGAATGAGGTATTAGTTAAACGTATTAAATTGAACCCCTTTGTAAAACACAAACATATAATACATATAATAACAATAAAATAACTGTTAACACATATTTAGACTAAACGACTATATTCAAGAATAATACGATATACTGTACATGTGCTAAAACAGGCTAAAATAGGGTTGGCTATGTTGTAATGGAGCAGCCATTGTTATGTTATCTTGTGAACCATTGGGGCATTAGGATTTGTGTGTCCTGAAACCAAATAATTGTCTTTATCTTTAGAAAAAGACAATCGTGTCCTGCTGCTGTGGTCTGAATATCCAGTCTGTCTTCATCATGAAATGATGAACCCCCATCATCAGACCCCCCATTCTGGAGATTGTGTGTATGCTTGTTTATTTTTACAGACATATTACATCATAAAACTAGGTAAGCAGGGCCTTGTAATAATATGGTAAACATGTCATAAGTCGGTCAATCGTGCATCCAGAGTTTATCTTACTGCATCTCTATAATAAATTTCTGCAATGGCTATACTTGTTACGGTGCTTTCAAGTCGGGGTCTGGGGTTGTTTTAAGAGCAAACCCTTGTTTGCCAAACTAGTGTTAAGCGACACTGTCCGCATTTTTAAAGAGGGTAATGAACTCTTTCACCATCTATTATTGTTAGAACGCATAATCATTGTTAGGGGGATCAACTAGTTACATATAGTTTTATCTTTTTATTTTCTTTCGTTTAACTCTCTGTCAGTAACAGTCTAGATTTTAAAAATTGTAGTTAGTGGTAAAGTACAGCATAGCTTTGACAAGTATCTTGTGCTGGTGTTTTAAAGACGGGGTCCGATGTATTTTCTTTGAGATCAGCGTAAATGCCTACCTTTTTTTTGTTTTGTTTTAACTTTTCACCCGACGTGACAAACGCCTACATACTTGGTTTGTAACATTGCTTTACGTTAGCTTCTTTTTTTAGTTTGAGTCGATCTAACGTTACCGGAGACGTCGTAACACTTTGCTATGAGATCTTTTTTCTTTTGTTTAACTCTCTGTCAGTAACAGTCTCGATTTTTAAAATTGTAGTTAGTGGTAAAGTACTGCATAGATTTGACAAGTATCTCGTCTGATGTATTTTATTTTAGATCCGCGTAAATGCCTACCATATTTTTTCTTTTGTTTTAATTTTTCATCCCGACGTCACAAACACCAACTATTCTGGTTTGTATCGTTTCTTTACATTCGCTTCTTTTTTTTTAGTATGAGGTAAGGTACAAATGCTAAAACTCTGTTACCTAGTTTTCTAACTGGTAACAAAACAGCTTTTTAAATTGTAATACTACAAGCTCTCACATCTTTTTCACGTGTTGCTTAACGAAACGTATCTGTTAGTTTTTGATTTGTTTAGTTGTTTTAGATAAATAACCAGTAATCTAGTTTTCTTTATTTAATTTGTAACAACTTTAACACCGTTTTTACATTTTTCCAAGTACGAAAAAAAAGACCATTACATTGTTTCCATCTCGTCTGTGTTTATAACCTTTTTCTGATAGTTTTTGACTTGTTTAGTCATTTTACATAAATATCCAGTAACCTGGTTTTCTTTTTATTTAATTTGTAACAACTTTAGCAACGTTTTTACACCTTTTTAAACTGCAATGCTACAAGCTCTCACATCTTTTTCACGTATTGCTTAACGAAACGTATCTGATAGTTTTTTTACTTGTTTAGTTGTTTTAGATAAATAACCAGCAAACTAGTTTTCTTTTTATTTCATTTGTTACAACTTTAACAACGTTTTTACACTTTTCCAAGTAGAACGAAAACGATCATTACATTGTTTCCATTTCGTATGTGTTTATAATCTTTTTCTTGAAATGCACTGTGTACTTAAAACCTTAATAAAAACTTCCCTTATACCATTTTCACGATTTCACATTTCAGAGTTAAAAAAGCACATAGATCCCAAAAAAAACCCTTTCCCCTCCCTCACCGAAATTCCTTCTTAGGTTCATAAGTTCATATTTAGGTCACTGGGCTGTACAGGGAGGGGAGGGGAGGGGGGTGTACAAACAGGTTTCCAGAACAGATGGCTTTTATGACCCTCGTCAATCAAATTTTTGGAGACAAGGTGCACATTACCCTCTCTCATATAAGTTACTAAATAAATACAAGATTGTGATAGAGAATAAGAAGCTGACGTCTGATTTCTTCAAGCGGTCATATTTACCATGTTTACTATGGTAATGTTAATGCCTAGCGTGGACAGACTTTTGCATCACTTATAAATATTTCTGCCTTGTATGGTAATTATAATCCACATTGGATCAAGTTATTTCAAACACTCGCTGCTGACTGAAAGTGAGTTTTGAGCTTGACTTATTTAAAAAAGTGTTTAATGCTGGTGTTAAAGCAGTTATCTTTCTGAAATGATCCGCAGCGCAGACTCTCTATTTTTATAAACGCTCCCGAACAAAAATTATTATTTATTATTTATAAAATTATTATATTTTGATGATATGCAACGTGGAGCTAAACTCACGAAACGAGACGACAAATAAAATGTTACTTAATAAATACATAATTGTGATAGAGAATAAGAAGCTGACGTCTGATTTATCCAAGTGGTCATATTTACCATGTTTTCTAATGTAACGTTAATTTTTAGCGTGCATAGTCTTTTACATCGCTTAAATATTTCTGCCTTGTTTAGTGATTATAATCCACATCGGATCAAGTTATTTATTATGAGTTTTGAGCTCAACTTATTTAAAAAAGTCTTTAATACCGGTGTTAAAGCTGTTATCTTTCTGAAATGATCCGCAGTGCTGAGCTCTCTAGACGCGGAGAAACTCGCCTTTGTTCATAACCCCTCCTCTAGCCCCAGCTGGCCCGCTTTGGCCCAAGGTTTACGTCGGGCCAAAAAACCCTGGCCATTGGCCGCGAGGAAGCCCCGGCGAGGCACGATCAAGCCCCGGAAGTGACAGTGGAAACGCAACTGGCCCTGGCACGCACTAGCACGCACGGTTTAAGCTCGATAGTGGATACACGGCTATTAAGGCCTTAGTTTGGTGAAATGAGGAGCATCGCTCAGATCACCTATGACAGTGCTGAAAGTGGGGATTTTTTCACCCAAGATCAGACTGATTTATTCTGGTACCATTTATATGGGCTGCTAATCTGAGATTTCTTCGTCAGAAAAGTCATACCCTCTACTAACAATAGAAATTAGTGTTTCTTTGCTAAAATCAGGTTAGTTTCTTACCATACGAATTAAACACATTATAGCACTGAAAACTTTCTACTGCTTGTAGGAAGGCACATTCAAGCTATAATTTTATCTGATTTTGATCAGAAACTGGTGCGCGCATGTATAAGAAGTTACTAAAACTTATGAGACAGACACATTAGATTAATTACTGGGTCTGCTTGCAAGCAATGTTAAAAATGATGCCACCATTCTAAATTACAGCTCTTACTGCATAGGAAAACTATTATTTTCCTGGTCATGTGAATGCTGGGATGTTCCTGGCTAGCTTGTCAAGGTCTCTGGGGGTCACATCATGCACTGCTGCAGGGATGCTTGGAAGGAACACCCCTCCTCTCTGTGTTTGCTGCAGGTATTATGGTTCTGTCTGCTAAGTTGTTAAGCAGAAAGTGCTGGCTCGTCCCTCGTAGTTTCCCTCGTCCCTCGTAGCAAACCTGAGGGAATTTGCACTGCTGAGCGAGGGTGAGGGAGTAGGGTATCTCTCCCACTGTGGTTCCTTTTGCAGTCTATAAGACTACCCGAGTTCTCTCTGGACAGGTCAAGTTCATCTTGAGTTTTGTCCAGTTTATCAGGTCCTTTCTGACTGCCTTTTCCAGCTGCACTTGTTGTTCAGCAGCTGTCAGAGCCTTTTGAAGTCTGTTGGTTTCCTCTTGTAACTCCATTCTGCAGGGGTCCTTGAGGGATCTGTGAGATCAGTGATCTGTTGCTTGAGCTCCTTTACTTCCTGTTTCAGACTAATCTTGGTGATCTTTTTGTAGTCATAGCACTGGCTTGAGTCATGAATCAGTGGTACCCTTGTTGTCTAGTTGCTTTTGGCTCTGGTGCAATAGGTTGTTTGCAGCCCTGGGTAGTCGGGTGTTCCTCACAACGCCTGGCCAGTCCTTTTGGTCTGCCATCTGGGCAGTTAGACTGAGCATCTGCAACATCTTGGCAAACTCATTTTAAGAGTAAGGGGCGAGAGACTAATACAAGATCAAACAGACACTCTCAGTGTCAACTCTCTGTCAATTCCAAGAACATTAATTTCCTGGTTAAAGGGATAGTTCACCCAAAAATCTAAATTATGTAATTAATAACTCACCCTCATGTCATTCCAAACCTGTGAGACCTCCGTTTATCTTTGGAACACACACTCCAACACTTTCAATGGAGGGACTGAGAGCTCTCGAACTAAATTATTAATGACATAATTTAGATTTCTGGGTGAACTATCCCTTTAAGGAAAATAACTTTCTTACTATACAATACTACTCAGAGCATGTAGCAAAATCTGCATGATTAGGGACTTCAGTTATGAGCACACAATTAACAACCTCAAGCATGATACAACTAAGACTTTATTAACTACATAAACACTTAAACTAGTCTAACATACACACACTCACATGCATACAGTTGGCATAGGAAAAGGGTAGGGGTTGCATGACTACTGATTTCTACTAGTCGATTTTTTATTAAAAAAATTCTTGAGTTCCTCGACTACTTCTGGTTCATGCTATTGTAAATGAAAAGACATTAAATAGTTGTTGTTTTTTTATCAATAAACGCTCATTAATTCATAGCCGTATGCAACAATTACATATGTAAATTGTCAAAACTTTATAATTATGACATTACATATTTACATTTTCATGTAACAGCCAGTATTTGTATCTGTATTTGTGCCTGTAACAATCACAACATTTTCCGTATCTGCATTCGGATACAGCGTTGATAAGACCGTTATGGCTATCTTTTTTTTTCATAGTTAACACTGAACAAGTATGTTGTGTTAAACTAAAATAATTATTAATTTCTAAAATAACATTTATCATGCAACCAGAGAGATGTCATGACAAACGTTTAGTTTACAAACCAGACTGCATCAATTAAATGTGCACATTTTCATTACGCAGAACTCTTTAAGCAAGTCTTAATGTTTATTGAACTTCACTAAACAAATGTGTGTGCGCCACGCAAACCAGCAAAAGATAAAGATGCAAACACATAGTACAAATAGAAAATGAATCCGTATCTAAGTTGATTATTAGCCTGCGAGAGAGAGAACTGGTTTTTGAGAGACTGATGCGCAGCGCGGCAGTTTGATTGGTGAGTGCGCTGTGCTTAATCCATTCATTGGTATCATATCGTAGCCTAAGGTTTAAATCATTACCTTTAAACATATACAAATAATAGAATGTGTATGATGTATTATTATAGGTGAAATTACTCTTGCAAAGCTCTGATTTCTGAGAGATGCACGGAGAGGCAACAGCAATGCTGTGTTTGATTTGTGGTCTTTTCATTCATAAAGTTTACATTCATTCACTTCATACTCTGACTTTAGAGGTCTGTTTTGTAATATTGCGCTGATCCCCTTACTCACCTGTTATCTAGCAAACTCTGGACTATGCCAGCTTCAGCCGAGTATTCAGGCAGAATTGTTCTGAATTTATTTGTCTGTTATTCATTTTTGAAGCCATTATCCGTGCCATTCTGAATAAGGAATTCGGCTTCAGGCACACCCCTAATTATTACATTACATATTTTAATTTTACATGCAACATAGATAAGGTCATAGAAAGTAACAGCTACACGCAATTTTGTCATCATAAAATTCATGTTGTACTTGGAAACTCTTTGTACGCTTTAAGGTTAATGCATGCACGACTAGTCGATTGTTTCCGACAGCGCCGACTAGTTGTTAAAGTAGTCGATCACTCGACTACTCGACTAGTCTATGCAAGCCCTAGAAAAGGGTTAAAGCTTAAACAGTAAAAAGAAAAGAAATAAAGACATGAAGCTATGGTACAATTTGATATTCAGCAGATCTACAGCCTGAAGGAAACATCAGTTTCTTAGTTCAAACGCACCTTTGTAAAAGGTACAAATTATACTTAATGTATCAATAAATAAGACTAAGTTTGAAACCTGCAAGTCTCGCCTGTTTGATAAAGAGTCCTGATGCACATTGGGGCTTCAGTTGGTCTCTGCTGAAGTGAATAGATGAGACCAGTTCGAATCAGAGTATCTTGATGAATGAATAGTCAAGGCAGAAGCCTGGCACAAGCTTAGCGTGGATTTGAGGGCTCTTAGCTCAGCATCTTCTCCTGGAATTCCTAAATCTAAAATAACCACCTGATCTGGTGATCAGTGATCTGTATAGGGGGATGATGTCACACCCTCAGGATCTGAATGAGCCAATGAGGAATGGTACCTTTTGGAGGGATGTTTTACAACTCTTTGTCTCTAGTCTGGTGTCTTGCATATGAAATTAGATTGGGGGGTTCAAGAGAAGAATCTTTAAGATTAAATAATTTAATGCCCTTATTACACAAAGGGCAAGGCTGTTTAGCTTTGTTAACTAGATGTTAGGGTTGTGCAAAAAAACAAATACGATTTTCATGCACATCTCATCAGTAAAAACGCTCCTGTGATTATAAGTACATCTCCAGCACATGCTCCTGCCCACTTGCTTCTCAAAACTACTCCAAAACTAGCCCAATCGTGTTTCCAGGAGGGCCACGTGCGCTAAGCTGCTGTCGAATCACAACACAGAAACCGCTGGACCAATCAGAACTCGTTACGTATTTCTGAAGGAGGGACTTTATAGAACAAGGAAGTCATCAGCCCGTTTTTATGACAGTGAAAACAGCGGTATACAGATGAATTGTGTGAAAAATACTGTTTTTTACACGCAAAACATGAACACATATTATACTGCACACTGTAAACACAATCAAAGCTTCAAAAAAGCACGAAAAACGGGACCTTTAATGGTCGCCGAATATAACCACAAAATGGCGTTAACTGTTATCTACATCGCAAGAGAAATGGACGAATCAGTCATATAAAAAAGTTATATAATAAATCGTTTTGGACAAAAACGTCTGCTTTGGACTGTTAAATAACATATAGATGATAGATGGACAATAACGAATGTCACCAATAACATCTATAACTAATGGTTGCCCTTTTCATTTTTCTTTCCCCAACTTCAAAAACTTATTTTAGAACTTCAAACTACTTTTAACTGCACTACATTTCATAGACAGTATAAGCTGTTACACCATGGATAACAACAAAGGTGAGCCATGTAGCTATAGTATTATTTACAAATATAGTATAAAATATGGAAAGCAACACATTGACTGTAAGAGAGAATAAAATAATAAATGAACCGTGTGTAATACCTATATTGTTATATAGGGATGACCCCAAATAGTCGACGATTCGGTGCTTCGATTCGAGGAGCCTGATTCGACTACCAATCTCACAGTCGAATATTCACGGGCTGTTATGATTATGCCATTCTGACTATATGTGAGAGCTCAAATGTCTGATTTCACATAAAACTTGCGATTTTCTCCCATTAAGTTAATATGCACCCTATTATGATAAAGCCGTGAATAAGAATCTGAAAAGAAAGAAGCTTCAAATAAATATTTTAAAGTGCGTGAATAAATCCAACCACCCCTATAGATTTATGTTTCACTTTCCATAATCCGTAACTGACAGAGGATCATCTTGACACCAGGGATTTAAAACTTTACCAAGACTCAAACTGACACAGGCAGAGACTGGATTTTTTTGAGCAGGTAGGGTACAAGTAATTTTAAAAAATTTCAGCCGGTTTATATATATCGTGGATATATTATTTACCTGATATAAGATGCATTTGGTTTTGAGTCAAGCGCTTCATTGTAGTACTACGGTGATATCACTTTACCGCGCAGCACAAGCAGGACGAACAACAAAGCAGAATATTAATAACTATGACTTGACTGTCACACCCATACCATTATAATGAGAACAGCATTTTTTTTGGATCCTTTATTTCTTAAACAATTTAGATTTATAACTATTTACAACAAAGCCCAAGATCCGCCCACATTCATAAGATAAGAGATAAAAAGGGAGAGAAAAAAGAGAGAGAGAGAAAGAGAGAGAGGGGAATCATTGTTTAGAGGTATAACCAATACCTCTCAAGATTTCAAGAGGTCTGATAAAGTCTCAACAAGATCCAACCAAAACTGTACTGTCCTTCTGGTGGCGCCATGCACTTTAGCTGTGGTACACTCCAAAAGAGCAATGTCCAGCAGATAGGACATCCAAGTAGATGTAGCTGGGATAGATGGCTCAAATCAAAGTTTCAGGATAACCTTTTTGGCAGCAGTGAGGGCAGCAGACAAAATCCTTATATGATTGACAGACAGTGATAGCAAGGAATCATCCAACAAAAGAAAAAGCAGTGGATCCTTTTGGATCTGAGTCTTTAGAAGATCAGTCAATATGTCCTGCACCGAGGCCCAAAACATCTCAATTCTAGAACAGTCCCAGAATATATGCATATATGTACCTTGACTTGCACTGCTGCATAGGTGACATAAGGGGTCAGGCTTTCTTTTCATTTTAGGCCTTTTATTATTCCATAAGAATTTTGTTACTGCTGTATTAAGCTTTTTGAAATAATCAGTAGGTGGTGCCTGAGGTAACACTGAAAATAAAACACTTACCCTTGGAAGTATGTTCATCTTAATAGTGGCTATCCTACCATGCAGCGCCAAGCAGAGTGGAGACCAACAGAGAAGATTACTCGTGATCTTATCAAGTAGAGACTGATAGTTCCACTTGGAGATGCGAGATAATGAAGGAAAAACTCTAATTCCAAGATAATTAAACTGGTCACTAACAGGAATCATATTAGGTAAGGCCTGGATCTCTGATTTGGCAGCTAGATTGAGGGGCAGAAGTACTGATTTGCTCCAGTTAATTTTATAACCGGACAGTTTACCGAATGTATCAAATAATTTTAAGCATTCATTAACCGAATCCTTTTGGATCTGAGTCTTTAGAAGATCAGTCAATATGTCCTGCACCGAGGCCCAAAACATCTCAATTCTAGAACAGTCCCAGAATATATGCATATATGTACCTTGACTTGCACTGCTGCATAGGTGACATAAGGGGTCAGGCTTTCTTTTCATTTTATATAATAAACAGGGGGTAGCATACGCCTTATAGATTAACTTATAATGAATCATTTGATGTGCTGAGGTAGCAAAACAATTTCTCCAGACAATGTCCCAGTCAATCAGAGTGTTAAGTTCTCTCTCCCAGAAGCTCTCAATCGGAATATTTGAGTACTGTCGCACCACAAGCGATTTATAAATTATACTCACTATATCTCTAGAATCCATACTAGAATCTATCCAGTTTATCATAGGATGAGGAGATAGTTTAGTTGACCAGGGTACACCATATGCTTTCAATGCAGATCTCAATCTTAAGTACAAGAAAAAGGAGAATCCTGGGAGAGAGAATTCATCTTTTAGAATCTGAAAGGACTTGAGCCCATAATCGTTGTAAAGATCTTTTAAAGTGTAAATACCACATTCAACCCAGCATTTAGAAACGAACGGTTTGTTACCAGTACAAACTTTTCCAGCGCTTTCTTCGATACATTAGTAAAGGATAAATCTTGTAGACGTAATAGGTAAATAATATTAGCTTCTAGGGCCCGCCATGGCACAGGGGAGTCAGCATCCATCCAAGTCCTAAGCGGCCTCATTTGGTATGCTAGATAATAGGAACAAAAATATGGTAGGGATAAGCCACCATGAGGTTTTAGCCGGTGCATAGATTTAAGTCGAATTCTAGGCCTTTTATTATTCCATAAGAATTTTGTTACTGCTGTATTAAGCTTTTTGAAATAATCAGTAGGTGGTGCCTGAGGTAACACTGAAAATAAAACACTTACCCTTGGAAGTATGTTCATCTTAATAGTGGCTATCCTACCATGCAGCGCCAAGCAGAGTGGAGACCAACAGAGAAGATTACTCGTGATCTTATCAAGTAGAGACTGATAGTTCCACTTGGAGATGCGAGATAATGAAGGAAAAACTCTAATTCCAAGATAATTAAACTGGTCACTAACAGGAATCATATTAGGTAAGGCCTGGATCTCTGATTTGGCAGCTAGATTGAGGGGCAGAAGTACTGATTTGCTCCAGTTAATTTTATAACCGGACAGTTTACCGAATGTATCAAATAATTTTAAGCATTCATTAACCGAATCTGTGATATTTGATACATACAACAAAACGTCATCGGCATAGAGTGAAATTTTATGGGACGTATTCATACAGCTTATAGGTGCTATTGCAGGGCATTGTCTAATCGCTTGGGCCAGAGGCTCCAATGTTAAATTAAAAAGCAAGGATGACAGGGGACATCCCTGTCAAGTGCCCCTGCCAAGACAGAAGGAAAGAGAAATAGAAGAACCAGTAAGTACCCTGGCTGAAATGAATGTTTGGCTGAATAAATAGTTTTGACAGCTCGCAAGAAAAAAGAGCCAAATCCAAAATGCTCTAGGACAGACCACAAAATATTCAACTCTCTGAATCCAGAGAAAGGACTGCAGAAGAAGCTGTATAGGAGTCTGCTCACTGCACAATATGAAGAAGCCTACGTATATTGTCTGCCGCAAATCTTCAAAGGCAAATCAAAGGTTCTTCCCTTTCTTCAGCAGCAAAACTATTAAAGCTGTGTTTTGGTCCCTGTGTAAAGCACCTGTTTCTAAAGCAAAGTTAAGAGAGTTGAGAATCAAGGGTGCTACTATACCCCATAATATCTTCAGTAACTCTGGGGGAATCCCATCTAACCCAGGGGCCTTATTAGTGCTCATGGAATCCAGGGCCGATTTATAATGAGAACACCATTATAAAAAAAAAACCGCTGTGAATTTTTAGAGTTTGGCTGCTGTGTTCTGCACATTGTTTCATGAAGAACGCGTCCACAAAAGGAGTTTGCATTCAGAGCCACGCAGACACGTTCATTCAGGCTCTTTTTGCAGATAGCCTATAAGTCTTAATATTAACGTTATGTTGTATAAATAACGAAGCGTATTCTACATGAATTTATGAGTTGAATCCCATTGATTAAAAACTTGCTATCAAATGCTCACTCTACTGGTCATCTTCAGCACGCGCAGCTCAAAACAGAAATCCAGAACATTAATAACCACTGTCATATAGGCTAACTTTATAATGAGAGCACTATTGTAAAAATTGTGAATTTCGCTGACATTTAGTGTTTACTATATTTTAATCAAAACATAAAAACATAATTTACCCATTTGTATCTGCGAGGCATTTGTTACACATTTTCCCTGTGTGTTAACATCAGTAATTATAATAGTAATCAGTAATTATGACTTGACTCAATGTATTTGGCCCTGCCCCCAAACTTATGATTCGACTTATGATCAGTCGAATATCAGCAAGATTCGAAAATTCCGATTAGACTATTAAAATCTTTATTCGGTGACACCCCTATTGTCCTATCATTATTTCAATGAACAGGTAAGATCAATTAATTTGTGTTTTATTGTATGCATAGGCTTTTTTCTGTTTTGTTCGGATAGAAAGAAATCAATGACCCAAGACAAGTTACTTGTGTGTGTTAAAATATGTGTACTGACACTGACAAAACAATGTTTTGATTGTTGTATGCAGTAATTTGGATCATGGGCAGCAGCTACATTCGTCGTGGAGAAGAGAGGGCCAGAGAGATCATAGGGGCCAATCTTGGCCTAGCGGCCAAGGTTCACTGGTTGGGCTGGGGTGGACTTCGATGGCACGGACTCCTTCCTTTTTTCTACCGGTCCCTAGAGGAAGAGCAGCCCTGGATGTCCTGCTAATTCACTGCGGCGGGAACGACTTGGGATGCAGGAAGAGCATCGATCTCGTCGCAGCAATGAAGCAGGATCTGCAACATCTCTATCGGCATTTGCCTCAGATGGTCATTGTGCTGTCTGACATCACCCAGAGACGACGGTGGAGATCGGGCCTTCCGTGGAAAATTGACAAGTCCCGTAAATGGGTGAACAGTGTCATGGCTACCTTTGTCTTGGGAATGCAGGGGGGTATCGTGCATCACCCTCAAATTGTTTTTAATAAGCCTCAACTGTTTCTTAGGGAAAAAGTTCATTTATCCACTATGGCTAATGATACTTTTTTAAATAGCTGAAGTCTTAATCCAATAGGGGTGATGCTGGATTAAATCTCTTAACATGTTTTAAACATGAAACGGTTGAAGATTGTTAAATTCTTTTGGGGTTGTGTTTGTGCATTTTGTCTTTAGTTTAATACAATATCACATTGGTAGACATAACACTGTTCAATAGTCACTGCTCTTTCTCCCCCCACCCTTTCTCCCCTCCGTGCCATTTATGTATCACCCCAGCCATCTTTTCTTCCCCAAGATGAATGTAGCTAGAGGGCATAGGGATATTTTACTCTTTTTTTATTGTTTTTTTAAAGATGTTTAAAAAATTGTGTTTATGGTATATATAATAAAGAAATATTTATTAACCAAATGATTCAATATTTATTATAAAAAAACACAGTAGACACTTCAAGTAGACATACTTTGACAGAAATGTCATGTGGTTTTATTACTTATGGTTAAGAACTTCATAATGATACTTATTCAAAGTCAGTGGCCTACTGATTATTGATGGGAGGTGATACCTTGAGACACCTTAAGATTAGAGTTATCTTTATTGTCAAGTACAGAGACAATTCAATGTAGTTAAGTGTCTAACCAAAAGTGCAAAAAAAAGGACAGTATAGACAGGTAGTCCAGTATAAACAGTAAATGTCACAGTGCAGTGTAGACAGTAGAGGGGGAGTCGTGGCCTAGTGGTTAGAGAGTTTGACTCCTTACCATAGGGTGGTGGGTTGTGGGGCCGGCAAAACTATGACTTAGGTGCCTTTGAGCAAGGCATCGAACCCCCAACTGCTCCCCGGGCGCCGCAGCATAAATGGCTGCCCACTGCTCTGAGTGTGTGTTCACTGTGTGTGTGTGTGTGTGTGTGTGTGTGTTCACTGCTCTCTGTGTGTGCACTTTGGATGGGTTAAATGCAGAGCACGAATTCTGAGTATGGGTCAACATACTTGGCTGAATGTCACGTCACTTTAGTATACAGTTAACCTAGTAAAGTGGTTTTCAACCTGTGGGCCGCGGCCCCCTCGTGGGTTGCGGTGGTATTGCAGGTGGGCCGCCAATTACTAATAAAAGAAATAATAATATATTTCATATATATAATTAAATAACAAAAAATAAATATTAAACTGTAACTATGCTTCCACTCTTCGAGCACGCTGATTGGTTTAAGAATAAACCACCAATTTATCTTAGATATTTTTGCTGCAAATGCTACAGAACAACAAATTCAAACATGCATAAATCACTGTCAACAGGGTCAACATAAATGGCTTACAACATGTTCCCTCCTGACTGCTTGCTCCGCTGACTGTTTACCCACTGCCGAGCTCTGCCTGGATCTGGTTTTCCCGTTTTGCTGAGAGGTGCCAGCCCGAGTTATTTTCTGTTCATTGCCAGTTCATTCTAGGGCTGTGCGATTAATTGAAATCGTCATGATTTCTAAATCACTTTATAGCACAATTTTCCGTGGCCCTGACCTCCCGCATTATGCTATCCGATCCGATCAGAATGCAATGTGCCTAGCGCGAGAACAGAACAGACTGGGCATATGCCTACATAACTTGCAGTTTGAGTGAGAGGAGACACGTTTTAAGTGCGCGCACTCTCTGCAGGCGAGAGCAGCGTGTATGTGCAGCATGCATGTCTGGTTTTGTGATAGAGCAAAGGAAATCCGCGTACGAGCGGAGAGATTCGTGCTTGTGCATTATTTTAATGTTCTTTCGCGTTACAATAATGCGCTCTCTCTGCTGCTTCTGCACCGCATACACATACTGTATACGCACTGCAGACAGAGTACATGTGTCCCTGTATAATGTATAACAAATCTATTTCAACACCCGAGGCACCGCTAATTAATGAGCTTTATGAACAATGCATGGCAAAAAAGAAAAAAAGTCCCTGGACA
Organism: Carassius carassius; assembly: GCF_963082965.1. Taxonomy (NCBI): domain Eukaryota; kingdom Metazoa; phylum Chordata; class Actinopteri; order Cypriniformes; family Cyprinidae; genus Carassius; species Carassius carassius. Next base: position 22,673,515 of record NC_081774.1, on the reverse strand, counting down.
CTGGATTTAAGTCTAGAAATTTTGTAACACCTTTACTAAGTGATTATTTTGACTTATGTCTGTTCTAGAGATGTTGCAACTTTTTGATAAAGCTCTATTTGTTTTTATTTTGGAAACATGTTTCAAATTCATCCTGAATGTATTTATGACTGTAAAGCATATCTGTGTGTGTCAAAATCGTGATATAAATCAAATAAATTGCGATAGTTTTTTTTTTAGTTCATATCGCACAGCCCTAGTTAATTAAATAAATACAGTCAGGTAACTAGCTTCTGAGTACTAAGTTATTAACCCAATAATAGCGGGGTCAGTTAATTTTTTTTGCAGTGGGCCGTGCAAACATATGTGTTTGACTGTGTGGGCCGCGTGTTGAAAAAGGTTGGGAACCACTGACCTAGTGGAATGGTTTACAGTAAGGATATGTGCAGTGTATTAACGGTAGCATTATGAGAGCAGAACACATGGGTATGCAGTATGAAAAATATAGACAGATACACTGTTAGGCCTTATCCGGTTTTTTACGGTAAAATACTGGCAACACTGTAGTATTAACTAAAATTTATAATGCATTATTAATGTGAGCAAAGTATTACTGTGAACTTATTTCATTTGAGACCAAGTAGCCTATTGTACATAAAAAGATTTCCACTGTCCACAACTGTGACTGTACAGTCACCGCCTGTTAAATAAAGCAACACACAGTGCATCATCAATGTTTCTAGATCTAGAGGCATAGCAGTTACCATACCATACTGTGACACAATTGGTGAGAATGCTCTAGATGCTGCAGCGGTAGAATTTCACCAGGATCTATTACACCTGTAATAGCAATGACATAATAATATCATAGCTGAGAAAATAATTAAAATGCTTTGGTTTGATAGGTGGCTATAAACATGTTAGCTAGAAAGCATATAATACAGTAAACTACACAGTTATCCATTCAATATATTCATTTTAAATAGTCTCTTAAAATTAGATTAGGTTATGTGGGATAGGACATGTTGTAGATGGCTTCCGACCAGGATGAAAGGGATCACATTCATCTTCAAACGTATCCTTTATCTGTAAATAAATAAAGGAATAACGTTAACCACGATTGACACAATGTTTTTTTTTTCTTCTTCCATTGCATGTATAATTTCATGATAATTTCCCCATCGCCCGTTAATGTAGATACCCCATTACCCATACTTCATTATTTAATGAAGTAGATAAATTATTTAGAGTTCATGGATAAATGTTACTTTAGTGAATACTTCATACTTGCCACATACCGGATTATTTCCAATTCCTCAAAACGTTGAACAATTTTGTACCTACAAATATGGCAAATAGTCTTAGTGTTTATACTTGACTAACTGGGGCCCAGGTCAGGAAACAGACAGACTGGCTAAACCGACTGTCTGCTAGCTGCCTCACGTCAGAGAGGTCAGCTAATTCTCAGCACACAGAGACTCTTTCACCTAGATATCACACTATAGAGACTGTGTCTGTTCCCTGAACTAGAAAATACAAAAAATGTCCAAACCAAGTTAAGATTAACAATTTAATTGAGGTTCAACAAATAAAAAACAGATGCAATATGGATAAACAAATGATAAAGCTTGGCTTATTGAATATCAGATCCCTTTCTACGAAAACACTTTTTGTAAATAATATGATCACTGATCATAATATGGATGTGCTCTGTTTGACAGAAACCTGGCTAAAACCTGATGATTACATTATTTTAAATGAGTCCACCCCCCAAGATTACTGTTATAAACATGAGCCGTGTCTAAAAGGCAAAGGGGGAGGTGTTGCTTCATTTATAACAACGTTTTCAGGATTTCTCAGAGGGCAGGCTTCAAGTATAACTCGTTTGAAGTAATGGTGCTTCATATAACATTATCCAGAGACACAAATGTTAATGATAAGTTTGTACTGGCTATTGAGTTTGGTGATTTTACATCCGAGTTAGTTCTGGCTGCAGATAAAGTTTTAATAGTTGGTGATTTTAATATCCATGTTGATAAAGAAAACGATGCATTGGGATCAGCATTTATAGACATTCTGAACTCTATTGGGGTTAGACAACACGTTTCAGGAACTACTCATTGTTGAAATCATACTTTAGATTTAATACTGTCACATGGAATTGATGTTGATAGTGTCGAAATTATGCAGCCAAGTGATGATATCTCAGATCATTATTTAGTTTTGTGCAAACTTCATATAGCCAAAATTGTAAATTCTACTTCTTGTTACAAGTATGAAAGAACCATCACTTCTACCACAAAAGACTGCTTTTTAAGTTATCTTCCTGATGTATCCAAATTCCTTAGCATATCCAAAACCTCAGAACAACTTGATGATGTAACAGAAACTATGGACTCTCTCTTTTCTAGCACTTTAAATACAGTTGCTCCTCTACGATTAAGGAAGGTTAAGGAAAACAGTTTGACACCATGGTATAATGAGCATACTCACACCCTAAAGAGAGCAGCCCGAAAAATGGAGCGCAGCTGGAGGAAAACAAAACTAGAGGTATTTTGTATTTCTTGGCGGGAAAGTAACCTATCCTACAGAAAAGCATTAAAAACTGCTAGATCCGATTACTTTTCTTCTCTTTTAGAAGAAAACAAACATAAGCCCAGGTATTTATTCAATACAGTGGCTAAATAAACGAAAAATAAACCCTCGACAAATGTTGACATTTCCCAACACCACAGCAGTAATGACTTTATGAACTACTTTACTTCTAAAATCGATACTATTAGAGATAAAATTGCAACCATTCAGCCGTCAGCTACAGTATCACATCAGACAGTGCACTATAGACCCCCTGAGGAACAGTTCCACTCATTCTCTACTATAGGAGAGGAAGAATTGTATAAACTTGTTAAACATCTAAACCAACAACATGTATATTAGACCCTATACCATCTAAGCTCCTAAAATAGGTGCTTCCTGAAGTCATAGATCCTCTTCTGACTTTTATTAATTCCTCATTGTCATTAGGATATGTCCTCAAAACCTTCAAACTGGCTGTTATTAAGCCTCTCATCAAAAAACCACAACTTGACCCCAAAGAACTAGTTAATTATAGACCAATCTCGAATCTCCCTTTTCTGTCCAAGATACTAGAAAAGGTGGTATCCTCACAATTATATTTCTTCTTAGAGAAAAATGGTATATGTGAGGATTTCCAGTCAGGATTTAGACCGTATCATAGTACTGAGACTGCTCTCCTTAGAGTTACAAATGATCTACTCTTATCATCTGATCGTGGGTGTATTTCTCTATTAGTTTTATTGGATCTTAGTGCTGCGTTTGACAAAATTGACCACAACATTCTTTTGCATAGATTGAACACTTTCTTTGCATTAGTGGAAGTGCATTAGCATGGTTTAAATCGTACTTATATGACCGCCATCAGTTCGTAGCAGTGAATGAAGATGTATCTTATCGATCACAAGTGCAGTATGTGATCGATCGAGTACCTCAAGGCTCAGTACTAGGGCCGCTACTCTTCACGCTTTATATGTTACCCTTGGGAGATATCATCAGGAAACATGGTGTTAGCTTTCACTGTTATGCTGATGATACTCAGCTCTATATTTCTTCATGGCCCGGTGAAACACACCAATTTGAAAAACTAATGGAATGCATAGTCGATATAAAAAACTGGATGACGAGTAATTTCTTACTGCTAAATTCTGAAAAAACAGAGGTGTTAATTATAGGACCTAAAAACTCTGCTTGTAATAACCTAGAACACTGTCTTGATGGTTGCTCTGTCAATTCTTCATCATCAGTTAGGAACCTAGGTGTGCTATTTGATCGCAATCTTTCCTTAGAAAGCCACGTTTCTAGCATTTGTAAATTACGGCCTATGCTCTCAATGTCAAATGCAGAAATGTTAATCCATGCATTTATGACCTCAAGGTTAGATTATTGTAATGCTTTATTGGGTGGTTGTTCTGCAAGCTTAGTAAACAAACTACAGCTAGTCCAAAATGCAGCAGCAAGAGTTCTTACTAGAACCAGGAAGTATGACCATATTAGCCCGGTCCTGTCAACACTGCACTGGCTCCCTATCAAACATCGCATAGATTTTAAAATATTGCTTATTACTTATAAAGCCCTGAATGGTTTAGCACCTCAGTATTTGAATGAGCTCCTTTTACATTATAATCCTCTACATCCGCTACGTTCTCAAAACTCAGGCAATTTGATAATACCTAGAATATCAAAATCAACTGCGGGCGGCAGATCCTTTTCCTATTTGGCGCCTAAACTCTGCAATAACCTACCTAACATTGTTCGGGAGTCAGACACACTTTTGCAGTTTAAATCTAGATTAAAGACCCATCTCTTTAGCCTGGCTTACACATAACATACTAATATGATTTTAATATCCAAATCCGTTAAAGGATTTTTAGGCTGCATTAATTAGGTAAACCGGAACCGGGAACACTTCACATAACACCCTATGTACTTGCTACATCATTAGAAGAATGGCATCTACGCTAATATTTGTCTGTTTCTCTCGTATTCTGAGGTCACCGTAGCCACCAGATCCAGTCTGTATCCAGATCAGAGGGTCACTGCAGTCACCCAGATCCAGTACGTATCCAGACCAGATGGTGGATCAGCACCTAGAAAGGACCTCTACTGCCCTGAAAGACAGCGGAGACCAGGACAACTAGAGCCCCAGATACAGATCCCCTGTAAAGACCTTGTCTCAGAGGACCACCAGGACAAGACCATAGGAAACAGATGATTCTTCTGCACAATCTGACTTTGCTGCAGCCTGGAATTGAACTACTGGTTTCGTCTGGTCAGAGGAGAACTGGCCCCCCAACTGAGCCTGGTTTCTCCCAAGGTTTTTTTCTCCATTCTGTCACCGATGGAGTTTCGGTTCCTTGCCACTGTTGCCTCTGGCTTGCTTAGTTGGGGTCACTTCATCTACAGCGATATATCGTTGACTTGATTGCAAATAAATGCACAGACACTATTTAACTGAACAGAGGTGACATCACTGAATTCAATAATGAACTGCCTTTAACTATCATTTTGCATTATTGACACACTGTTTTCCTAATGAATGTTGTTCAGTTGCTTTGACGGGATGTATTTTGTTTAAAGCGCTATATAAATAAAGGTGACTTGACTTGACCCGTTGCTTTTATGGACTCTCTATGGGCTTCTCGACTTTATGCCTCCACGTCCAACCGATTGCTTCATAGACAGTAAAAGATTGCCTGCGAGCTTCTCCTCCTACAAGGTAATGGAGCCTTTTATACATTTTCGTGTTTCTTTAGAAATAATTAATGGACAAATGGAGTCTTTAAACGCCTCAGATACGTTATTCACTGTCAAAGTGACGCCAAAATGAATGGGAGTCAATGGAATGCTAACAGCAGGTGGGGGTCCGCTAATCAATGGTGGCGCCCGGGTAAGTTTCAATAAAATCTTATATTAAATATTATGCCCTGCCCCACTGAACAATAGTTAACAATGTCTTTCAAAGTACATTTACCCCATCTACTGGTACATGCAGATATCTGTCTGACAGTTCTGACCACATTCCAGACAAGTTCATTAGTTTCTTTGGAAAACATTATTTTTTTTTTTATGTATTTCAACTGACCAACATGTATGTGTCATGAGATTATGTTTTCACGTGTAGAAATGTAGCTGAATAACCTTTAATTTGTCCATTGAGGTATCTTTTAACATGAAGCATTTTATGTGATAAACAATGCTTTTAATAAAAATACTTTTATTAGAGCTGAAAGATGCTTTGCTGATCAATACAACTGAATTATTTCTTCAATTATGTCTGAAAATTAGAAATCAAAAGCAAAATGAAGCAGATGTAGTTAATGAGCCAAGACCCAAATGAGGCATTGCAGGACTAGACCCCAACAGTAATCCAGTGGAAATGTGCTCCAAACTACACAACGTTTTCACAATGATATTAGACAAACTGATTGTCAGAGATAAATAACATGGTTGATTTCTACATCACTGTTAGGGACAATGCTGAACAGTCTCTTACTTCTGCATGAACAAAAGCATTAAGGTTTACACATTCAAAAGGTTTGAAGTAGCAGCATGTTAAACTAAAACCGATTCACCAAGTCTCCACAAAATAATGAGAAATATGAAATAGAGATATTTAGGAAGCAGACACCTCTTATCAAAAAGGTTACTTTAAGGAAGTGGGTTTGAAACTGTTTCCTATCATAAAAACAGTAGATCACAGACAGTTTCCTCTTCACTGTTTTCATTATGATCATTGACGCTCTGGCAACAGTCTGTCACAGAATCATCCTGTGGCCTTCTCCTTCTCCGTCTGTAAATAGGTTTCTTGTCGGCTGCTTCCTTTAAAATACAATTCTGTTCTTGAGGTTGTAGGGCAGTTTTTAAGCACTCATAGAACCTATTGAAAATAGAAGTTAATACATTTTATTATGCCATAACTTACAGTGTAAATTAAATTGTTTTAATATTGAAAATTTTAATATTGTTTTAAAATGAGGAATTATAGTTGGGATTTAAAACTAAATGTGGATGTGGTAATAAAATATATGTTGGGACTTAAAATAAAACTTAAAATGATATTTACTAAGTTAAAAATCGAATATATATATATATATATATATATATATATATATATATATATATATATATATATGAATGAAGACTAATTACATTACATAGGATTTATTACATAAAACAATTTGTGAAATTTTTTCAAAGTGTACTGATTTGTACACATCAGGGTTATTCTAGCTAATTAAAACTAAAATCATTAACAAATACTATGTGAAATGGAATATACTTTACTAAAATTTTAAATATAGTTAATATTGTAAAATGTAAAAATTCCAAACAAAAATATAAGAGTAATTAAAAATATGAATAAAACCATAATAGTATCTCAATGATGCTAAAATATTGCTGGTAAAATGATGGTACAGATCAAATGTTTTTGCTTCCACTGCAGCCCACTGATGCCCTTTGAGACATTTTTTTACATTTTCCATTCAACTTCTCTAATCAAATTAAATTGCATAATTTTTATTTAAAATCTATACATTTTAATTCCCACTGTATATAAACAAAGGAGAATCTGCTTACAATATACCTCTCTATTCTTTTAAGATTTTCTTCCATCTTCTGGTTAGAAACTCCAACAAGGAAATCAAGATATTGGTCAGTGATGAGGACTGTTCCTCTGTGGCTGACAGGAACCTCAAGACAATGTGTGCTGCGTACTGCCTTTAAAAATATATATATTCAAAAGACAAATACAAGTTATTTCAGACCGCAGAAGAGCACTGATGTATCTTTAATGTTGAACAAAAAGAACAATGTGTATCTTACCATGATGATCTTGCCTTTCTTTCCCACAGTTATACCAGAATTCCTAAAGCCTGAGTTTACTGCAACAGTATGCTAATGAACAAACCATAAAAAGCAAGTTATTATTTTCTCCCCTTTAAACAACCTCCATGGTCAGTTTCATTTTAATTTAATGTGACAGTCACCAGAAGCTGTGCATCTTCAAGCTTTTTACACTGAACGTGAAGGACAAAAGGCTCAAACTTCAAAGTGGCATCTCCAACAGATTTCTCCAGACTTGTAAGCTGTTTTAGAAACACACAAAACTTTAATCAAGGTTGATTATTTCTGTATATTTGTAAAATGTCTTCAGTACTGAATATCTCACCACATCTTCACTTTGGCACTTCTGATGGGTAACAAATAACCAGGAGCAGTTTCGCTTTTGCACTTGGCAGTCCCATGCCTTAGATAAGAACAAGCCATTACATAATCAGAGTGACCAATACAGATACAAAACTAGTTACCATAACTTTAACAATCTATTGATAAAGGCTTACAGTACAGGCTATAAATGCTTATTTGTTTTGTTGAAAAATAAATATAAAGTAAAGACTACATTTTGCAGTGTTATTTCATAGTTATATTGACTACACTATTATCTAAAAATGTAATATTAAATAATCAATCAGTGTGTCCAAACCTTCAAATGGATAGTTAACCAAACTATCAGTCAAGCTCCCAACTTGTATAACTTTTAACTTAAGCTGAACAGAAAAGAAGACATTTCGAAGAATGTGTGTAATCAAACAAGTCAACACACATACATACATACATACATACATATATATATATAAATAATGGATATCATATCAATTGGGGCCAGCAACTATTTCGTTACCCATATTGTTCAGAATATATTCTCTAAATACGCGTGTCTTTTGAAAACCATACTGGTGACAAATTACACACAAATAACTTCTCATTCTTACCCCGTCAAAAAGGATGATTCTTCCGGAGCAAGAGCTTGTCGTGAAATACCGATCGTGGCTGTTGATAAAGGAGACAATATGACAAATATCGTCATCCACACTGCCCTTCTTGCTGAAATCACACTTACTAAGACACTGGTTCTTCCATGATTCAAACGTATCGCCGGCCATGTTTAAATCAGGTTTAAATGCTACTAATGATATATACTACTAGTTTTTGCCGAACTCTGGAATAATATCATTAAGTAAACAATAAAATTGTAAAATATTCGTTTGTTTGCTAGATTTTCTGTACAATAGGTTCGTCTTCTTCTTCTTCTTTGACCTTTTATGGCGGCTGGCAAACCAGCTTTAGGTGCATTTACCGCCACCTACTAGGATGGAGTGTGGAGCATTGACGGTAAATGAAAACTAGGGGGAAAAAATAAAAAACACAATAAAAGGTAAAGAAATAGGTAACTAACCTAAGCTGTAATTCTTTAAATCCTATTTATTACCTCTGTATCTTTGAGATACTTAATTAATATGTGAAACATTTCTTTATTTAAAAAAATAAAGATTTATTTTATTTATTTATTATTTTATTATTAATAAATAAATATTATTTTATTATTTTATTTTTCCACATCTTTTTTAAAAATTTTCTGAAGTGGGATCTGATTTGTTTCTATATTAATTGATTCTGTAAGTTGTAATCTTTCATTATCATATTCTTTACATTTTATTAAAATATGTTCAACTGTTTCAGGAACATAACATTTTACACTAAGTCCAGACTCATGTTTACCTATTATAAATAAAGATTGGTTAAGTGCAGTGTGTCCAATTCTAAGGCGAGATATTATGCGGTCTTCCTTTCTATTCCCACAAATTCTCCTCTCATTTCCAACTGTTCTTTGAATATTGTAGAAATGCCGTCCTTTATTCTCACCATCCCATTTAATTTGCCACATATCTTTTAATGCTTTTTAAATTAGCCCTTTTATTTCCAATTTACTCATTGGACTATTAAATTCTATGTCTGGACGTTTTAATGTTTTTTTTCGCTATCTGATCCACCACTTCATTACCTCATATACTTATATGTGCATGTATCCATACAAAATAAATAATTGTTTTTAATTGTATTCTGAATAAAATCTGTAAAATGTCTGACAAAATGTCTTGTCTAGTTGAGGATTTTCCGCTCTTTAAACTTGACAGTGCTGAAAACGAGTCTGAACATATTATTACTTCCGGTATATTAATGTCTTCAACCAATTGAAGAGCCAAAAATATGGCAATCATTTCTGTGGTATAAACTGACAGATGATTAGATGTTCTTTTTGATATTCTATACTGGACTTTGGAACATATATTGCTGCTGCTGTGTGTCCTGTTTCAGGATCTTTCTGTATATATATGAGTTTCTGACATATATTTCTGATCTAAATATTTCTGTACTATTGAACTTTTAGATTCTTGTCTATTTTTATCATTTATACTCACTAAAACCTGAAAGTCAACTACAGGCATTGGGAATAACCATGGAGGTGTTACTGGCAACACAACAGTATTACAAACGTCGTCTTCTTTTTCTATTTCTTCTTCTTCTTCTTCTTCTTCTTCTTCTTCTTCTTCTTCTTCTTTTTCTTCTTCGTGTTTTATGGCGGATCGCAAACTTTTAGTGCATTACCGCCACCTATCCCTCAAATGGACCATTGACACTCTAACTCGATTAACCTATCGTCTCTATAAATCACTAAAACCCCTCTTAATCGAGCTTCATCCGACGCTGCGTCTACAGCTCTTCCGTCCACCCTCAGTCCTCTTAACGAGAGAAAGAAAAGAAAAAAACAAAAACCTTATACTCGCTTATTTAAATCGGTGCTTGTCAAGAACTGTAACAGTAATAACTTAATATATCTATCTGAATTTTAAAAAAATATTTAATTGAAAACTGCTCTCCCGTTTTCTCTATTTCCTTCTTCAATTAATTTCTTTAAACTTTATATTCCCAATAGTACATTATAGCATGTTCAACTCTTTCCCTAACGCCACATACCTCGCATAGCCCTGTTGGATGTTTCTTTATTAGATGCATTGTACTATTTAATCTTGTGCCTCAGTCGTAACCTTGTGATTATGTTCTCCTCCGCTCTGCTCCAACCTGATTCTCTTCCTTTCCCCACTATTGGCTGTATTTGATACAAATGTCTGCCCTTGGAATCTGTGTCCCAATGCTCCTGCCATTCTTTCCAAATGTTCTTTTTAATAATCGATTAAATTTCAGACCCACTGAATGGAATCTGAATGTCAACATTCTCATGTTCTACCGTTGTTGTTGTTTTTTTTTGCTAGCTTATCTGCTTCTTCATTTCCACTCAACCCGATGTGAGCTGGAACCCACAAAAAATGTACAATTATACCACTTTGCTCTAATGAATATAGTTCTTGCATAATTTCTATTATCATCTCTTGTCTTGTTTCTGACTTCTGCTCATTTAAACTTATTAGAACTGCACTTGAATCTGAACATACTATTGCCTTTGATATTTTAACTTCACTAATCCACCTCATTGCCATAGTTATAGCAAACATTTCTCCTGTGTATATACTGACAGACAATCTGATATTCTATTTTTCTTTCCCACTTTTATCTTGGGTACTACAAATGCTGATCCCACACACCCCGTTTTTGAGTCTTTTGAAGCATCAGTGAATATATGCATAAACTCTCCATACCTGACCCCATATATTCACTTACACTACATATCTCTGTCTCATCGGGCCCTTCCTTTTGTCTTCTTTCTAATAGGTTAAGATCGACTTCTGGTTGGGGCATAACCCACATTGGTACTGATGATAAGGGAATTCTTATAGCATACCCAACCTGTTCCAGACTCATTGATTTTATTATCTTCCCCACTCTCTATCCAAAGCTATTACACTTCTTCATCTCATGTTCCCAGCTTAGTCTCAATACTTTTTTTTATAGGATGATTTTCACTCTGACCTCTTAAGTTTATCCAATAGGACACCATTAACTGTTGTCTTCTTATCTGTAGCGGCATTTCTCTCATCTCTACTTGTACTGCTGAGACTGGAGAAGTTAGACATGCCCCACAACATATTCTTCAGGCTTCATACTGAATTATATCTAATTTAATTTAATTTGTTTTATTTGCAGAGCAATATACTAGACAACCATAATCCAAAAAAGATCTTATCATGGCTATGTATATAGATTTTAGAGCCACTCTATCTGCTCCCCATTCTTGGCCCAATATACACCTCATCACATTCACTACTCGTTTACATCTTCCTACCATTTTTTCTATATGTTCTTTCCATGTTAATCTATTGTCAAACCATACTCCAAGAAATCTTACTATATTTACACTTTCTAGTTCTTCTTTATATAACTTTAACTTAATATCTACTTTCCTTTTTTTGTGAACAGTATTACTTTTGTCTTTTCCACTGAAAACTTCATTTAATGCACTCTGCATTTTACTTATACTATACTCTATATTCTTTCCTTTATACCAAAGAGCCCCGTCATCAGCAAACAATGATTTCCCCAAACTTGAATGTATTTTTGAGAAAACATCATTAATCATGATTATAAATAACAATGGACTTATTACACTGCACTGGGGAGTTCCATTTTCAATTGCTCCACTCAATGATATATTTTCCCCTACTTTAACCCTTATTCTTCTTCCAATTAAAAACTCTTTGATCCAATTGTACATTCTTCCTTTTATACTCATCTTCTCTAATTTGATTAATAATCCCTCTTTTCACAACATATCATATACCTTCTCTATATCAAAGAAAACAGCGATAACACTTTCCTTGTTTACAAATGCCTTTCTTACTTCATCTTCTAAAAATACTATTGAATCCAAAGTCCCCCTTCCACACCTAAATCCGCTTTGATGAGAAGAAAACCAGCTTCTTTTTTCCTAATAACATTTCTTCTTCCTTGTACTCTTACTGTAATCACTATGGGATAATGATCACTCCCTAGTATCCTGACCCATTATTTCCCACTCAGTACTCCCTGCTATTAAGTCAGACACCATTGTTAGATCTAGCACAGACTCTTTACCTGTTGCCACATTTGCCCTAGTATAATTCCCATCATTTAAACATACCAAATTCCTCTTATCTATCAACTCCTCCACCACCAATACATTACCATCTGTCACTAAACTTCCCCATAACGTACTCTGTGCATTGAAATCCCCACACCAAATAACTCTCTCTTCACTTTTACCTTCTATTTGTTCCAATTCATTCAGCAGAAACTTCTTACATGGATTATAAAAGTTTATTTTTACATAATTCAATCTATTAACCCATATCTCCACCACCACATATTCCTTTGTCTCTCCTTTACCTAACACTATATATATTGTATACAGGTACCTCCCTTAATAAGAGTAATACACCCTCCTCCATTACCCTCCCCACGATCTCTTCACTGACATATCCTTTTGTAACAAAATCAAATTTGGGTTTAAGCCACGACTCTTGTATACATATCAAATCAGGTTTAATTTCAAACTCATAAATAACACTTACATTTTAATCCATTAGCCACAAGACTTCTTGCATTCCATTGTAAAATTAAAATCATCTTTACTATCCATACCATGCTTCCTGACTTGACTGGGATTCATTCACCAGTTCATCCCTTATCTTAACCCATGATATATCCTTTACTCCTAAGAACCTCTCTGCCCTGACTATAATCTGAAACTTTATCATCTTTTTTTTTCAGTTTGAGCTGTACAATTTACTACCTCAGCTATGAATAACAAAAAATTCACTCTACATTATATCCTCTGTACTCCTACCTACCAGCTCTGAGGTAGACTCATTCCCTCATCCCTCTGTTCTCAAATCTTTAACTTCTCCTTTTCCCTTATTTCTTTCATCAACCACTTTGGCAGCTTCTGCAGAAGTCATATTCTTCTTATTTTTCTCCTTCTGCACTTCAATTGCTCTTTTCCTCACTTCACATCCTCCAAACGCTACATTATGATCTCCTCCACAGTTGCAGCACTTGATTCCTGCCCCCTCACACTTCCCATAGTCATGTTCCCCTCCGCATCTTGCACATCTTTTCCTTGATTTACACACAGTGGCCACATGCCCATACTTTTGACAATTATAACACCTTAAAGGTGGGGCCACGAATGGTCTAACTGAATAGCTGATAAAGCCAAGTTTTCCTTATCTGGCAATTCATCCATAATTCATCAATCACCCTGTCAATACAGTTTGTAAGGGAAACAGGTCAATTTAGCTCAAAAGGAATCGTTTAAGATTTAAAGGGAATTTGAACAGAATTACTGTTTCACGGCTGATCACTGAGACGCCCTGCGATTCACTGAACGAGCTGTTTAACATCAAATCTGCACTGGATATCCAAACTATAGTGAAAACACTATCAATTAGCACAGTAACAAGATCGGCAGTTTAAGACATTAACTTGTATGCACAGAACACAAGATACTTCTCTTTTCAATATGAATAGGGCTTTATTAGATAAATCTAAGACATATAAACTAATCTAACACATAAGTACACGCACTCACACATTCATACAAGTTGCAGGATATAGAAAGTTAGGGAAAAATGAGTTTAAGAGAATGGAAATGTGGAATCCCAAGTTTACAGCAATACGTGAAATTGCATAGACATGAACAGCCATCAATCACTTAATTAACCCTCACATTGAGTTTCTCAATGAGGTTAAAATTATATTAGATACACCAGTAGGCTATAGATCAGTCTGGAGGTACTTGCATTGCCTGTGTAAAGAAGGTTCCCTTTGTTGTCCTTGAAAAGGGGGTTTCCCGATGTCGCTGACTGGCTGGAAGTTCAGTAGTCGCTGAAGTGACGTCTTGGGAAGCCCGTGGTTGGGCGTCATCTGACGATGCGGAGTTGTGTGGGCTGGTTGAAGTTGAACGGGCACTCGAGGTCAGACTCGGAAACCTGCTGGAAAATCCAGCGTGGGCTGGTTGAAGTTGAACGGGCACTCGAGGTCAGACTCGGAAACCTGCTGAAAAAAAACAGCTAAAACCAGCCTAAGCTGATCAGGCTGGTTTTAGCTGGTCTCCCAGCCTGGTCATCGCTGGTTTATCAGGCTGGTTTTAGAGGGGTTTTGGCCACTTTTTTAGCTGGTTTTAGCTGGTCTTGGCTGGTTTTAGCTGGTCTAAGCTGGTCTTAGCTGGTTTTAGCTGGTCAGGAAGGCTGATCTTAGCTGGTCAGGCTGGTCTTAGCTGGTTTAAGCTGGTCTTAGCTGGTTTAAGCTGGTTTTAGCTGGTCTTAGCTGGTTTTAGCTGGTCAGGCTGGACTTAGCTGGTTTTAGATGGTCAGACTGGCTGGTCTTAGCTGGTTTTAGCTGGTCAAGCTGGTATTAGCTGGTTCGACTGGCTGGTCTTAGCTGGTTTAAAATGGTTTTAGCTGATCAGGCTGGGAGACCACCCAGATGGCAAACTGACATAGAAACAACATAGAATCGATGTTTCTCTTGGCACTGACACAATGTGGATTTTCTTCTTGTTTAAAAAAAAAAAATCTCAAATACTTAATAGATACATTAGTAATAATTTATTAAACACACATCACATTTAGTCAAAATGTCTTTATTTAAACAAAATATACAGTTATAAATATGTTTAGAGCATACAAACCTTCTGTATACAAAGCTTCTATAAGACTAATATTGAAAATTCCTTTACACACAAAGAGGTATAACGTAAATTATAGGCTAATATAAATAGTCTCAAGTTACAAATTAAAAGAATTTACTTAAGAATTAAACTTATGTTATTTTGTACCAAATATGCCAGTGTCCAACAGCTTATCAGAATTACTGGCCTGAAAAACTCTTTGGATTTACATAAATCACGCAAATTATCTATTTTAGATTCAAAATGACAATTTTCACTTAAAGATAAGTTTGCATCCCTGAATATTCGGTTGTTTATGTCCCTTTGTTGTATTTGCATACAGTACATTTGTGGTGTAGCAGAAATGACTCGAACCAGACAAATTAAAGAGTCGATCAGGGCTGTGGCTGAAACACGAGCAGAATTCCTCAGGAAGTCATAAAACATTCTGTGCCACAAGACCCAAGCAAGATAACCAACCAACTCTTCCACAGAACAGCTTTCAACATTAACACCACTAGAACAATTATTGACAAGAGGTTGTCAAATTTGGCGAAATTAATTGAAATGCAACGCCGGACATCACATGTAAACCCATGAGAGTTATACACCATATCCTTAAGCACTTCCCCCACCCAGCAGAACCAGACTGAAATTCCTAAGGGGGGGGGGGGGGGGGGGGGGGCTTTGAACCTCTGGTCTCCACAGAAATCTTTGTCAAGAGAATGACAAAGAAACGGTCTTTTGTACATATATATGGACCAAAATGAACTCCAAAATGACTTCTAAATGAATATCAGTCCATCGCTTCACTCCATATTCATTTATGTGTAACCCACACATTTGACTATCATGTTATAATCACTTATTGTGTATGTCTTTTAATAACTATGGGTTAGCTTAAGGATACATATTCATGTCTAGTATCTATGTAATCGAATCTGCTTGCTTGAAATAGTCCTGACAATCAGTTATTTGTCAAATGTATCATATTCTAGTTATAGGAATCATGTCCAAAATTATACCATGCAAGAGTGGGAAAATTCGGACCACATGCTTGATAAGATAACATGATTTATGATACCCCTGAGCCAAGACAATATCTGATTGGTCAAGACAACATTTGAGGTGTGGCCAACAGGCCAGTTTAAATACTTAGGACACCATAAAATCTTGCTTTTAGCTTCTAGCTTTGCTCTGCTATTAGTCATGTATGCTTTTAGTTGTTAGCTTTGCTTCTGCTACTAGTCATGCCTGCTTTTAGCTTCTAGCTTTGCTCTGCTATTAGGCATGTATGCTTTTGGTTGTTAGCTTTGCTTCTGCTACTAGTCATGCCTGCTTTTAGTTTTAGCTCTGCTTTTGCTATCAGTCATGCCTGCTTTTAGCTTTGCTTCTTAGCTTTAGCTTTTAGCCATGCTGTTTGTCATCACTGTTCTGTGAGCGCGGTTCCAGCTTGCTTCGGCCTGCACTCCTGCTGCTACTTAGCCACGATGAGAAGAAACACCACCTAGTCTCGTCAAACTTTATTTCTTTTCTTTTCCATTTGAGAGTTTTGTGTTCCGAGTTAAGTTTTGTTACGCTGGTCTCCGACGTCTGACCTCGACTGCCCGTTCAACTTCAACCAGCCACACAACTCTGCGTTTCAGCCAACGCCCAACCACGGGCTTCCCGAGACGTCACTTCAACGACTACTGAACTTCCAGCCAATCAGCGACATCGGGATACCCCTTTCAATGACAACAAAGGGGACTGCCTTTTCACAGGAGACGCAAGTAACTTTACCTCCAGACTGTGACCTTTACTGGTGTATCTAATATAATTTTAACCTCATTGAGGAACTCAATGTGAGGGCTAATTACGTGATTGATGGTTGTTCATGTCTATGCAATTTAACGTATTGCTATAAACTTGGGATTCCACATTTCCATTCTCTTAAACGCATCTTTCCCTAACTTTTGATCTTCCTGCAACTTGTGTGAATGTGTGAGTGCGTGCGTTTGTGTGTTAGATTAGTTTATATGTCTTAGATTTATCTAATAAAGCCTTGTTCATATTGAAAAGAGAAGTATCTTGTGTTTTGTGCTTACAAGTTAATGTCTTAAACTGCCGACCTTGTTACTGTGCTAATTGATAGTGTTTTCACTATACTTTGGATATTAATATCCAGCGCAGATTTGATGTTAAACGGCTCATTCAGTGAATCGCAGGGCGTCTCAGTGATCAGCCGTGAAACAGTGATTCTGTTCAAATTCCCTTTAAAGGTGCCATCTGTCATATCTGGCAAAAAAATCAAGTCATACTCCACATTCCATACCAGATGGGGGCAGTATGCCTCAATAAAGTGAATTGGTCTACTCTAGAGTAACAAACGAGAAACGGCAGTCTCTATGCTCCGCCCCTACCTTCACAACAACACTAGAGCATAGCCGAAGCCTATAAGACAGCGGTTCTCAATTGCAGTCCTCGCGCCCCACTGCTCTGCACATTTAGAATGTTTCTCTTAGAGCTTCAGACATTTGTTCTATTTGAACATAAGTGCCCTGCGAAGTGGTCATCACAGGATATTCAGCCATGATTCCAGTTCGAAGTGAACGTAGCTATATGTTCCAATCAAAGTGCATTAAAGTGTGCAAGACGTGAATTTAAATTGTATTGATTTACAGAGGTATATGAAGTCACAGTTGTCCATGTTTAAAGGCGCTGCACAGCACAAATCAGTGAATGAATGTTTAGATGTGAGGTAAACTTCAACAGATTTCCCCTGCTCAGAGAGTAGGGAGCAATGCACATTTGAAAAACAGTTCATGCACGGAGTTCATTTCTAACGAGCTGATTATCTGAATCAGGTGTGTTAACAAAGAGAAACGTGCAAAATATGCAGAGCAGTGGGGCGCGAGGACTGGATTTGAGAACCGCTTCTATAAGAAGACAATTTTGCCTCCAGAGGAACGTTGGGTGATGTCAAGTGATTTTGAAACATGACATCTTCAAGCTACTCCCCTTCACCTTTACCAGTGAATATGTTCATATTCGTTTTGTTCATATTACATTGAGTTGTATATACACATTATTGGAATTAAATTAATTTGACAGACAGCATTCTGTCAACATCATTGGTCAACATCAGACAGCTGATGTTGACCAAGCTAGCACCAACCAACGTAACCAGAGCTGCCAACTCTCACAAGCATTCACCGTGAGACGCAATTGTCTCTTTTCACACGCTTTCACGCCACACATCAATTTTCCCACGTACAGAAAAACCACGAAGCAAAGAGGACACGGAGACCAACAGACTAGACAGAGCAGGTTACTTATGATATAAAAATATGGGTAAGTTATAGCTAGCTAATTATCAAACACAGCTACGGTTAGCCATCGCTAACATTAGCACGTTTATAGAACAGCCTTCGATACATTTCTATGTTATAACTTCCCGAAAAAAATACACAAACATATAAAACAAACTTCTAGCGAAATACTAACAGCATCTAACTTACCAATCCAAAAGAAATGTTGCAAGTTCGGTGTCGAACCTCATTTCTTTCAGGTCCATCAGTTGTCTCCAGCGATTGAAAGCAGTGCCTCTGGTTTACTCTGGTTCGGCTCCTTTTCTTATCGGATTTGATTTGTGATTCTGAGCGCGGTTGTTTCCCTGTAGCGGGTGATGGTCTCTTGCCAAGGGCTTCAACCATCCTTCCGCTTGATTGACATCAGGTTAGATTACGCCCACAAGCCGTGCGAGTTATTCGTGTATTGCAGGTTGGCTGGTGGTTATGTTGCCCGCATACCGCCTCCCATGGCCGAAACTAGTATTACGACACCTGTCGGGCCGGGGCTAGTAATGCTACTGCTAATTAAGGTTGATATCTCTGCAGCACTATAACTTTACATTTTTTTAATGACATCATCGCCCTTATTTCTTCTCATACTTTTGATGCATGTAGGTAATTTTTTTTATATTTTTAGCTCAATTTTTGCACATGGCACCTTTAAAATCTTAAATGATTCCCTTTGAGCTAAATTGACAGCTAAAACTGCTGTGATTCAAAGGGATATAAATCGGCGAATAAAGAATAGTTTTGAGCGTGTTCCTCAATCTATGTATCAAAGTGTCAGTATTCATAGTTTGATTACCAGTGCGTGTTCCACTGCCGAATCAAATTTGATATTTGACTCCCCCAAGTTTAACATTAGAGAATAATGTTTGCCTGTCTGTGTGAATGCATTCGTAACACTGCGTGTGTCCGAGAGTAAGTTGAATGGGAGTGTTTTAAAAGCTTGATCAAGTAAATTTTAACTGTGTAAGTTACCAACAGCAAAAAAAAAACTTTTGTGTTTGTGTCCAGAAAAACTGGCACGGAGATTCAGATCGCCATCACTGTGTTCCCTTAACTACAGCAGGAAGCTGCTATTTGAATTAAGATAAATTTAACTCTATACGAACTGAGAGTTTAAGTGCCACATCACAAAAACCAACTAAAAGCGGTGTTGTTATTTGTACAGTGTTGAAATGAGCCGACATTTCATGTAACTTGCTTAACTGTACTTGCAACTATGCATCGATTCATTTGCTAGTCCACTAGAGTTTGATTTGGTTGCCACAGTTACAACCGTGACACGGAAGTCTTAATCTACTTCCGGAACAGCTTTGAACTGAGCACACGCAGCGCATCGACGCTAGTGTAAACAAACTCCACGGTGTTGCTAAGCTAACGAAACCGTTGTATTTACATTGAAGTCTATGCTAATGCCACTAGTCTCAAAGGTTAGCCGTTAACATTACAATCCAGTGGTTGAATAGTGTGTGTTTGGGCAACGCTGACGTGATTTAACCATTTAAACATCTTAACTAACACTTGTTGGTCTTTTTCTCTCTCTTATTGCTCTCTTTTATCACTATACCACTTATTTTCATCTTACTAGAAAGGGAAATACTGACTCACAATTATTAATTGTGACATTGAAATTTAATTGAAACATTAAATTTATTTTGAATAATTAAAATTTCCCTCTCAGATCATTTCATATGATCTTTACTTCTAGTATTCTCTTTTGGGCTTAATTATTTTAGGAATGAATAAGCCTTGAACTTTGAAAGCATAAGTAAACTTATTCTACCTAATTTATTTATTAACCATCTGAATATATGCTATTCAGACCTTTACTTATTTGATTGCGTTTTACCCCTCTTCATGTTTTGGTTATACACTTAACCACTATTGTTTTACTTATTGATTTCCTACATTTCATTTTTGCATATTTTGGCCATTTATTATTATTTTTTCATTTTACTTTTCTTACCATTTCTTTACTTAGTGTATCCTAGCTTGGGAACGACACACCTGAGCCCTAAAAGGAGACATTGTTATCCTTCACTACGAGTCAAATAAATTAGAAAGACAACTCTCTTTCACTTAAAGTTTATTTTGTTTGATTAGTTGTGCAGCAACTAACACAACGCTCTCCTTGTAGTTGAGATAACCACTACTGAGACTTACTGTCTCCGTCCTCTCTCTCTAACATTTGTAGGGACATGTAAGAACCGTCAATCAATTCTAAGTGAATTAAATACACAATCGTGTCAAAGACGACGAATCATCCTTTTGAATTTGATTGTAATCAACCTCTCCTTTGTTCTTCCTAACCTCCCTACATTTGGAAACGCAATCCAAGTTTTAGCATCTCATCCAACGTTGAGATCAATTTAATAGAGATACATGTTGAACAACTGGCGCCTTCGCAGCCTCCCTGGTGAGGGGTCCAACTGTAAGGTGTACGGTGTCAATCCTGTCAGACTAAGGAAAGAGATATCAGCATTATTATTGTATTCTTTTGTCCAAAATAGAGATTTAATAATATTGTTTAACTTTTTGATAACATTTCAACAAAAAAAATATTTTTTCTAATTTGAAAAACATAAATTTTTGCTTGTCATTGAATTTGTTTTTCACCTCTTTCTCTCTTTTCCTCTTCCTCATTAGAGTGACAAAGTCTTCGCATCTCTAGTCTACTTAGACACCCTGAGACCAACACCGTCATCACCACACTTCACTAGTGGTTCACAATCACTGATACAACACTTAGTTGTCCCACCACACATAGGCTTTTACTCCACACAGATCTGTGTCAGTCTCTCTTCTCCGCAGCGTGCCAACATGCCACAGACTGCAGACCCCATTGCCCATGGGGAAGATGTGAACACTTGGCTGAGAGGCATGACAGACAGCCTCACTCCAAAGACATTTGAACTGTTATTATTTTTAATAATAATCCTAATCCTGAGAAGATTCCTGACACAAGATTCAAGCCAAAACAACAACCACGAGGAGCTAGTCAAGATTACCAGCTCACTAAGCTATGCCTTCACAACCCAGCTGAAACTGAGCGACAAGCACATCACCCATCTTCAAGAGGAGCTGACACGTGCTCAACGTCGCATAGACAAGCTGGAAGTGAAAGTTCAAGATCAACTCAAAGCACCCAGCGAGAGGGAGCAGGAAACAACGGAACAAGTTATGAAGCTCCAAGCAGCCCTGGCAGCAGCTCAGCTCGACCAGCAGCATACAACGGCTGCTCAGAAAGACCTGGTAAACAGACTCCAGTATGCCGAACAGCTAGAGCTAGAGAAAGCCCAGATAGACATCAGAAACAAGAATTCTGAAATTAGTGCTTTGAAAGACCACCTTGAAAGGTACAGAACTGAAACGGACAATCTGACCCAACAACTAGACGATACCAATGATGAGCTCTACATGGTCAGAAAAGAACTCCAATGTGCTTACAAGCACAAACAAGAGCCAAGGAAAGAGAAACCTCTCTTAGCCTCATCACTGCTGAGCAGAGAAGAGTCCCACGTCCAGGAACTGACATTTGATGAAAGGAGCGAAGGGCCACAACCCAAAACCTCACCTGCCTTCGCCACACAACCCTTTTCTGCCAACGAAAGAAAACCTCCCGTCCAAGACCTTGGAGCTGCACACGGGATGACAATCAAAGACCTCAACAAGCTGTCTGAAAACATCAGCAGGTTCAACCCGAACTCCACAGAGGGCCACAACATCCAGGCTTACCTGCGAGATATCGTATTTCATCTGGAAGTGAGACCTCATGTGACTGACAGAGACTGGTTATATCTCCTCAGAGCCACGTCCAATCCCGAGGTACGAAACTTTCGAGATCGACAGCCCAGTCAAACAAAGTCAAACTACCAGCAACTTCGTGAGGTCCTAATTGAAGAGTTTACAGACCCAGAGTCTGAACATGGACTGTTATATGCCTTGGAAACCAAACAAGGTCGACAAGAGACTCCACAAGCTTACTACAACCGACTCCGACAAGCCTACTTTGGTGCACACAACAACCCTGACCTTGAAGAGGATGTGAACGTCAAAAGCCTCTTCCTAAAGAATCTGCACCCTGGAGTCAGTCACCATCTAGCTGTCATGGCCTGTCCGAACTCCATGACCATCCAAAAGTTGTGTGACCTAACACAGAAGGCCTATAACAAACAGAAGATGGCCTCAAAGAAAGGTAACAGAACCTCCACACTCTTGAACTCTGTCAACAAAAACTCAAGCCTTGCACTGGACGACACCCAGTGGCATCACAACGCCAGAGGCTTCCATCAAGAGCACAGAGAGCGTGACACCCATATCCACGACTGTTTTCAGCCCAACTGCTGGAAAAATCCATGGGACCAGCCACGCTTTCAAGAAACCAAAAGGATAAGAACATCTGGAAACCTAACCAGATTCCCAAAGGTAATCACCTGACTCATCCAAGAGCAACTCGTGTGGGTAAGCGACAACAAAACCCACCTCAGCAAAGACAAGCACAGTGCTGAGTATGCACAAGAACATGGCCGCTTACCATTAGAAGACATGGAACAAGTCATGAAACAACTGAGAGAGTTCCTTCAAGACCATTTACATGCATGTGACCACAAAGTTGAGTCATGCTCGCTGTGACCAGCGACAGAACGGAAGGCCGGTGATCACCTGGTACACCACATCAGAGATGACAAGCAACAAGCAATGGAAACAAAACAAAATGCTAAATTCCCATCCCACATGAATATAGCGCTTATATCACTCATTCCTAAACCTAACAAAGACCACACCCTCACATCTAACTACCGTCCTATTTCACTTATAAATGTCGACATAAAAATCATTAGCAAAGCATTATCTCATAGAATTGAGAAAATTATTTCATATATCATCCATCCTGATCAGACCGGCTTTATAAAAGGTAGACACGCATCTAACAATACCTGCAGATGATATAATTTAATGCAGTACTCATCAGTACAACAGAAAGATACTCTCATTGCCACATTAGATGCTGAAAAAGCTTTTGATAGGGTCAACTGGAAATATTTATTCACCACACTACAAAAATTTGGCTCTGGAGAGTCATTTATTAACTGGATCATGATTTTATACACATCACCATCTGCCACAGTCACAACCAATGGACTAACATCACAAAGCTTCACACTGCACAGGGGGACGAGGCAGGGATGTCCACTCTCTCCATCTCTATTCACTATTTTTATTGAACCTTTAGCAGCAGCTATCCGCCAAAAACCAGCAATCAAAGGTATTGAAACACCACAACAAACACATAAAATCTCACTTTATGCAGATGATATTCTACTATTTATACAAGAACCCCTAGCATCTATTCAAGAAATAATTAAAATAAACCAGTCCTTTTCAAAAATTTCAGATTACGCAATAAACTGGAACAAATCTTCCATCCTCCCTTTATCTCTAATAGTATCGATTTTAGAAGTAAAGTAGTTCATAAAGTCATTACTGCTGTGGTGTTGGGAAATGTCAACACTTGTTGAGGCTTTATTTTTCGTTAATATAGCCACTGTATTGAATAAATACCTGGGGTTATGTTTGTTTTCTTCTAAAAGAGAAGAAAAGTAATCGGATCTAGCAGTTTTTAATGCTTTTCTGTAGGATATGTTACTTTCCCGCCAAGCAATACGAAATACCTCTAGTTTTGTTTTCCTCCAGCTGCGCTCCATTTTTCGGGCTGCTCTCTTTAGGGTGCGAGTATGCTCATTATATCATGGTGTCAAACTGTTTTCCTTAACCTTCCTTAAGCGTAAAGGAGCAACTTTGTTTAAAGTGCTAGAAAAGAGAGAGTCCATAGTTTCTGTTACATCATCAAGTTGTTCTGAGGTTTTGGATATGCTAATGAATTTGGATACATCAGGAAGATAACTTAAAAAGCAGTCTTTTGTGTTAGAAGTGATGGTTCTTCCATACTTGTAACAAGAAGTAGAATTTACCATTTTGGCTATATGAATTTTGCAAAGAACTAAATAATGATCTGAGATATCATCACTTGGCTGAATAATTTCAACACCATCAACATCAATTCCATGTGACAGTCTTAAATCTAGAGTATGATTTCGACAATGAGTAGGTCCTGAAACGTGTTGTCTAACACCAATAGAGTTCAGAATGTCTATAAATGCTGATCCCAATGCATCGTTTTCATTATCAACATGGATATTAAAATCACCAACTATTAAAACTTTATCTGCAGCCAGAACTAACTCGGATGTAAAATCACCAAACTCTTTAATAAAGTCTGTATGGTGCCCTGGTGGTCTGTATACAGTAGCCAGTACAAACATAACAGGGGATTTATCATTAACATTTGTTTCTTTGGATAATGTTATATGAAGCACCATTACTTCAAACTACGAGTTATACTTGTAGCCTGCCCTCTGAGAAATCCTGAAAACGTTGTTATAAATTGAAGCAAGACCTCCACCTTTGCCTTTTAGACGTGGCTCATGTTTATAACAGTAATCTTGGGGGGTGGACTCATTTAAAATAATGTAATCATCAGGTTTTAGCCAGGTTTCTGTCAAACAGAGTACATCTATATTATGATCAGTGATCATATTATTTACAAAAAGTGTTTTCGTAGAAAGGGATCTGATATTCAATAAGCCAAGCTTTATCATTTGTTTATCCATATTGCTTCTGTTTTTTATTTGTTGAACCTCAATTAAATTGTTAATCTTAACTTGGTTTGGACGTTTTTTGTTTTTTCTAGTTCGGGGAACAGACACAGTCTCTATAGTGTGATATCTAGGTGAAAAAGTCTCTATGTGCTGAGAATTAACTGACCTCTGTGACGGGAGGCAGCTAGCAGACGGTCGGTTTAGCCAGTCTGTCTGCTTCCTGACCTGGGCCCCAGTTAGTCAAGTATAAACACTAAGACTATTTGCCATATTTCTAGAGAGAAGAGTGGTGCCACCCCAGGAGAGATGAAGACCATCTCTTTTAAACAGGTCAGGTCTGCCCCAAAAGCTTGTCCAATTGTCTATGAAACCTATGTTATTCTGTGGGCACCACTTAGACATCCAGCCATTGAGTGATGACAATCTGCTATGCATCTCATCACCACGGTAAGCAGGGAGGGGACCAGAGCATATTACAGTGTCTGACATCGTGCTTGCAAGTTCACACACCTCTTTAATGTTATTTTTAGTGATTTCCGACTGACGAAGTCGAACATCATTAGCGCCGGCATGAATAACAATCTTACTGTATTTACGTTTAGCATTAGCCAGCACTTTTAAATTTGCCAAGATGTCAGGCGCTCTGGCTCCCGGTAAACATTTGACTATGGTGGCTGGTGTCTCTATATTCACGTTCCGTACTATAGAATCACCAATAACTAGAGCACTTTCATCAGGTTTCTCAATGGGTGCATCACTGAGTGGGGAGAACCTGTTTAATGTTTTGATCGGAACAGAAGAGCGGTGTTTTGACCCACGACTACGCTGCCTCACCGTCACCCAGTTGCCCTGCTGCTGGGGCTCTGTTTCCGGAACCGAACAATGTACAGGAATCCCTGAGCTAGACGCATCCAAAGCCGTATCTAGAGCCCTAACATTCTTACTGTCCTCAATTAAAGTTTGGATGCGTGTCTCTAATTCTGAAATCTTCTCTGTCAGCCTAACTATTTCCCTGCATTTATCACATGTGAATCCCTCATCAGCGACAGAGATAGATAAACTGTACATGTGGCAAGAGGTGCAAGTAACAATGACAGGAGAAGCCATTACTCACCGTGCTTGATGAAATATTCTTACTGCGGTTGTTTGACGAACTTGTGAAAAGCTGGAGCGAGGGAGAGGAGAAAAGAAAACAGCGATAGGTTCGAATGAAAACGCTAATGACAAGCTAACGAGTGCTAACCATCTTCGTCATCAGTTAGGAACCTAGGTGTGCTATTTGATCGCAATCTTTCCTTAGAAAGCCACGTTTCTAGCATTTGTAAAACTGCATTTTTCCATCTCAAAAATATATCTAAATTACGGCCTATGCTCTCAATGTCAAATGCAGACATTTTAATCCATGCATTTATGACCTCAAGGTTAGATTATTGTAATGCTTTATTGGGTGGTTGTTCTGCACGCTTAGTAAACAAACTACAGCTAGTCCAAAATGCAGCAGCAAGAGTTCTTACTAGAACCAGGCAGTATGACCATATTAGCCCGGTCCTGTCAACACTGCACTGGCTCCCTATCAAGCATCGCATAGATTTTAAAATATTGCTTATTACTTATAAAGCCCTGAATGGTTTAGCACCTCAGTATTTGAATGAGCTCCTTTTACATTATAATCCTCTACGTCTGCTACGTTCTCAAAACTCAGGCAATTTGATAATACCTAGAATATCAAAATCAACTGCAGGCGGCAGATCCTTTTCCTATTTGGCGCCCAAACTCTGGAATAACCTATCTAACATTGTTCGGGAGGCAGACACACTCTTGCAGTTTAAATCTAGATTAAAGACCCATCTCTTTAACCTGGCATACACATAACATACTAATATGCTTTTATTATCCAAATCCGTTAAAGGATTTTTAGGCTGCATTAATTAGGTAAACCGGAACCGGAAACACTTCCCATAACACCCTATGTACTTGCTACATCATTAGAAGAATGGCATCTACGCTAATATTTGTCTGTTTCTCTCTTGTTCCGAGGTCACCGTGGCCACCAGATCCAGTCTGTGTCCAGATCAGAGGGTCACTGCAGTAACCCCGGATCCAGTACGTATCCAGACCAGATGGTGGATCAGCACCTAGAAAGGACCTCTACATCCCTGAAAGACAGTGGAGACCAGGACAACTAGAGCACCAGATACAGATCCCCTGTAAAGACCTTGTCTCAGAGGACCTCCAGGACAAGACCACAGGAAACAGATGATTCTTCTGCACAATCTGACTTTGCTGCAGTCTGGAATTGAACTACTGGTTTCGTCTGGTCAGAGGAGAACTGGCCCCCCAACTGAGCCTGGTTTCTCCCAAGGTTTTTTTCTCCATTCTGTCACCGATGGAGTTTCGGTTCATTGCCGCTGTCGCCTCTGGCTTGCTTAGTTGGGGACACTTCATCTACAGCGATATCGTTGACTTGATTGCAAATAAATGCACAGACACTATTTAACTGAACAGAGATGACATCACTGAATCCAATGATGAACTGCCTTTAACTATCATTTTTGCATTATTGACACTGTTTTCCTAATGAATGTTGTTCAGTTGCTTTGACGCAATGTATTTTGTTTAAAGCGCTATATAAATAAAGGTGACAAAGGTGACATAAAACCAAATGGGATGTGGCACCCCACCAAGCACCTATACATATGTGTCTTGATCACATCACTTACTTAGGCATTAAGATTTCCTCCAGACTGTCAGAATTGGTGACACTCAACTTCACACCGCTGTTAAAAAAAATAGAAGACGACTTGCTTCGATGGCTCAACCTTCCAATCTCCATAATTGGCAGGATAGCAGCAATAAAGATGACAATTTTACCAAAAATTAATTATCTATTCTCAATGATTCCAACCCACCCCACACTCACCTGGTTTAAATCACTAGACTCTATTATCACTCACTTCTATTGGAAAAACAAAACGCCAAGGATAAAATTCACCACACTACAAAAAAACAAGCATCAAGGAGGACTAGAAGCACCAAATTTTCATTATTACTCAATGGCTAACCAACTGCAATACATACACAAATGGATCCACCCCACCCAATCCGATATTATATGGCTAGATATAGAACAATCACTATGCAAAGAATTAAATATAGCTGACATACCATTCCTCACCAAATCAATCAAACAACACACGTTTTAATGCTGTAACTATAGCTTCCACTCTGACAGCCTGGTGGAAATTTCACCAAATCACAAATTCTATACTAGCTCCATCTAACCTCACCCCACTGTGGAACAACCGTGACTTTATAAGCAATAAAAAAAATACTGAATTTTCGCACATGGGCTGAAAGGGGTATCACCCACATTAACCATATTTTCAAATCTAACACGTAAACAACATTTCCGCAATTGGCCCAGGAGTTTGGCATCAGGAGCAATGAATTTTTAAAATACCTACAACTCAAATCTTCTGTTCTGGCAAAAATAAACATCAGAGCCACAAATTTAGAACTTCCACAAGCAATAGCAGACTTTGTTAACATTTCCTCTCCAAAGAAACTTCTCTCTAAAATATACAAAATCATTTCAAATCAACTTCAGATCATATACTTACCAACAATAAAATGGGAAAACGATCTTTCAATAGCTCCTGATGCCAACTTCTGGACCCAAATCTGTAAAAACATTTATCTCATGTCCAAAAATGCTAATCTTCAATTAATACAATACAAAACACTTCATAGAACACATTACACGGGCAATAGATTAGCTAAAATGGGTTTCACATCAGAAGTTTGCACTCATTGCAATCACAATTCTATAGATACATACATCCATGCAACCTGGCACTGCACTCCAATCAAACACTTTTGGGAAGAGGTCACACAGTCACTATCCACTATAGTCGGCTGCCACATCCCGCTATCACCCTCTCTTTGCTTGCAGGGGGACCTCACAATAATTACTAATAAAAATATAAACTCTAAAATGCTCCTCATAGCTCTAACCATCGCCAAGAAAACTATTCTCATGAACTGGAAAACTCGTAACAACATACACATTAACCACTGGAAAAATCTCATTACAGACTTCATTACAATGGAATATACATCTCCCCCCTATAATTACAAATCTGAAACCGACCTCTACCATCCAACACTTTCTGACCTTTTACAACTATGAATCCCTTCTCTCCTCTCAACTCCGACTCCTCCCACCTTTTAATCAACTCACGGATATTGCTGCATTTTTGTTATTTTGTCATCGTAACTTTTTTTACATTACTGTTATTGTTATGATTACTATTATTATTTTTATTATTGTTGTAATTGCTGTTGTTATTGCCGTTGCTCTCATCATTGTTATCACCATTGCCATCATCATCATCATCATCATCATTATTATTATTATTGCTGTTTTGGAATTACTAACCTGGTGTCCACTGTTGTCAGTACTGCTATGGTTAAATCAATTGATTATTTCCAATTCCCCCCTAATATTTTCATGTGTTTTTAATGCACCACAACGTAGAATAGAAAAAAAAATACAAATAAGTATATATATATATATATATATATATATATATATATATATATATATATATATACACATATACACATTGAAAAACCACATAAACACTCAGGCAGGCAAGACAGGCGAGAAGTGGTTTCCATAGGACAGCATCTCTGTCCCAAGTTGAGACACTCTCACACTGTACCCCTTCTTTTAATGCACCTTAGACACTACACATAACATACAAAAAAATAATAATAATAATATAGGAGAAAATAGGGACTGAAGAGATGCTTATATTATCTTCTATTATTATCTTACTATCTAAAAATTAATTTATCTATAGAGAGTGCTGACAATGGGAAT
Organism: Carassius carassius; assembly: GCF_963082965.1. NCBI lineage: Eukaryota > Metazoa > Chordata > Actinopteri > Cypriniformes > Cyprinidae > Carassius > Carassius carassius. Next base: position 22,643,632 of record NC_081774.1, on the reverse strand, counting down.
TGTTACATAGGAGACAAGATAGAAATAAAAAATAAAAATTGACTAATACAATGTTGGCAGTATGATGGTAGTGAGGAGTGGTGGTGGTGATGGTAATGAAGATGGTAATAAAGAATAAATGGTTACTTTGCTTACGCATATACACACACATACACACATACCAACCCACACTTACACCCACACACACACACCTATACATTTATACACTTTTATTTCAATTCTGGAATTACTAGATTGCTTGTTACTGCACTATTTTGATCTGTGTGTCTGTCTGTTAAATAAAAAAAAAAAAAGAGATGTCAAGCACCTGTTCAACAACGACCCAGAACAAACAAGTCTGTCACGGCCAACTGTTGATGAAAAATCTGAGGTACTAAAGGACATCACCTCAGTCACCTAACACAGTCACTAACAAACTGTGAAATGAACTCCAACTCCAAGAACCACATTCCCTGTCTGTGCAACAGCAACCACCAGAGCATAGAAGGTCAGAAAGTCTGCTACAGCCAGAAGGCATCACAAGAAGAATGCAACATAGGAGACAAAGTTTTGCAACCCAGCTGCACCCAGCCATGCCAAACTGCCTCCGACTGTCTGCTAAAGAACGTCCTGCCTTGCTGGACTGACCCCCATTAGACCATGGACACGCCCTCATCCAAGCCAAGGATGCAGAGAGCCAGTCTTCAGTGACATACTAGAAAAGGGGGGAGACAACACAGACTTGAACAGATCTGACCACACATACACTACACCATTAACACACACAACATTACCTACACCCAGAGGTAACAACATCTACTGATAACACATGTAACAAACATATTCTTTCCACAGGTAGAATATCCAACTATTAGCGTAACAAAGTTACACATACCCACCATGAAGAAACGTGCAGACATCCTCACAATAGGTAGAACACCTGACACTAAGTTAAGGTTCATGACACACTAGCCGCACCTGACATCCTAGCTCAATAGTAGTTGTAACCCAAGCTAGGAAAACCCACAGCAGCTTTGTTTTGTTTAGTTCTTCTTTTACCTATCCTTCTGCTTCCCCTCTTTCCTGAGTAGGTGAAACACCTAGACACCCTGCAAGGGTCAAAGGTCTGATATTAGGATTGACTCGCAACACCTAATATCCGCCAGCCACTCTAAACTGAATGGAAGCCAGAGAGCTCCATGCATGATATGTCAATTCATTTAATTGAAAATGAGATTACTAGAAAACTAACGGTAAACGTGTAAAGTAAGACAACCTAGAAGAACCAAACAAAGTTAACCACAAATTTGATTGTTGAATCAAAATAAAACAACTATTTCCAAAACGATCTAAACTATCCTCAATGTCCTAAACTACATTGACTAATTGAACTTAACCACGTGTACCTAAATAACCTGATGCCTGCACCAGTACAGTAACTGTCATGGAGGTGTTGTCTTGTTGTTTGCTGTGTTTGTCTGCTTCTTCTGCCTTTGTTTCTCCAGCGATCGACGATGTCTTCAGCTAAACACCTCACCGATCGAAAGGGGGATATGTAGCAGAAATGACTCGAACCAGACAAATTAAAGAGTCGATCAGGGCTGTGGCTGAAACACGAGCCAAATTCCTCAGGAAGTCATAAAACACTCTGTGCCACTAGTCCCAAGCAAGATAACCAACCAACTCTTCCACAGAACAGCTTTCAACATTAACACCACTAGAACAATTATTGACAAGAGATTGTCCAATTTTGCGAAATTAATTGAAATGCAACGATGGACATCACATGTAAACCCATGAGAGTTATACACCATATCCTTAAGCACTTCCCCCACCCAGCAGAATCAGACTGAAATTCCTAAGGGGGGTGGGGGGGGGGGGGGCTTTGAACCTCTGGTCTCCACAGAAATCTTTGTCAAGAGAATGACAAAGAAACGGTCTTTTGTACATATATATGGACCAAAATGAACTCCAAAATGACTTCTAAATGAATATCAGTCCATCGCTTCACTCTATATTCATTTATGTGTAACCCACACATTTGACTATCATGTTATAATCACTTATTGTGTATGTCTTTTAATAACTATGGGATAGCTTAAGGATACACATTCATGTCTAGTATCTATGTAATCGAATCTGCTTGCATGAAATAATCCTGACAATCAGTTATTTGTCAAATGTATCATATTCTTGTTATAGGAATCATGTCCAAAATTATACCATGCAAGAGTGGGAAAATTCGGAACACATGCTTGATAAGATAACATGATTTATGATACCCCCGAGCCAAGACAATATCTGATTGGTCAAGACAACATTTGAGGTGTGGCCAACAGGCCAGTTTAAATACTTAGAACACCATAAAATCTTGCTTTTAGCTTCTAGCTTTGCTCTGCTATTAGTCATGTATGCTTTTAGTTGTTAGCTTTGCTTCTGCTACTAGTCATGCCTGCTTTTAGCTTCTAGCTTTGCTCTGCTATTAGTCATGTATGCTTTTAGTTGTTAGCTTTGCTTCTGCTACTAGTCATGCCTGCTTTTAGTTTTAGCTCTGCTTTTGCTATCAGTCATGCCTGCTTTTAGCTTGGCTTCTTAGCTTTAGCCATGCTGTTTGTCATCACTGTTCTGTGAGCGTGGTTCCAGCGTGGTTCCAGCGTGGTTCCAGCGTGCTTCGGCCTGCACGCCTGCTGCTACTTAGCCACGATGAGAAGAAACACCACCTAGTCTCGTCAAACTTTATTTCTTTTCTTTTCCATTTGAGAGTTTTGTGTTCCGAGTTAAGTTTTGTAATGCCGGTCTCCGACGTCTGACCTCGACTGCCCGTTCAACTTCAACCAGCCACACAACTCCGCGTTTCAGCCAACCCCCAACCACGGGCTTTCCAAGACGTCACTTCAACGACTACTGAACTTCCAGCCAATCAGCGACATCGGGATACCCCTTTCAACGACAACAAAGGGGACTCCCTTTTCACAGGAGACGCAAGTAACTTTACCTCCAGACTGTGACCTTTACTGGTGTATCTAATATAATTTTAACCTCATTGAGGAACTCAATGTGAGGGCTAATTACGTGATTGATGGTTGTTCATGTCTATGCAATTTAACATATTGCTGTAAACTTGGGATTCCACATTTCCATTCTCTTAAACTCATCTTTCCCTAACTTTCGATCTTCCTGCAACTTGCGTGAATGTGTGAGTGCGTGCGTTTGTGTGTTAGATTAGTTTATATGTCTTAGATTTATCTAATAAAGCCTTGTTCATATTGAAAAGAGAAGTATCTTGTGTTTTGTGCTTACAAGTTAATGTCTTAAACTGCCGATCTTGTTACTGTGCTAATTGATAGTGTTTTCACTATACTTTGGATATTAATATCCAGCGCAGATTTGATGTTAAACGGCTCGTTCAGTGAATCGCAGGGCGTCTCAGTGATCAGCCGTGAAACAGTGATTCTGTTCAAATTCCCTTTAAAATCTTAAATGATTCCCTTTGAGCTAAATTGACCTGTTTCCCTTACAGTGGTATGTAAAATTATTGTAGCAAAAGTGAGCACCTGACAGTAGAATTTGTAGAGAATATTTCAATTATTTTATATAATCTCAAGAAAATGTTTTAGGAGTTGCAATCATGTATTTTGTTTCCTTCTCTCTCTCTCTCTCTCTCTCTCTCTCTCTCACAAAAACAACAAAACAGTTACACCTTCTCAAAATATTTATTGTAGGAGTATAAATCCTATTCTCCAAATTACAAATTAAAAACTTCACAGGCTGTAATACCAGAATTATGCAGGGATATAGTTCATTTTTATCCAGAATAATCTGTAATATTATATTTCATTTTTATTTTTATTTATTGTAGTTTTTTCCACATTTTTACAGACTTTCTTAAAATGTAACTGTGGTATTTGTGGATTCGATCATGGACAGGCAAAACCCATCATCACAATGGCCATATCCTTCTAAAAAAAAAAAAAAAAAAAAATTATGAAATTTGTAAAGAAATATCCATAAAAGTGACCTATATCCCTTTAATTTAGCCTAGAATATTGAATATGAAATAGTAGCACTCATTAAAAAATATTTTGCCACTGTACATATCTTGCCAAAACCATATTTCTACAGTGCAAAGTAATTTCAGAGTAATGTTGTGTCAATTGATTAATAATGACATGATCATGTCATTATTCTGTGTCAAATAAAATAGTTCAAGTGCCACATGCTGTGTTTATCACTGGATAGAGTGCAAGAATGCATGTGTGGTCTCACATATCAGTTCTCATTCTTACAGTCGTAGACAGAATCATTGGCACCCTTAGCAAATATGATCAAAGAAGCCTGTAAACATAAATCTGTATTGTTTACATTTTTATATTTTATTTAAAAATAATAATTATAATAATAATAATAAATAATAATAATCACAAAAATCAAACTTTTCAATAAATAAAAAAATAATGAAACAGGTATGTGATCAGCTAGAGAAAAAAAGCAGGAAAATATGACCACTCGCTGCGCCACGCCCCCTGCCACTTATTATATATATATATATATATATATATATATATATATATATATGCGCATTAAAATATATATCTCATACTGTAATAATACATACTATTATCATGTAAAATTAAAAAAACCATCATTTCATAATCATGAAAATAATATAATATAGCAATAATAAAATATAAATGAATTATTATTATAGTACCTGCCAAAAGTTTGGAAACATTAACATAAATTATTAATGATTTTGAAATAAATCTCTTCTGCTCATAAAGGCTGCATTTATTTGATCAAAATATTGTAAAATATTACTACAAATAAAAATTAAAAAGTGGAAATGTGTTAAGATTTTCTATTTTATTATATTATAAAATGTAATGTTATTCCTGCGATTCAAAGCAAAGTTTTCATTACGCCAGTTTTCAGTGTCACATGGTCCTTTAGAAGCCATTACAGTTTAATTTCATGCTCAAGAAATATTTCTGATAATTATCAATGTTAAAAACCGTTCCCTTTCAATACTTCAATCGTACTGCATCTAAGATGCTATATATATTGGCTGCTTCGCCACAGGAATTCAGATTACTTCGACTGAGTTGTGAAGCCTTTTAGCATGGCAAGGAACACAGTGCTCCTTCCGTATTTCAGGGAACCGAGGTTACGTTAGTAACCGAGTATATTTTGCTGCTTCATATTTTGTGTGGAAATGCTGATACATTGTATTTTTCAGGATTCTTTGATAAATAGAAAGTTCATTGAACAGAATTTATTTGCATTTATCAAATATATTTATAAAATTTGTTAAAGCATTTATTAAATATAAATCTTTTGAAACATTTTAAATGTGTTCACTCACTTTTCAGCACTTTAATGTATGATGAATGAAATTATTAATTTCTCTCTCTTTTTAAATCTTTCTACAGATTTTTGAGTGGTATCATTCTTTCCACAAAAAAGTTAACCAGCAAAAACTGTTTTTAATATTGTTAATAATAATTAGTTAATGCTTCTTGAGCAGCAAATCAGCATACTAGATGATTTCTGAATGATCATGTGACACTGAAACTTCTCTCTGTAAACAACAGATTTATAACTGATTCTAATGATGAATGTTGAATTCCCAAATGCAAATTAAAGTGACACTAGCACAGCATTTAAAGTAAATCGAAACTGAAAACAGACATGTAGCGTGTCAGACTATAGCATGTATTTATATAATTACATCACAACGATTGCAAATTTTATGACAGTAAAATTTTAAAATTTTATGACCGGGCGAGTAACACGCCTCAGTACTTAAAGGGATAGTTCACCCAAAAATCATAATTATGTCATTAATGACTCATACTGGTCATGTCGTTCCAAACCAGTAAGACCTCCGTTTATCTTTAGAACACAGTTTAAGATATTTTAGATTTAGTCCGAGAGCTCTCAGTCCCTCCATTGAAGCTGTGTGTATGGTCTACTGTCCATGTCCAGAAAGGTAAGAAAATCATCATCAAAGTAGTCCATGTGACATCAGAGGGTCAGTTAGAATTTTTTATCTTCTCTTCGGTGTCTGTTGTGAGAGAGTTCAAATCAAATCAGTTTGTCATATCCAGTTCGCGAACGAATCATCCGATGTAACCGGATCTTTTGAACCAGTTCACCAAATCGAACTGAATTGTTTGAAATGGTTCGCATCTCCAATACGCATTAATCCACAAATGACTTGAGCTGTTAACTTTTTAAATTTGGCTGACACTCCCTCTGAGTTAAAACAAACCAATATCCCGGATTAATTCATTTACTCAAACAGTACACTGACTGAACTGCTGTGAAGAGAGAACTGAAGATGAACACCGAGCCGAGCCAGATAATGACTCGTTCTCGAGTCAAGAACCGGTTGCATCGGTTTTGGGATCACCAGTAGTTCTTTCGGACAGTTCGATTCAATAAAACGGGTGAAGAAAACAGTTCACCGGTTCTTTTGCGATCGACGTAATGGCGTCATTGGCGATGATTGCCCTTGATTCAATTCTTCGGTTTACCTGCGCTCATAACACTAGTACAGAATCAGTTCAGAATCAATCACCAAAAGAATCAGTTCGGTTCAGACGCTCTGTGTGTCAGTCTGCTTCACACTGAATCACACATGTGCAGCATCATCAGCTCCTCGGTTCTCGAATCGGACGCGTCTGACAGAAACTGCTCTTGAACATACCTACCTAACCTAACATTGTTCAGGAGGCAGACACACTCTTGCAGTTTAAATCTAGATTAAAGACCCATCTCTTTAACCTGGCTTACACATAACATACTAATATGCTTTTAATATCCAAATCCGTTAAAGGATTTTTAGGCTGCATTATTTAGGTAAACCGGAACCGGAAACACTTCCCATAACACCCTATGTACTTGCTACATCATTAGAAGAATGGCATCTACGCTAATATTTGTCTGTTTCTCTCTTATTCCGAGGTCACCGTAGCCACCAGATCCAGTCTGTATCCAGATCAGAGGGTCACTGCAGTCACCCGGATCCAGTACGTATCCAGACCAGATGGTGGATCAGCACCTAGAAAGGACCTCTATTGCCCTGAAAGACAGCGGAGACCAGGACAACTAGAGCCCCAGATACAGATCCCCTGTAAAGACCTTGTCTCAGAGGAGCACCAGGACAAGACCACAGGAAACAGATGATTCTTCTGCACTGACTTTGCTGCAGCCTGGAATTGAACTACTGGTTTCGTCTGGTCAGAGGAGAACTGGCCCCCCAACTGAGCCTGGTTTCTCCCAAGGTTTTTTTCTCCATTCTGTCACAGATGGAGTTTCGGTTTCTTGCCGCTGTCGCCTCTGGCTTGGTTAGTTGGGGTCCCTTCATCTACAGTGATATCGTTGACTTGATTGCAAATAAATGCACAGACACTATTTAACTGAACAGAGATGACATCACTGAATTCAATGATGAACTGCCTTTAACTATCATTTTGCATTATTGACACACTGTTTTCCTAATGAATGTTGTTCAGTTGCTTTGACGCAATGTATTTTGTTCAAAGCGCTATATAAATAAAGGTGACTTGACTTGACTTGACTTGACTTGACTCGAGAAAGAGTCAGTCTTTTGGCTCGGCTCGGTGTTCATCTTCAGTTCTCTCTTCACAGCAGTTCAGTCAGTGTACTGTTTGAGTAAATGAATTACTCCGGGATATTGGTTTGTTTTAACTCAGAGGGAGTGTCAGCCACATTAAAAAAGTTAACAGCTTAAGTCATTTGTGGATTAATGCGTATTGGAGATGCAAACCATTTCAAACGATTCAGTTCGATTTGGTGAACTGGTTCAAAAAGATCCGGTTACATTGAATGATTCGTTCGCGAACTGGATATGACAAACTGATTTGATTTGAACTCTCTCACAACAGACACGAAAGAGAAGACAATGCTGAATAAAGTCATAGTTTTTGGACCAAAATGTATTTTCGATGCTTCCAAAAATTCTAACTGACCCTCTGATGTCACATGGACTATTTTGATGATGTTTTTCTTACCTTTCTGGACATGGACAGTAGACCGTACACACAGTTTCTTTGGAGGGACAGAAAGCTCTCGGACTAAATCTAAAATATCTTAAACTGTGTTCTGAAGATAAATGGAGGTCTTACAGGTTTGGAACGACATGAGGGTGAGTTATTAATAACATAATTATGATTTTTGGGTGAACTATCCCTTTAATCAGATTTGGCGCTTTGAAGCATTTTAATGCTTTTAACGGTCCTGCAGGGGGCGCTGTGAGTTTGTACAGTGCTCTCAGGAATATTCTGTCCATGATGTTCAAGAAAACAATATTTTTACAGTTTATTTAGTTGCTTAAGGCAGGGGTGTCTAAACTCAGTCCTGGAGGGCCACTGTCCAGCAGAGTTTAGCTCCAAATCAAATTAAACACAACTGAACTAGCTAATCAAGGTCTAACTAGGGAACTTCCACTAGAACTTACAGGCAGGTGTGTTGAGGCAAATTGGAGCTAAACTCTGCAGGACACCGGCCCACCAGGACTGAGTTTGGACACCCCTGGTTAAAGGCCATTTGTGTGATTTCAATCATCATGCAGTAACCAGCATCACCTTGACTCTTTTTTCATATTTATCAAGGGTGCCAGTTATTCTGACCACAACTGTATATACAAATGTGCAAAATTTGTTCATGATTTCACATTTTTGATTCGTGTGTTATAAGTGTGTTTTGCCCCACATTAACTACAGCAGCTCTGTCCAAAATGTGAGCATATGGTTTCTTTATTTTGTGATTTGTAGAATAGGATTTGTGCACCTCAGAATTTGAAATGGTGTTACTGTTGTGTTGTGTTTATGAGAAAGAACGAGTAAATAAAACATTTGCAACTCCTAAAAAAAAACTTTTGTGACTTCAGTTTACTGATATGCATGTTCTACTATTTTTACACCTGCAGATTCCACTGTCACAGGTGATCAGTTTTGCTATAATAATACCTTCACAGAACATGGTAGTAGTTAGCTATCTGTGCAAAAGCAGAGAGGTCAGTGTGATGTACTGTAGGTACAGCTGTCCAGACCAACATCTGATGTTCTGATGTCTTCAAGTGGGATCCCAGAAAACCTGCAATAAAAATAGTACAGTTCAAAATCAATTATGCATAACTGTCCATTCCTGTTCCTGGAGATCTTCCTTTCCTGCAGAATTCAGATCTAACCCTGATCTGGCTGTAATTGTCAACTGCTCCTGAGAAGCTGAAATCTGCAGAAAGGTAGAAATCCAGGAACTGGACCCCTGTATTATGAATTATCACATCTGGTATTATTAAGTATCGATCCAAGTTTAATTTTAAGATTAGCTAAGTAGAAAATATTTGTGGTATAATACTGGGATTCTGTGAGAAGTCCAGTGAACTTGTCATGTTTTCTTTTTCATATAATTTTCATACATTATTAATGATGCAAAATACAGTATAAACCCACCATAAATTTACAAACCTGATATGGATAAATACAAGAGTGGAAAACCGTGTTTGTTACATAGGAAAGCCTTCTATTGATGCGCTGTAAAGTGAATTTGTTGAGAAGTTCCTCCCTAAAGTAGAGAAAAAGACATCGACAACACAGTAAAACTGTATTTTCATAGTGGGTCATTTAATAAAGTTTTTTTTTAGGTAAACATGGTAAAAGGATGCCCCAACTGATTAATAATTGAATAGTAGTAGACTATTAGTATAGTAGTTTGAGTGCAAACAAACAGTGAGAATACAAAGGCAGAAAACAGCTAAACAGGACAAACAATGAGACATTAAGTCAACCTTTTGCACCATCTGCCAGAGTTCTGCCTCCAAATAAATGGTGATATTTTGGTACATGTAATTCAGAGAACAGGTAATCATTGTTAATTTACACATATTACCAACACTGTAACAATAGAAAGCTGGTTAACAATCTGTGAACTTTTTAGGGCAATGATTACAATATAAGGATAATATTTGGCAGACTTGTATGTTCATCTTTAGTAGTCATCATCTGAAGTCATCGTGAGTGTTAGCATCTTCTGAAGGCTGGATCCAAACTGGAACTGGCGTAATGTCTAGTAACTTTGAGATGGGCATCCCAAGATAGAAACAGGAAACCAAAAAGAGAAAGATTAGCATAGCTGCTGTTCGTATTATTTCACACAAAAGATTATTTATTTCATCACATATAACTGTAGTGCACGGTTATGAGATGTGTTATGTGTGAATTATGTTCAAATGTAATTGAACTGTGATCTAAGCTGAATTTTCTGAATAGCGGTTTTATGTGTGAATATAGTAAAATGTAACTTATTTCTATTTTAAATAGACCCAAAACCTTTGAATGGTAGTGTACACTAAAAGTTTATGTGGCAAAGTGGGGTGTGGTTCAGCAAGGTCTGCAGCGGCCAGCTGGACAGATATTTGGGAGACGAGCACTGAGTAAAGTTAAAAAAATTATAAACACCTGTGTCTGATTGCAGTAACTGGCGTGGAGAGATCGGATAAAAAGCCACCGGAGAACTGCAAGGTGGAAAAACAGACCGGACTGAGAGCTTGTGCATGCTTCTACCAATAGCAGGGGGATGAACCACGCCTGCTCACTACAGCTTAATAGTTTAGTTAAAAAGAAAAAAAATACATTTTTATTCAGCAATGATGCATTAAATCGATGAAAAGTGAGTGTCACTTTTTTTTTCAGATAAATGCTGTTCTTTTGAAATTATTTCCTGAAAAACAAAAAAGCTTTGGTGAGCATGAGATGTATTTTCAAAAACATAAAATATCTTACTGAATTTTTAACAATAGTGTATATTTGTGGTTATTAACTGTATGGTTCAGTGTTCTTTGTAGATGTTGTCTGACAGGACTCTGGGGTGGAGCAGGCCATTAGCATTGAAGAATCTAGGAACATAAGCAATTTGTCACAGAGACAACCATATTTAGTGTACAATGCCAGTTTTATTACAAGGAACCGAGCTAAAGCAGAGAGGAAAAGAAAAAGAAGAAAATAAAGAAAACTATTTCATAACGTAACAGAATTTGTTTCTAGGTTGAAGTTGTTTTTCCTCTCCTGAAAGGCTGAAATCAATAGTTTTTGTCAATATTTGTTTACCATGAGAGATCAAAACACATGATTCAGTTTATTGTCGCGCTGATGTAAGTGATGTCACCGATTAACGGTTAACTTACAGTTTAAATGTTTAACTTTAGGTTAAATAAATGAGCCTTTTCCAATCACCCATTTAAAATAAATAAATAAAACACAGCAAACCTTTCACAGACCTGTCAAATGCTCTCATCTACACATAAAGATGTAATAAAAATCCCAACTTTAATAAACAGCTCTGTCTATGGAGTTAGCCTAATGCTACCTCCTCTGAAAAGGGTAAGATGCTAACGGACTGATTCGAAGACATTAACCATTATGAAGTAAAAAAAAAAAAAAAAAGCAAGAGAGGTGTCAGGAACAGTTGTATGTAATATCTGTGTGATTTTAGGGACTAAACTTACCGAAAGCTTTGAAAACAGCAGCAAAAGTCAGTGTTCCCTATCATAGGTCACTTCGATGCCCTGGTGACGTCACCGGTATGGGAAACACCTTCGGTGTGACGAATGTCTGAAGCCCTATACCATCTCGCCAATCCTGTTGGCCAAATAGTGCTTGGCACCACCCTTACGCATGCGCACGCATCATATACGTGAGTGCCGCGTGCCATTTCGCTCAGATTTCATTCCTTCAGGGAAGCGAATCATCTGTGCCCTAGGAATCATCTCGCGTTCTCAGCGTTTTTTTTCCACGAGCAGTGCTAACTCCTCTTCGCGGACGCGATGAATTTTCGGAAGTGCAAAGAACCATGTACCAGGTTCATCACAAAGGGAGACTCACATGACAGGTGCGTAGTATGCTTAGGTTTACATCACGCACAGGCGGCGCTTTCTTCCTGTCCCCATTGTAATGGCCTGCGGCTCATAGTACTGCGCTCGAGGGTGGATGTATTTTCTAATGTCGCCCCCGTGTCTAACCCCCGTCATATCACTTCTGCGACTGCCGAGGCACCGCACGAGGCGATAGCTTGGGTTGACACGTGCGACATGGATTTCGAGGACAGCGCAGCGCTGGAATTTTCTCCACGTCGCTCGCTCTCCCCTACCCTGGTGAAGGAAAAGAGTTTTATTGAGCCAGTCGTCTTCTCCAATGAGGATTTTCAACCCACCATTTTCTAACCAGTCGTATACCTGTACAGCCCCGAAGGCCTTTGCCCTTTTTCCCGGACCTCCACCAGGAGGTTTCAAGGTCCTGGAAACAGCCGTACTCGGCACGTATTACCAACGCTGCAGCTGCGGATTTCGCCACCATTTCGGATATGGCGAACCAGGGCTATGCGGCGATGCCTCCGGTGGAAGAGACTCTCGCCGAACACCTCGCACCTAATTCGGCCGCGGCATGGAAGTCTCGCCCCCTTCTTCCCTCTAAGGCGTGTCGAGTCACGTCCAGCCTCGTTGGGAAATCCTACATGGCTGCTGGTCAAGCGGCCGCTTCGCTCCACTCTATGGCGGTCCTTCAGGCCTACCAAGCGGAGCTCTTAAAAGAGCTTGATGAAGGGGAGGGTATCACACCCGAGGCCGTGAAGGAATTACGGCGAGCAACGGATTTGGCGCTACGTGCTACCAAACATACTGCTCGTGCAGTGGGCCGTTCCATGGCTGGATTAGTTACGGTCGAGCGCCACCTCTGGCTTAATCTCACCAATATTAAAGAAAAGGACAAATCTTTTCTCATGGACGCCCCCGTTTCTAAGGACGGTTTATTCTGAGAGGCTGTTACTCCGGTGGTGGAGAAGTTTAGAGCAGCGAAGCAGCAATCAGCCGCTTTCCGCCAGCTGATTCCTCGCAGGCCCAGGGAGGCTGAACGCCGGCAGGCGCCCGCGCGTTCTGGCTCAACCTCATCTCACCGCCAACGAGTTGCCTCTCGGGAAGAGCCTTCACCTATGGCGCCCCCTCGTAAGGATTGGGGCCCTAAGGTTTTTCCTCCGGCTCACCAAAGACAGAGAAAAAGGTTGAACCTGAGCTCGACGGCTAATGCCTCTCGTTCTCGGGCCCCGAATAGCAGCTCCTGATGTTCTTGCTGCTTGCCAGGGACTGTGCCCTCCACTAGAGAGCGCTGTTGGACCGCTCTTGCGCATCCAACCCTCTCACTGAAGTCCCCATACTCAAACAATGTCTGTCTCCCCGCAAACAGCGCTTCAAACAGCATTGGATCGAGTTGTTATACCAAACGTTCCCTCAGTCAATCTGCACAATCTAGCTTTCAGAATTCAAGGGACGGTTCAGGGGTCTGGCAAAAACGACCAGTTTATGACGGCTCACACAGCCGCCGCTTTTTCGCTAGCGACAGAGCCCGATGTTCATCCTGTTGGACTAATTCCTGCCGTGGACACGTTTCAGGATTATACACAACAAAATGCAACGACGTCTGCGCATGTACTCCCTCTGTGCATGAATGCCACAAGCTTTTTGTGCCCGGACATTTTAACGCATGTGATAGCGTTGCAAGATGCGGAAATCTTGAGACAGCTAATGTTGTTTCGTGCCACGTGGGAACGCTTGCCCGATATTTCTCAATGGGTGTTACGCACAATTTGTCAGGGATAAACCTTTCAGTTTGTGGTGTTAGCACAATCGCAGACTCAAGCACACTCTCACCGGGACCTTGTGCTGAATCATTTACAAAGCCTGGGCTTGCGTATGAACTTCCAGAAAAGCGTTTTAATTCCCTCTCAACGGTTAGCCTTTCTGGGAATAGACTTGGACTCTCGCGTGATGACAGCAAAGCTATCTCTCCCGCGCGCTCAGTCGATTGCGTCATGCGTGCGTCGCTTCAAAGCGGGTCGCACAGTGACAGTGAGCTTGTGCCTCAGACTTTTAGGTCTAATGGCAGCGGCATTCCCTGTAATCCGTCTGGGATTACTTCACATGCGCCCTTTTCAGTGGTGGACGAAAAGACAGAACATTTCACCCCGTTGTCCTCCGCATCGGACGATCTCGGTGACACGGAGGTGTGTGATGTCGATAAAACTGTGGATGTCAACAGAATTTCTTCTAGCCGGAGTTCGGCTGGGGATTTGTGCTTTCCGGGAGACCGTCACGACGGTTGCGTCTTTGACCGGTTGGGGAGCTGTTTGTCAAGGGCGCCCAGCCCACGAGTGTGGACAGCGACACAACGCAGTTGGCACATAAACAGGTTGGAATTACTGGCAGTTTTTCTAGCTCTCCAGTATTTCTCGAATCTGCAGATCGGCCGTCATGTGCTGCTCAGGTCAGACAACACAGCAGTTGTGTCATATCTGAATCATCAGGGAGGATTACGCTCTCGCCCCCTGTGCAGGCTGGCGAGACATATTCTTCTTTGGTCTCAGAACAAATTTCTGTCGATCTGAGCTGTTCATGTCCCCGGACGTTTGAACTTTGGAGCGGATCCGCTATCCAAACAGACTCTGGAGCAAGGGGAATGGAGATTACACCCCCAGGCGGTGAACCTCCTATGGCAGATTTTTGGAGAAGCGCGAGTGGACTTATTCGCGTCGAGCATGACTACGCATTTCCCACTATGGTTCTCCCTATGCCCTCCATCGCCCCTGAGCTTGGACGCGTTAGCTCACGGTTGGCCCAAGACCAGCTTGAATGCTTTTCCCCCGATTCATTTAATCCCAGCGGTATTATCCAGAATACGGCTGGACAGAGTGGAACAGCTGCTTCTGGTAGCTCCGCGGTGGCACACACAACCGTGGTTAGTGGACCTGATCGGTCTGTTAGCGGGCTCTCCATGGGAGATTCCCCTCAGGCAGGATTTATTATCACAAGCACAGGGCATGATTTGGCACCCAAGGCCAGATCTATGGAGACTGTGGGCGTGGCCTCTGAGCGGAGTGAGCTAGTATGTCCCGGTCTTTCTGTCGAAACCACCGAGACTATAATGAATTCTAGAGCTGCTTCCACGACACGCTTATATGCTTTCAAGTGGAAACTGTTTACGACCTGGTGTGGAGTTCATAATATGGATCCAGTTTACTGCCCAGTGGCTTCAGTGCTGGAGTTCCTTCAGGACCATTTTTCTGATGGAGTGACGCCGGCCACTCTTAAAGTTTACGTGGCAGCCATTTCAGCTTACCACGAATATATAGATGGTGCCTCAGTGGGCCGTCATCCACTGGTTTCTCGTTTTGTACAGGGTGCGCGACGGCTGAGGTCTTTCTGCCCCGTGCGAGTTCCTTCATGGGATTTATCTATTGTGTTGCAAGGTTTATCAGGGCATCCGTTTGAACCCCTGGAAACTATAACGGATAAAATCCTGACTTTGAAGGCAGTTCTTCTTATGGCTTTATTCTACCTCAAGAGAGTTGGGGATTTACAGGCTCTCTCTGTCTCACCCTCGTGCATGGAATTTGCACCGGGCTTTGTGAAAGTGTTGTTGCGACCAAGGCCTAATTATGTCCCTAAGGTCGTATCTAATCCCTTTCGCTTTCAGCAAATAGTCCTGGAGGCTTTACACCCTGCTGAGGCGGGGTCAGGAGATCTAAGCCTTTGCCCTGTCAGAGCTTTAAAGGCTTATGTGGATCGTACAGCCCCATGGCATGAGTCTGACCAGCTGGTTGTCTGTTTTGGACATAAGAGTAAAGGCCATGCTGTTACAAAACAACGCATGTCCCATTTGCTGGTGGAAGCAATATCTTTAGCCTATGAGGCACGCGGACTCGCTTCGCCCTTAGGAGTTAAAGCTCATTCCACGAGAGCAGTGGCTTCTTCTCGAGCTTTTCTCAGTGGATCTTCGATGGATGATATCTGTGCTGCGGCAGGCTGGTCCTCACCGAGCACTTTTATCAAGTCTTACAGTCTGGATGTGAGGATGGCTCCTGGCTCCCGGGTTCTCTCCGCTTGAGCAGATGCTTCCTTGGATCCCAGCTATCAGGTACGTCAGGCATTATGGTATAGCGTTCCCATACCGGTGACGTCACCACAGTATCGAAGTGACCTATGATAGGGAACATCTAAGTTACGTATGTAACCATGGTTCCCTGAATAGGGAACAAGATCCTGAGGTCCTGGCCGTTCCATACCTTGATAGCATTCTTCTTCTTCAGTTCATGAAATCTGAGCGAAATGGCGCGCGGCACTCAGGTATATGATGCGTGCGCATGCGTAAGGGTGGTGCCAAGTGCTATTTGGCCAATAGGATTGGCGAGATGGTATAGGGCTTCAGACATTCATCACACCGAAGGTGTTTCCCATACCGGTGACGTCACCACAGAATCTCGTTCCCTATTCAGGGAACCATGGTTACATACGTAACCGAGATGATTCCCTGCTTGTCAGTTGTTGTGTTGGCACTCCATTTCTATGGCAATGGCAACTCCCTCCGCTCCAGTGTTTGAATGAAACTCGAATGTTCAGCACGCACGCCCATTTAAACACGTCACAGTCACGCAGAATTTACATGAATAAACATTTAAAATTTGAACATAAATTAAATAAATAACTCAATTAAATAATTATTAAATCATCTATTCTTTTTAATAATTTATCACATTATGGGGACCAAATGTAAATATAGTAAGTATAGTATAGTAAGCTTAATACCAGTATATTTTGACCTTGTAGTGACATTTTTTTTGAACAGCCTGGCCAAGCTGGGAGACCAGCTAAAACCAGCTTAACCAGCCTGGTCAAGCTGGGAGACCAGCTAAAACCAGCCTGGCCAGGCTGGGAGACCAGCTGACCAACCAGCTAAAACCAGCTTAACCAGCCTGGCCATGCTGGGAGACCAGCTAAAACCAGCTATTTCCAGCTAAAACCAGCCAACCAGCTTATGCTGGTTTAAGCTGTTTTTTTCAGCAGGGACGGCTTTACAAAACTTAACTCAGAACACGAAACTCTCAAACGGAAAAGAAAAGAAACTAAAGTAAAAGAACAGAAGTAAAGTTTGACGAGACTATGTGGTGTTTCTTCTCATCGTGCCTAAGTAGCACCAGGCGTGCAGGCCGAAGCACGCTGGAACCGCGCTCAAAGAACGCTAACAGTGATGACTAAAAGCATGACTAAAAGCAAAGCTACAAGCTAAAAGCAAACTAAAAGCAAAATTTGATGGTGTCCTGAGTATTTAAACTGGCCTGTTGGCCACACCTCAAATGTTGTCTTGACCAATTAGATATTGTCTTGGCTCGGGGTATCTTAAATCATATGTTATCTTATCAAGCACGTGGTCCGAATTTTCCCGCTCTTGCAGGATATAATTTTGGACATGATTCCAATAACAAGAATATGATACATTTGAAAAATAACTGATGGTCAGAAACATTTCAAGCAAGCAGATTGAAGCACAAACATACTAAACATGAATATGAATTCTTAAGCTATCCCATAGTTATTAAAAAACATACACAATAAGTGATTATAAACATGATAGTCAAATGTGTGGGTTACATATAAATGAATATTGAGTTAAGCGACTGACTGATATTCATTTAGAAGTCATTTTGAGTTCATTTTGGTCCATCTATATCTAGAAAAGACAGTTTCAGTGCCATTCTCTGACAAAAGATGTTCTGTGGGGACCAGAGGTTAAGAGGTCCCTTTAGGAATTTCAGTCTGGTTCTGCTAGGTGGGGGGAAGTCAATCGAAGGATCTTGTTTATTACTCTCATGGGTTTACATGTGCTGGCTGGCTTTGCACTTGATTACTTGCCCCAAATTTGACAATCTCTTCTCCGAATTGAAATTGTCAATAATTGTTCTAGTGGTGTTAATGTTGAAAGCTGTTCTGTGAAAGAGTTGGTTGGTTGGTTGGTTATCTTGCTTCTGACTCTGGCACTAGGAATGATTTACGACCTCCTGTTGCCTTTCTGAGGAATTCGGCTCGTGTTTCAATCACAGTCCTGATCGACTCTTTGATTTGTCTGGTTGGGGTCTGATACGCTACAAGTTTTTGCTGCAGAATTATACACTATGCACCCATAATCAAGAATGGAGCGAATTAGGGCTATATATATTTGTGACGAGTGGGGCGGGGCCGAGGGACGTGGGAGCGAGGCCGGTGGAGTGATTGGAGATGAACTACACCTGTTCGACCCGCCGGTCTCGAGGCCCACGGAGGAGATGGAAGGATATAAAACTGGAGCGGCGACAGTGAAGGAAGAGAGAGGACCAGGCCTGGGCTTTATTTTAGGTTTTGGTTTTATTTTGTGCGTATCAGTCGTCCGTGAGGGGCTGGTGCGCTGTT
Source organism: Carassius carassius (assembly GCF_963082965.1). Taxonomy (NCBI): domain Eukaryota; kingdom Metazoa; phylum Chordata; class Actinopteri; order Cypriniformes; family Cyprinidae; genus Carassius; species Carassius carassius. Next base: position 22,625,361 of record NC_081774.1, on the reverse strand, counting down.
TTGTGTTTATTTTGTAATTAAAGCTTCATTTTGATTGTCCGCCGGTTCCCGCCTCCTTCTTCCGGATGAATATGAAGGTTTTTATCATTACAATATTCATTTCATAGATGTACCTGATGCACTCCATCTATATCCTGATAAACATTTTAGTATATTTATACCTCTCTTGCACTTATCTATAATTTTTTGAATATGGACTTTAAAAGTAAGCTTAGTGTCGAACCATAGCCCTAAATACCTTATGCTCCTTTCTTGCTTGATTGACTGTCCATAAAATTTGACATATAGTATAGGTTTTACCTACTTTTTAGGGAAACATATACATTGCGTTTTTTCCACAGATAAATGAAAGCCCCACTCAAATGACCGGATGGCCTTCACTACAGACCCGGCGTCAAACACACTGGTATCATCTCATTTATAAATGTCTACTGGGAAAAACCCCTCCTTACCTATGATCATCTCCAGAGCAACACCTTCTCTAAATCTGCACTCAAGCAGGTATATCACTGCCACTAAAACCCGCACCTTCTTTGGTCGCTTTTCCTTCCAGTTCTCCACTGCTATTGATTGGAACACACTACAAAAATCCCTGAAGCTTGAATCTATTGTTCCGTTATCCACCTTCAAAGCACTACTATCGAATCTATTGTCTGACCGTTGTTCATGCTAATCCGATCCACTATTTTATGCCATTAACAAATTTTTGCACACTCTAATCAGTAGAGTTCTATATTTTGCATAATCCCTCTCCCATAGCCCTGGTCATTATGCCACCCACTATAGTGTTTACTTATGCACAGCCACTTTGTATTTCAATAACTACACCTTCTCTACCATAGACCCTATTTTTTATATATATTTTTTTTTTACACCAAACATCTACCTTCTTATATTGACATCTGTTGCACTATTTGTACAAATTCCTAACTGTTTGATCTGATGACCTGCACATTGTATTCTTGACTTATTTTTTTATTGTGTACTTCTTTGTCTTGTAATTACATGTGTAATTTTATGTTCTCTGTACCTTAATGATTTTATCTTGGCCAGGTTGCCGTTGCAAATGAGAAACTGTTCTCAACGTGCTCACCTGGTTAAATAAAAATTAAATAAAACATTTAAAAAAATAAAAAATACACTCCCCCAAGGTGTAACGTTTTCTATTGAGTAAGCGTTCAAGAATTCCACTCCTATTCTAACCTCAATAGTTCTTTGTTTTAAAAAGTATCTAATCCAATTGAACACCTTACCACCTATTCCCATCATATTCAGTTTAATTAAAAGCTCCTCCTTCCATAACATATTGTTCTGTGTCAAAAAATGTTGCCAAAACAAACTCATTATTTACTTGCGCTTTCTGTATTTCATTCTCCAAGCAAATAATAGGATCCATAGTTGTTCGTCCTTTACGAAAGCCACTCTGATAAGGAAAGAAAAGTCCTCTTTTTTCTATTTCATATACTAATCTTTTAGTTATAATTTTTTCCATGAGTTTGCAAAGGTTAGATGTCAACGCTATTGTTATACCAATGTTTAGCTTCTGTTTTATCCTTACCAGGTTTTCCTACAGGAATTATTACTGAATGCTTCCAACCAGCAGGTTTTCTCCCTTGCTCTCATATTTTGTTATATTCCATCTTTCCCAGGGGATTAATTTTGACACATATTAATGCTCTTTTAAGTTCAAATAATGTGAACTTTGCATCAAGTGGACTCGCACTTATTTCCTTTATTCCCAGTACTTTTAGGCTTTTCCTATGATGGCTTTGGTTCTACCCACTTAAATGATAGAAGTACTTGCGCTGTAAAATCTATTAAGACTGTGTCTGTTCCCCGAATAGTGGAGTCAAAATATTAATTAAATGTAGGATCTAGAAAAAAATCAGAAACCAGAAAAAAATGAAAAAATGTAAAATAAATGAGCAAAAACAATTTTTAAAGTTTGGGTTTATAAACATTAGATCACTAACATCCAAAGCAGTTATTGTAAATTAAATGATCACAGATAATAATTTTGATGTACTCTGCTTGACTGAAACCTGGCTAAAACCAAATGATTATATTGGTCTTAATGAGTCTACTCCACCAAACTACTGTTATGAGCCCCGTCAGACTGGTCGTGGGGGAGGTGTTGCAACAATATATAGTGATATTCTCAGTGTTACCCAGAAAACAGAATACAAGTTTAAATAATTTGAAATACTTCTGCTTAATGTTACACTGTTAGACATGCGAAAGAAATCTATTGTATATCTTGTTCTGGCTACTGTGTATAGACCACCAGGGCCATATATAGAATTCCTAAAAGGATTTGCAGATTTCCTCTCAGGCATTTTGGGTACAGTTGATAAAGTGCTAAACGTCTGAGATTTTAATATTCACGTTTATAATACAAATGATGCATTAGGACTTGCGTTTACTGACCTAATAAACTCTTTTGAGGTCAGACAAAATGTCCCCCACTCATCGTTTTAATCATACACTATATTCAATTGTATCGCATGGAATCGATCTTATGGATATAGATATCGTACCTGAAAGTGATGATGTTACTGACCATTTCCTTGTATTGTGCATGCTGCGTATCACTGATATTAACAATATCGCTCAGAGTTCCCGTCTGGGCAAAACTATTGCTCCAGTCACCAAAGACAGATTCACAAATAACCTGCCTGATTTATCTCAACTGCTATGATTACCCAAAAATACACATGAACTAGACGAAATGATTGGCAACATGGGCACTATTTTCTCTAATACATAATAAGCTGTTGCCACCATCAAACTGAAAAAGGTTAGAGAAAAAAATACTGTGCCATGGTATAACTGTAATACCACTCTCTCAAGAAAGAAACTCGTAGTCTCGAGCTCAAATGGAGAAAAACTAATTTGGAAGATTTTAGAATTGCATGGAAAAACAGTATGTTCAGCTATAGACAGGCTCTAAAAACTGCCAGGGCAGAGCATATCCACAATCTCATTGAAAATAACCAAAACAATCCAAGGATTTTATTTAGCACAGTGGCTAGATAAACATTTTGGATTTAAATATTCCATCAACATTTAATAGTTTGACTTTATGAATTTCTTTACTGATAAAATAGATAACATCAGAAATACAATAACAAAAGTAGATTCTACAGTGTCTAATACAGATTCATCCATCGCACCCAAAGATAAACTGCAGTGCTTTACAACTATAGGACAGGAAGAGCTAAATAAACGTATCACTGCATCTAAACCAACAACATGTTTATTAGATCCTGTACCCACTAAATTACTGAAAGAGTTGCTACCTATAGCAGAAGAACCGCTTCTCAATATTATTGACTCGTCGTTATCTTTAGGTCACGTCCCAAAACCATTCAAGCTGGAGGTTATTAAGCCTCTTATTAAGAAACCACAACTGGATCCTAATGAACTGGCAAATTATAGGCCCATTTCAAATCTTCCATGTTTGTCTAAAATGTTTGAAAAATTTGTGTCTACTCAATTGTGCTCCTTCATGCAAAAAATTATCTGTATGAAGAATTTCAGTCAGGTTTCAGGTCCCACCATAGAGCACAGAAACTGCACTTGTTAAAATTACAAATGACTTGCTTCTTGCGTCAGATCAAGGCTGCATCTCATTGGTAAGCTCATTTATAATGGACTGTGGCAAAGTGGGAAACTGTTCTGTGGTCAGACGAATCAAAATTTGAAGTTCTTTTTGGAAACTGGGACGCCATGTCATCCAGACTAAAGAGAACAAGGACAACCCAAGTTGTTATAAGCGCTCCGTTCAGAAGCCTGCATCTCTGATGGTATGGGGTTGCATGAGTGCGTGTGGCATGGGCAGATTAATGTCACCTTTATTTATATAGCGCTTTAAACAAAATACATTGCGTCAAAGCAACTGAACAACATTCATTAGGAAAACAGTGTCAATAATGCAAAAATGATAGTTAAAGGCAGTTCATCATTGGATTCAGTTATGTCATCTCTGTTCAGTTAAATAGTGTCTGTGCATTTATTTGCAATCAAGTCAACGATATCGCTGTAGATGAAGTGTCCCCAACTAAGCAAGCCAGAGGCGACAGCGGCAAGGAACCGAAACTCCATCGGTGACAGAATGGAGAAAAAAACCTTGGGAGAAACCAGGCTCAGTTGGGGGGCCAGTTCTCCTCTGACCAGACGAAACCAGTATTTCAATTCCAGGCTGCAGCAAAGTCAGATTGTGCAGAAGAATCATCTGTTTCCTGTGGTCTTGTCCTGGTGCTCCTCTGAGACAAGGTCTTTACAGGGGATCTGTATCTGGGGCTCTAGTTGTCCTGGTCTCCGCTGTCTTTCAGGGATGTAGAGGTCCTTTCTAGGTGCTGATCCACCATCTGGTCTGGATACATACTGGATCCGGGTGACTGCAGTCACCCTCTGATCTGGACACAGACTGGATCTGGTGGCCACGGTGACCTCGGAACAAGAGAGAAAGAGACAAATATTAGCGTAGATGCCATTCTTCTAATGATGTAGCAAGTACATAGGTTGTTATGGGAAGTGTTTCCGGTTCCGGTTTTACCTAATTAATGCAGCCTAAAAATCCTTTAACGTATTTGGATAATAAAAGCATATTAGTATGTTATGTGTATGCCAGGTTAAAGAGATGGGTCTTTAATCTAGATTTAAACTGCAGGAGTGTGTCTGCCTCCCGAACAATGTTAGGTAGGTTATTCCAGAGTTTGGGCGCCAAATAGGAAAAGGATCTGCCGCGTGCAGTTGATTTTGATATTCTAGGTATTATCAAATTGCCTGAGTTTTGAGAACGTAGCGGACGTAGAGGATTATAATGTAAAAGGAGCTCATTCAAATACTGAGGTGCTAAACCATTCAGGGCTTTATAAGTAATAAGCAATATTTTAAAATCTATGCGATGCTTGATAGGGAGCCAGTGCAGTGTTGACAGGACCGGGCTAATATGGTCATACTTCCTGGTTCTAGTAAGAACTCTTGCTGATGCATTTTGGACTAGCTGTAGTTTGTTTACTAAACGTGCAGAACAACCACCCAATAAAGCATTACAATAATCTAACCTTGAGGTCATAAATGCATGGATTAACATTTCTGCATTTGACATTGAGAGCATAGGCCGTAATTTAGATATATTTTTGAGATGGAAAAATGCAGTTTTACAAATGCTAGAAACGTGGCTTTCTAAGGAAAGATTGCGATCAAATAGCACACCTAGGTTCCTAACTGATGACGAAGAATTGACAGAGCAACCATCAAGTCTTAGACAGTGTTCTAGGTTATTACAAGCAGAGTTTTTAGGTCCTATAATTAACACCTCTGTTTTTTCAGAATTTAGCAGTAAGAAATTACTCATCATCCAGTTTTTTATATCGACTATGCAATCCATTAGTTTTTCAAATTGGTGTGTTTCACCGGGCTGCGAAGAAATATAGAGCTGAGTATCATCAGCATAACAGTGAAAGCTAACACCATGTTTCCTGATGATATCTCCCAAGGGTAACATATAAAGCGTGCAGAGTAGCGGCCCTAGTACTGAGCCTTGAGGTACTCCATACTGCACTTGTGATCGATAGGATACATCTTCATTCACTGCTACGAACTGATGGCGGTCATATAAGTACGATTTAAACCATGCTAATGCACTTCCACTGATGCCAACAAAGTATTCAAGTCTATGCAAAAGAATGTTGTGGTCAATTGTGTCAAACACAGCACTAAGATCCAATAAAACTAATAGAGAGATACACCCACGATCAGATGATAAGAGCAGATCATTTGTAACTCTAAGAAGAGCAGTCTCAGTACTATGATACGGTCTAAATCCTGACTGGAAATCCTCACATATACCATTTTTCTCTAAGAAGGAATATAATTGTGTGGATACCACCTTTTCTAGTATCTTGGACAGAAAAGGGAGATTCGAGATTGGTCTATAATTAACTAGTTCTTTGGGGTCAAGTTGGGTTTTGGGGACATGTCCTAATGACAATGAGGAATTAATAATAGTCAGAAGAGGATCTATGACTTCTGGAAGCACCTCTTTCAGGAGCTTAGATGGTATAGGGTCTAACATACATGTTGTTGGTTTAGATGATTTAACAAGTTTATACAATTCTTCCTCTCCTATGGTAGAGAATGAGTGGAACTGTTCCTCAGGGGGTCTATAGTGCACTGTCTGATGTGATACTGTAGCTGACGGCTGAATGGTTGCAATTTTATCTCTAATAGTATCGATTTTAGAAGTAAAGTAGTTCATAAAGTCATTACTGCTGTGGTGTTGGGAAATGTCAACACTTGTTGAGGCTTTATTTTTCGTTAATTTAGCCACTGTATTGAATAAATACCTGGGATTATGTTTGTTTTCTTCTAAAAGAGAAGAAAAGTAATCGGATCTAGCAGTTTTTAATGCTTTTCTGTAGGATATGTTACTTTCCCGCCAAGCAATACGAAATACCTCTAGTTTTGTTTTCCTCCAGCTGCGATCCATTTTTCGGGCTGCTCTCTTTAGGGTGCGAGTATGCTCATTATACCATGGTGTCAAACTGTTTTCCTTAACCTTCCTTAAGCGTAAAGGAGCAACTTTATTTAAAGTGCTAGAAAAGAGAGAGTCCATAGTTTCTGTTACATCATCAAGTTGTTCTGAGGTTTTGGATATGCTAAGGAATTTGGATACATCAGGAAGATAACTTAAAAAGCAGTCTTTTGTGTTAGAAGTGATGGTTCTTCCATACTTGTAACAAGAAGTAGAATTTACAATTTTGGCCATATGAATTTTGCAAAGAACTAAATAATGATCTGAGATATCATCACTTGGCTGAATAATTTCAACACCATCAACATCAATTCCATGTGACAGTATTAAATCTAGAGTATGATTTCGACAATGAGTAGGTCCTGAAACGTGTTGTCTAACACCAATAGAGTTCAGAATGTCTATAAATGCTGATCCCAATGCATCGTTTTCATTATCAACAGGGATATTAAAATCACCAACTATTAAAACTTTATCTGCAGCCAGAACTAACTCGGATGTAAAATCACCAAACTCTTTAATAAAGTCTGTGTGGTGCCCTGGTGGCCTGTATACAGTAGCCAGTACAAACATATCAGGGGATTTATCATTAACATTTGTTTCTTTGGATAATGTTATATGAAGTACCATTACTTCAAACGAGTTATACTTGTAGCCTGCCCTCTGAGAAATCCTGAAAACGTTGTTATAAATTGAAGCAACACCTCCCCCTTTGCCTTTTAGACGCGGCTCATGTTTAGAACAGTAATCTTGGGGGGTGGACTCATTTAAAATAATGTAATCATCAGGTTTTAGCCAGGTTTCTGTCAAACAGAGTATATCTATATTATGATCAGTGATCATATTATTTACAAAAAGTGTTTTCGTAGAAAGGGATCTGATATTCAATAAGCCAAGCTTTATCATTTGTTTATCCATATTGCTTCTGTTTTTTATTTGTTGAACCTCAATTAAATTGTTAATCTTAACTTGGTTTGGACGTTTTTTGTATTTTCTAGTTCGGGGAACAGACACAGTCTCTATAGTGTGATATCTAGGTGAAAAAGTCTCTATGTGCTGAGAATTAACTGACCTCTGTGACGGGAGGCAGCTAGCAGACGGTCGGTTTAGCCAGTCTGTCTGCTTCCTGACCTGGGCCCCAGTTAGTCAAGTATAAACACTAAGACTATTTGCCATATTTCTAGAGAGAAGAGTGGCGCCACCCCAGGAGGGATGAAGACCATCTCTTTTAAACAGGTCAGGTCTGCCCCAAAAGCTCGTCCAATTGTCTATGAAACCTATGTTATTCTGTGGGCACCACTTAGACATCCAGCCATTGAGTGATGACAATCTGCTATGCATCTCATCACCACGGTAAGCAGGGAGGGGACCAGAGCATATTACAGTGTCTGACATCGTGCTTGCAAGTTCACACACCTCTTTAATGTTATTTTTAGTGATCTCCGACTGGCGAAGTCGAACATCATTAGCGCCGGCATGAATAACAATCTTACTGTATTTACGTTTAGCATTAGCCAGCACTTTTAAATTTGCCAAGATGTCAGGCGCTCTGGCTCCCGGTAAACATTTGACTATGGTGGCTGTTGTCTCTATATTCACGTTCCGTACAATAGAATCACCAATAACTAGAGCACTTTCATCAGATTTCTCAGTGGGTGCATCACTGAGTGGGGAGAACCTGTTTAATGTTTTGATCGGAACAGAAGAGCGGTGTTTTGACCCACGACTACGCTGCCTCACCGTCACCCAGTTGCCCTGCTGCTGGGGCTCTGTTTCCGGAACCGAACAATGTACAGGAATCCCTGAGCTAGACGCATCCAAAGCCGTATCTAGAGCCCTAACATTCTTACTGTCCTCAATTAAAGTTTGGATGCGTGTCTCTAATTCTGAAATCTTCTCTGTCAGCCTAACTATTTCCCTACATTTATCACATGTGAATCCCTCATCAGCGACAGAGATAGATAAACTGTACATGTGGCAAGAGGTGCAAGAAACAATGATAGGAGAAGCCATTACTCACCGTGCTTGATGAAAATTCTTACTGCGGTTGTTTGATGAACTTGTGAAAAACTGGAGCGAGGGAGAGGAGAAAAGAAAACAGCGATAGGTTCGAATGAAAACGCTAATGACAAGCTAACGAGTGCTAACGCTTTGCAGGTGTACTGCACTCACGGAAATAAAATAAAAGTGAACGAACAAAGTTAATCTGATAAGATTGATCGATAATATCAGAAATATGGTGTGAATTAAGTTATATTTTACCACTTTAAAAAACAGAGAGTGATAGTAAGATAAAGATTCTAGAGAAAAAAATAAAATAAAAACAGCTACACGGAGCTACAATTTGCTACAGAAGGCAAGCAGGAAGTAGAGAAAACACTGTTAATTAATAATGAATATTTAGATTAGATTTTAGAATTAACTGTAGCAGAATTGATATTACAATTATTCGATCTATCCATCCACTGAGCATACAAAATAAGCATTAATAAATTCTAGAAAAGGTTATTTTCCTGGCCAAGGAAAGAAGTAGATAAGTAGAATAAGTAGAAGTTCTACTTATGCAGTACTATCAGTAGCTTAGCATGTAGCAAGATAACAAACATTCAGTGACTTCGAATTGTGAGCAGCACACAGAGACAAAGCAATTGTGAATATAAGAGATTTAATAAATGAACCTATAGCTAGAAAATATGTAAACCAAGCAAAACACATATGTATATACTGTATACAGAATGAAGGAGAGTAAAGAAAATGGAGAGAAGAGCAAAAGAATGGCAGTATTTCACATCAATTAACCACAACCTAATGAGAATCATCAAAGAATCAAAAATCACCTTAAAAAGGGGCTCAGACTTAAACACGCATCTTAATAGTTGTAAACGGTTACTTGCATTGGCTTCGTTGCTGAACAAGAGTCATGATGCGGTAGATAATGGAGGTTTTTGAGTTCTTATTAGAAGGAAGTTGGAGATTTTCCTCTGGTTCTTCTGAATATAGGAAAGTTCTCAGTGGTTCGACAAAGTTATTTTGAAGATTTAAAACTGCCGGAAAGTAAAACTCAGGATAGTTTTGAGGAGACTTGGAGAGTGTTGGTCTCAAAAAGCAAGGGTTTCTGAGCACAGATTATCCAAAGATAGTGGTTGTTAACAGTTTCTATTCACACCCACCTTTTGGGTGGAATGCCCAATCAGAGGCATGAATTTTGAGCAGGAGAAAGTTCCATTGTCTCCGGTTTATGGCCAATTGGAATGCTTATTGCTAGTCTAACTTGTGCAGTTTCACCCAAACTAGAGTATGATGCATTTTAGGATCACATAGTGTACGTAATTGTTTAAGGAATAAACAAAATCTTAGCATATGATTTTTATGCTAAGAATGAAACATGTAGAAAATCTTAATGCAGAGATACACTCATATACCTGAGTATAAGCACTGAGAGTCTAACACAAATAAAGATTTTTAACTAGGCTACTACTATAGTAAAACATACAAAAAAATACATGCATATACCAGATACATTTGTAACTGATTAATTATAGTCTAAATGAATAAATGTGTGTGTGTGTGTGTGTGTGTGTGTGTGTGTGTGTGTGTGTTGGCTGGTCAGGCAGGCCCATTTGGTGTCTGGCATCGAGGGCTATCTAGTTATCTTGCAATGTGTTTGAAGTTGGATGGGGAGACCTTAATGAAGGTCTGCTCAGTATCTTCCAGATAATGGGGGTAAACCTTGCCATTAAGCACTCATATAAATGTATACTATGGGGCCAGATTCTGTAATTTATACGCAAGCAACTTGTCTTTTGAAAACCATATTTCCCATTTTACAAAAACAGCATTCTTCCATCTTAAAAACACTGCCAAGCTACGAAACATGTTACCTGTTTCTGATGCAGAAAAGCAAGTTCATGCATTCATGACCTCTAGACTGGACTATTGTAATTTCACTTCTAAGTTGTTGTCATGCATCTTCAATAAACAAGCTTCAGGTAGTCCAAAATGTAGCAGCTAGAGTCCTTACCAGGTCAAGAAAATATGATCATATTACCCCAATTTTACAGTCTCTGCACTGGCTACCTATTAAGTTCCGTATCAGTTACAAAATAGTATTACTTACCTATTAGGCCCTAAATGGTTTAGCTCCTGCGTACCTAACTAGACGTCTACCATGCTACAATCCATCATGCTCCCTAAGGTCACAAATGCTGGACTTTTGGTAGTTCCTAGGATAGCAAAGTCCACTAAAGGAGGTAGAGCTTTTTCACATTTGGCTCCCAAGCTCTGGAATAGCCTTCCTGATAATGTTTGCAGTTTAGATGGCATTACAACTTGTAAACTCTGACCCCCATTCTTGTCAGTGGCACATCTGAAGAGATAACCATTCTGGTTTACATAATGCACATGAAGGAAACTTGCGTTACCATCCTTTACCTCAGCCCACAAAAGGTTGGAGAGTAACATCTTCCTTCTGTTCTCTACCGATATCCTCCTAGTTCACCAGCAAGTCATAAGGTACACTGTTTGCTGGCAAAAGGGCTATGGTCCCTTGGACCTCCTTCTCCAACCCCTGTGACAGTGTATCTGGAACTAGATTACACTGCCCTTTCCGATACTTCACTATGAACCAATATTTAGGGAAGTCGTGGCCTAATGGTTAGAGAGTCAGACTCCCAATCGAAAGGTTGTGAGTTCGAGTCCTGGGCCGGCAGGAATTGTGGGTGGGGGGAGTGCATGTACAGTTCTCTCTCCACCCTCAATACCACGACTTAGGTGCCCTTGAGCAAGGCATCGAACCCCCAACTGCTCCCCGGGCGCCGCAACATAAATGGCTGCCCACTGCTCCGGGTGTGTGCTCACAGTATGTGTGTGTGTGTGTGTGTTCACTGCTCTGTGTGTGTGCATTTCGGATGGGTTAAATGCAGAGCACAATTTCTGAGTATGGGTCACCATACTTGGCTGAATGTCACTTCACTCACTTCACTTTTTTTTTTTGATAAAACATTGTTGTAGTGACAGTTATTTAGTAATTTATGTCAGGAGTGCCAAATAATAAATCCGTATAATGCCACATTTTGAATAGGGCTTGGGCGCCGAGTTGCATTCTGGGACGTGGCGGCCATGTTGCTGGTCTCGCAAATGTAAACATAGAGCAAGTTGAACGAGAAGAGCAGAGTTGGTAGAAAGAAAAAAGATGTTAAAATCGCGAAAAGGTTGTGGGATTTATAGGAATACGCTAAATAGGGATGCCAGGGACCGGTATGTGAACAAAATCTGCACTATTAACGCTTTGGATCCATATGAAATTCCCAACAAAGAGTGGAGTACCGATGACTTGCTGCCGCACTTTTGCATTACAGATATCTTCGGCTACCTTGTTTGTTTTGTGAACGCCTACACTTCAGAATAGTTCCGAAGCTACAAGTCATTGAAGTCTCATGTACAGTTCACAAATGGATGGGTTCAGGAGCTGGAAATCATAGAACCGGAACAGCGGCAAAACAGTATACAGTAATCCGGTAAGCTGCGCTCTACCTAGCTGCTAGTTTAGTAACCGTTAGTGCTAACATCCATTCACACATGGACTTTTAACAATGTGTTTCAAAAGTGTAGTTAGTAGCTTTCAACCCTCCCATTTCTTCCGGGGTTCTCACGTATTTGAGCTCTCTTCCCGCTGTCTTCCCCTTTTAGTATTTTCCTGTAAAATATCCCGTTAGCCCTTCAATCGGACCTGTCAAGTCTCTATGCTGTTGTCCTTTTGCTACTCCTTGCCCTTCCAGCGAAACAGATGTTTTCAAAGCATCATTTTGCTTACTTGAAAGCAACCTTAGCGTGATTTTGGGCTTTTTAAGATAGCGTGGTTGTTGTGAGAGCACGATTTCACGCCAATCTGTAACTAAAGTCACGTTAGACCTAGCTCCACAAATCGCTTAAGGTTAGTTAATGCAGCAGTTTTGTAGCAGACGGATAGCAACAAAAAGATGATGTTGAAATTTCCCGTATTTTGGATGAGTAACCCGAGCAATTTCCCTTTATTTTCAATGTTGACTTAAGCTATATAAATTAATATTCAGATGTTTATGGTCTCCGTGGTCGCGCCTCCAAGAAGGAAAGCGGTGTAAAGTTAATCCATTCTCATTTTATTTTCCCCATGGCGATTATGTGTTGCACTATTACACCCCACAATACAGCAACGGTTTACCATGGTTGAAATAGATTTTTAATGAATCAAATTAAGACACACGGATGAGAGGGAGTATGTCTAAACACTGCACAGTAGTCCGAGTAGCGGTAAAGGAGGCCATCAACGTGGTGGCCACGGCAAGTAATTACGTCACGACGCCCAAGCCCTATAGAAATTCACCACTCATTCATATTCAGTCACGTCGGCAGCGGTTTATTTATGTTCACATAGACTCACTGAACAGCGTCAATAAGGATTTATAGACCAAAGATGCATATCCGCGGAGATATATGGATATATTTACTGATGTTTACTTCATATTTCTTCAGACAGAATCATCATTTCTATCCATTTTCCACTGATTTACGAGATCTGATGATAAGTAGTCTCTCCCAGCACTGTCTGTCTGTTTGCTTCCGTGTACTCAAGCTGTGACCCAGTCAGACTCTGATTGGACGTTCGGCTTGTCAATTTGACAGTCCCAAAACCGGACAGCGTCAGATCGTGTCAAATGGTTCGTGAATGCTTCCTGGTTCATATCTGCTCACAACAAAACTGAAACACCTCTGTACACACGAAATATCCGAATAATAAACCTGCGATTACGATAGAAAATCTTGGTATAAGGTTTTCTTGAGATCTGGGGCATTTTATAAAAATTATATTAATTATAATAAACTTGTGCAACGATAAAAAAAGGCTAAAAATAGCATATTTTTACAATAGTAAATGACCAAATTCCACCCGTGATCGCAAAAGGATGTTATTACAAACACTCAATTGGGGTTCAAAGTGAGTTTTGAGTAAAAGTGTACTAATAATTTAATAAATTGTCTGATGTAGCTTGATGCTAACGTTAGCTCTAATGCTACTAATAGCAGGTGCATTTCTTCTTCATAATGCATTTCTGTCACAATAATTCACGTAAGGTCGTAAGAAAATGTTTTGTTGTATTTTTATAGTAAGACTTTTGATAAATAAGGGCTAAATGCATACAGAGACTGAAGTGAGATCGCTGCTTTGTTGCTTTGTAAACATTGAAATTCCACAAAAAAGGCTGATAAAGGTGGAATAAAAACAAAAGAATAATGATAAAAGAATAATGCGGATAATGTTTCATACCTGGTGGAGGTGTGAAAGACTCGTTTGGTGAGAAGATGTCACGGTTGGTAAATCGTGATCTCAGGGTTTTGCACTATGTAGGTGAAATCTGTGTGTTACGCGTCAGCACTGATTAGTTTGTGGGCGTCTCCGCTAATTGTCATCAGCAACAGCTGTCACTCATTACTCATCCCTATATATTGGCTTGTCTAGCGTCTTGTGTTTGTGAGAGCGTTGTTTCATGTACCTCGACTTATGTTTGCTTTCTTGTGTGTTTCTGCGTTTGGATGTCCGTGTCTCCCCGGAACCTCGTCCACTCTTCGCACATCACCAACCAGCAACATCACTTACCTTCGGCTCGCTTCCCCGCAGTTCCTGTGTCACTCTCTTCTGCTGCCAACTCATCTCTGCCATCCGGATCCTTCACTCACCTGCACCATCCTGGACTGTGTATTCCCTCCAGCGTCATCTGTGTCTCTTATTGTTGTCTTATACCATTTTTCTCATTAAACTGTATTAACTCGCACTTGCTTCCTGCCACTCCTTTCACCCCAGTCGTTACAGAACAATAGAACCATGAAATGGGGAGTTTTCAAAGCCAACACAGAGCACAGAGAGCACAGGAGTATTTACATGTTTGATCTTACAGAGATGACAAGTGCCATAAATCAATCTGATTAGCCTTCTCTAAAAACACACATGACATGGCCTTAGAAAATATTTCATAAAATTCAGTTTTACAGATTCGATTATGAAATTTCTAATTGAAGGTTTGGAAGACTTGTGGCTTTAGCTACACTGTATTTCTAAACTCATATCTTACATCAACAATTTTTTTAATACATTTAAAAAATATGTTTTTATTGTTTTTATTATTTTTATTTTTGTTTTTATGTTTAAGCTTATATATCTCTATTATCATAACAGTCTGAGTGATTCTGATTCCTGAACAGTAAACTTTGAAGTGTCAGCTTTGTGAAAAATGTTGATAATGTATCTAGTCAGAAAGAATCACGAGCAGAAACCTTTTTATTTTGGGTATGTCATATCTGTCTACATGCCAAAAAAGGGGGGTTAATCGCCCATCTCGTGAGACTGGATGAAGGCGTGGGTTGATTGAAAACCCAGGTAAGGGCGGAATGATCTGTCAGTACGCCAAAACGATGGCCTTCTAGGTATTCACACCATTTCTCCAGCCCACACAACTGCCACGCATTCTTTCTCTGCTGTAGAATAGGCTTTTTCAGCTACATGCAGGAGTCTTGAAGCATACACTACAACTCTTTCTCCCTGCTCTGACTCTTGAGTAAGGACAGCTCCAAGCCCGATGTTACTAGCATCAGTCTGCACTCAAAGGTCATGAATGAAATCAGGGGCCACAACACAGGAGCTTTCTGAGGAGCTTCTTTCAAGGTTTCAAAAGCTTGCTGACACTCTGTGGCCCATTCCCATCTCGTCTTTTTCTTCTTTAGAGCATGGAGAGGGGCTGCCTGTTCTGAGAAATGGGGAATAAAACGGTGGTACCAGCCATCTAACCCAAGAAAGTGCTGAACTTCCTTCACCGTCTTGGGAATGGGGAAGTTTTTTATGGTTTCTACCTTTGAGGGTTCTGTCCTCCCTCCCCGCTCTGAGACAACATGTCCAAGAAAAGAAATGGACTTTTGGAGAAGATTACACTTCTTCAGGTTCAGTGTCAATCCTGCGGCTTCTAACTCAGCAAATAGCTGAAAGAGATGTCCATAATGCTCCATGATATTTGCAGAATATATCACAATATCGTCAATATAGATGAGGCAAAACTTGCCCATAAACTTCTGCAGGATGGAATTCATCAATCGTTGGAAAGTTGCTGCAGCGTTTTTTTCAGTACAAAAGGAAGACGCAAGAATTCATATTAGGCAGTCTTAGAGATGCTGGTCTATGTGCTATGTGCGCTATGTGCAATCTAGTAGCGGAAGACAATCCATCAGCAAGTTTAAAGCTGGCAGGGGCCATAAAATAATGTGACTTCTCCTATTCAGGGAATACATAGGATGCGTCAGCAAAATCCAACTTCAGGCCAGAAATAGACAGAAACTCAAGTCCAATAATGAGAGGAAAGGTCAAATCATGCTAATGACTCGATCACGAGTCAAGAACCGTTTCTGTCAGACGCGTCCGATTCGAGAATCGAGGAGCTGATGATACTGCGCATGTGTGATTCAGTGTGAAGCAGACTGACACACCAAGCGCCTGAACCGAACTGATTCTTTTGGTGATTGATTCCGAATGGATTCTGTGCTAATGAGCCCAGGTAAACTGAATGCTTGAATCAAGGGCAATCATCACCAATGATGCCATTACGTAGAGCGCAAAAAAACCAGTGAACCGTTTTCTTCAACCGGTTTATTGAATCAAACTGTCCAAAAGAACTACTGGTGATCCGAAAACCGATGCAACCGGTTCTTGAGTCGTGAACGAGTCATTATCTGGCTCGGCTCGGTTTTCATCTTCAGTTCTCTCTTCACAGCAGTTCAGTCAGTGTACTGTTTGAGTAAATGAATTACTCTGGGATATTGGTTTGTTTGAACTCAGAGGGAGTGTCAGCCACATTAAAAAAGTTAACAGCTTAGACATTTGTGGATTAATGCTTATTGGAGACGCGAACCGTTTAAAACGATTCAGTTTGATTTGGTGAACTGGTTCAAAAAGATCCGGTTACATCGAATGATTCGTCCGCGAACTGGATATCACAAGATGCTTTGTTTTGAACTCTCTCACAAAAGACACGGAAGAGAAGACAATGCTGAATAAAGTCGTAGTTGTTGCTATTTTTGGACCAAAATGTATTTTCAATACTTCAAAAACTTCTTGATGATGTTTTTCTTACCTTTCTGGACATGGACAGTAGACCGTACACACAGTTTCAATGGAGGGACTGAATGCTCTCGGACTAAATCTAAAATATCTTAAACTGTGTTCCGAAGATAAACGGAGGTCTCACTTGTTTGGAACGACATGAGGGTGAGTTATTAATCACATAATTTTGATTATTGGGTTAACTAACCCTTTAAACTCACTAAAACTGATAAAGAGTCAGAGCATATCAATACCTTTCCCTGCCCTTCCCTTTCCACCCATTGCAAAGCAATTAAAATTGCCATCATCTCTACTGTATATACACCTAATTTATTAGATGTTCTTTTACTAATTTATATTTCTTTTCCTGGAATTGCCACCCCAAACCCTGTTTTTCCTGTTTCTGTTTTTTTTTTTGCACCATCTGTATAAAGTTGTATGAATTCACTATAATTACCTCCTACTCTGTTGTTAAATATAATTTTCAATTTAATTTCATCCTTTGCTTTCTTTTACTCCTCAAGCACAAACCAGTCTACCTCAGGCCATGCAATCTTCCAAGGGGCAATCTCAGGACAAACTACTGTAGGGCTAATTTGCAAGTTAAACACTTCTCTTTTGCTATGTTGTTTCCAATTTGACCAAAGTTTTCCTTTAAATTTCTTCAATTTTCCCAGCAATCCTACAATACTGCTTCTGTGGGATGAGAGTCATCATGTCCCCTATTTTTTTCTCTGTTAACTTGGATTTATGCAAGCTCCACTCTGGATCCAGAACACCTGAGAAGAGATGATGTCACCCCCTCAGAGGACCTCAGATGATGCTAACCCTAAAACATACAGAACTACCAAATATTGCTACAAGTGTGATTACATCATATAATAATTGCTGTTAATAGTGTTCATCGCCTGGTTGACTATATCTTGTATTCATTTTTCCGAAAATTTCTGCCATATGCACATAAACTGACAGTCAACACTGATAAGCTACTACAAAATATTGTAGAAACTTAATTTCCTGTAAAGTTGCTTTGCAATGATTGTATGCTATAAAAGCACTATACAAATAAACTTGAATTTAATTGAACTTCTTTGTTTTCCTCAGTCATTCTTGCTCTCCATGATACCTCCTCACTAGATACATTTTGGGAACTGTGTACTTTAACAAAGGCTTTCGCAAGCATTTCTGCTTTCTCTTCATTAGTTATTGCTTCCATACCATTATGTTTAAGCACAGGCATAGAAAAATCCCTTATACCTCCCATCTTCCTAATCATTCCCCATATCTCATTAACCTGAATTCCTGATCTAACACTACTGAAAAAAATACCATTTTGGTTCTCGTTTATTGTAGCCTGCCCCTTTTTAAAATTCATTAATTTACTGAATGAGTTATTTGATTTAACCATTTTGAAAGCTCTGTTCCTAGCTTTTACTGCTTCTTTACACTCGTCTGACAACCACAGTACCATTTTCTTTTTCCTTGCTCTAGATGTTTTACCACTTTGCTGATTCACATATTATACTTGTAATCATATTATTAAGTTCTTTAATGTCATCACTAAGATGTGGCATGACCTTAATTAATTTCTGTACATATCTTAACACATGTTTGATGTTTTGAGAGCACAGTCGGTTATGCTGGCCGGGATGTGCCCAGATTCAGTTCATGCGGAAGTGAAGAACTGCAGGGAGCTGCGACCTGCCTGGCAGAATTCATAATCCCCAACTGCAGAACTGCAGAACCAATACATTACAGCAGTCTCAGGACAGTCAGAGATTGTCTTACTATAGGGAGATGAGAAGGTCTGTATTACTTACTACTGAAGAAAGTGTAACAGCTAACTTGCATCATGTGTGCCTTAATAACCAATCACAATACAGTCTTGACGTCACTGAATTTCAGTCAGAGTTGTACGACACTCTATCGCCGTTTATGGATACCATAGGATTGAATGCGAAGTGCCATAAGATGAATCCCACCTGTGAAAGTGAAAGTGACGTGACATTCAGCCAAGTATGGTGACCCATACTCAGAATTCATGCTCTGCATTTAACCCATCCAAAGTGCAAACACACAGAGCAGTGAACACACACACAGTGTGACACTCAGTGACTTCTCTTATAAAACAACATTTTTTTCATGGTTAACTCTAAAACTAGTTAAATACAAAAGTATTGCATAGTGTAAAACATGTTGAAGATTAGCTGATAGGCTTTCGAATCATAAATGATAAGCCTTTCCTCCATTGACATCCATTAAAAAAAACTGTCTCCTTTCCCACATACTGCCAGACCGGAAGTGTTAGCTTTAGCCGTTACGCTTTATTGGCTAATGGTTGCAGGCTTGCCTTCTACTGGCTTTGAGGACTTTTTTTATTTCAAATAATAAACGACAAAGATTACAGTAGTGCAAACAAACAGTAAAAAACGGTACGTACAAAACATACAAATTACCTTTCAATAATAAACTACTTATGGATTAATAGATTACAGAAAAAGCATTATAAAATAAAAATTCTTAAGAAATAAAAAAAACATGGCACACAAATAAAGATACGAGTAAATCAGGGAAAAATCTTAAACATGACACAAGTTCTAGATGTTTGTATAGCTTTCTTGTTAACAGACATTGAAATTGTATTTAAATACAACTTCAGTTCTTGTTAAAGTGGGGGTTACATTTAGTATATTTACATTTATGGACCTGAAACTTTCCAATAAATAACAGGCGGTTTATACAAAAACTTGCATTAAATAGATTAATCCAATAGATAGATATTTATTATCTTTGGCATAAAACCCACAAAGAATGTGTTTATAACACAAAGAGAAATCATAAAAAAATATAATTTTGGACAATCACATTATTCCAAAATTAACAACAAAGGGACACTCCCAAAACAAATGAGCTACAATTTCAGAAGAAAATTTACAGAAAGAACAAGATGTATCAATGTCACTTTTACATTTCTGCAGAAATTGCTTGACAGGATATATTTATTTTTGAATTATTTTTTAGATTATTTAATCTGGATCAGCTCTGTGTTCATCTTCAGCTCTCTCTTCACAGCAGTGCAGTCAGTGTACTGTTTGAGTACATGAATTACTCCGTGATATTGGTTTGTTTTAACTCAGAGGGAGTGTCAGCCACATTAAAAAAGTTAACAGCTTAAGTCATTTGTGGAATTATGCTTATTGGAGACGCGAACCGTTTCAAACAATTCAGTTCGATTTGGTGAACTGGTTCAAGAAGATCTGGTTACATTGAGTGATTCGTTCGTGAACCAGATATTACTAAACTGGAGTGTTTTGAATGCGCTTATAACAGACCCGGAAGAGAAGACAATGCTGAATAAAGTCATAGTTTTTGCTTTTTTTGGACCAAAATGTATTTTTGATGCTTCAAACAATCCAAACTGACCCTCTGATGTCACATGGACTACTTTGAAGATGTTTTTATTACCTTTCTGGACATGGACAGTATACCGTACATACGTTTTCAATGGAGGGACAGAAAGCTCTCGGACTAAATCTAAAATATCTTAAACCATGTTCCCAAGATGAATGGAGGTCTTACGGATTTGGAACGACATGAGGTTGAGTCATTATTGACATAATTTTCTTTTATCGGTGAACTAACCCTTTGAGACCTAACCAACAGTTTTTTCGAACATCCTTTCCAAGACAGGTATTTTGAAATCATTTTGTATGTATTGTGTCGGTACAAGAGCAAGAAGAGGCAAATTCAGTGTTCTAGGACTTTGAGACACGTCTCTCTGCATGTGCCCTGTTTGCACAGCACTGGTGCTGAATTGGGCTTTTCCACTTATTTTTCTGTTCGCATGTTTAAACTGCGATTTGTATTTGTTCGTTCAGGTGCAGGAGGGTGCGAAGGAGAGCACAGGTTCGATGTTGCTGTTCGTGAGATGCGGCTCTCTGCATGCGCACCGAACACAGCGCACGAGTAGCCTATTCAGTTGAGCTTTCCCATGTCTTGTGTTTGAATGCCTTAAACACTTCTGAATGTTTAAATTGGCAAGGTTTAAAAACACGTGAAAATGATAAGCTTTCGTGACAACACACAGCAGTGGCCCATCCACTGTCCTGAGCGTCTTTTTAGGCTGGCCTCAGCCAGTCGTTGAGATCGCCAGTGGCCCCTGTAATCATCACCATCTTTTACCCCGGCCCTGATTCCCAATAAAGTTTGGGAAGGTCAACACACCCTATCGGACCCAGAAAAAATAATTATATTAATTATAATAAAAATGTTTAAAAAAAAATAATAATAATAATAAAAAAGATTAATAATACTAATATAAGAATAAGTATATATAATATATACAATATATATATATATATATATATATATATATATATATATATATATATAATAAAAAGGAAAATAAAGAAGAAAAAAAGGAAATAAATCGGGTTTTGAAAAATCACAGTGTAAGATGCATACTATATATCATACACATAAATTCTCTTCCTGTTAATTAAAGTAACTGGCCCATTAAACTCAACTTTTCTTCCTTCCCTTCTTGCCTTTTCAACGAGTGGCCAGAGGTTGTTTTTTTGCCTCCTTGTCTTCCTGAGTGAGATCTTCCAGGATTTTCTTCTGTTTCAGCAGCTCAGATCATTTGGCTTCTGCCCATATTGCATCACAACATGTGCGGGATAAGAATTGGACGATGATCCTCCACAGGTTGGAGTTTCTAGACTTGGGGCCAAGTCTATGCGTGATGTCGACCATTTCCTGTAGTTTCTCCATGGAGTGTGGAGAGAGGTTCCTGAACAACACAATAATAACCATTTTGACGTTTCCCCCTTCACGCTCAGGTATCCCAGCTACACAGAGATTCCATGTGAGTTTGTAGCTATCCAACCCCCTGCATTTCTCCTTAAGAGACTTGTTTTCTTTTTCGTGGTTCTCAAACTTTGATTGCACGATTGTCACGTCTTCCACCTGTCTATTTATGGCTTAAAGCGAGCAGGTAAGCTTGCAGTTTGAAGAGGTGTTTTCTTTCACGAGGCGGTCCTTGACGGACTGCAGTTTTACCAACGACTCTTCTTGTAACTTGCTGACCTTTTAAATTGCCGTTAGGCACCACAGAGTTAGATACTGTGTCGGGGGTGTTTGTTTGAGATTTCTTCTGAGAAATCTGTCTGGAGAGTTCCCAAATTCATTCTCTAGGCATCTTGCATAATTATGCACCTTTAGATTATCACTGTTTCCTGAAGCCTCGACAGAGGCTGTATCCATATCTTTGTCCATGTTAGTAGCAACCGAGCTACTTTACTCAGGCATAGAAAGTAAAAAAAAAAAAAAAAAGTATCCCGAAATCATTAAAGACAGTCTTAAAAGAGTATGCTGAACTTCTGCAACACGTTATAGAAAAGAATGGCACATAAAATAGAATAAGAGCCAAATAAAGTTGCTGTCAACGTTGTGCCATCTTGACACCTCCCCCATCGGCTGACTCACGGTACTTTCCAAACAGGATATATCACCTTCCGAAGGGCACTTTGGATTGAAAACAATCATGGCTGCTATATCGAAGGGTAGTTCCAAACCGAAGTGCTCAAAACTGGCCACTACAAAGGGCCCTTTGGAATGAAGAATTTCAAAGGGTACAACTGATGGACACTTCGGGCTCCCATGATTCTTTGCATGATGCATGTGGAAAACACAACACTATTATACATTATTTATTTAACACAAAAACTTATTTACATTTCAGATTTGCACATATCATATATATATATATTATTTTAAAAAATATATATTATTATTATTATTATCTGTGTCCTGTCTTGTCACTCTCTTTCTGTTTGCACTATGGAGCTTCTTTTACTAAAACAAATTCCTTGTATGTGTAAAAATACCTGGCAATAAAGCTCATTCTGATTCTGATGATGACAGCGCCTCCGTGTGGGCACGTGATGATGACGAAGAAGGGCACTTCAAGAAACAGTTGTTTGGTCCCCTACACCCTTCAACCCTTTGAAGCTCTCACTCCGGAGGGTAAACCCTTTGAAGGGATTAGGGCGTAGGGATCATCCCTTCCGAATGGAACGCAGGGACTGCCGCCGCAGTTTCTCCAGAGTGACTGCAGGGCTGCATTCAGCCCCGACAAAAACGGTGCAAAACATTTTTTAAACGGAAAAGGTGTGTGTGGAACACCCTGTTCTAATGAGTTGCAACCATGGCAGCTGAGAATGCCATTTTTTGTGTTCTTTTGAAGAATTTTCGGAGCCTGATGAATTCGGAATAAATACGTGCTTAATACTGCAAAATATGCTTGATGTTACAGTCACTGCCCTTGCCATCCAGAATAAAAGAGAACATCCCACTCAAGTGAAGGGATTTGTGGAAACTGTGGTTCCTAATTATTGTGAATCAACATTTGCCTTGCGTATATAGGGATGAAGTAAACATTTCAGGTGAAGGATAATCCACTTCTTACCTCGAGAGAAAATATTATTTTTATTGTGAGAATTATCATTATTGCTGATACCTGTTGTTGTAATATTGTAATATTTACCATTATATAATCAGAGGGGTATAGAAAAGTATGTGAAAGTGTCACTCCATAATACAAAAGTAAAATATATAAATATATATGGTATTTTTATATGCCATTAATCAGTATTTAGCACACCTTCTTAAGGAAAGGATATGGACCAGAAGACAAGCCAACATAATAAACAAAGCCCTTAATTTAGAAACTCATGATATTTTACTTATCAAAAACCCATATTATTTCTGATAATGATATTTATATTATTAATCTGTTAATTATCTTAGCAAAGTTTTATATTCATAAGTCAAAGGTAATTCAGAAGAAACCATCATATATTACATTTTGTAACACTGATCTTAAAATATATTTTGAAACCCTTTCTTAAATGAGATCACAAAATAAGAAGCTTATAAAAACCATACAAATTCTAAACCTTTTAAAATGTATGTAACTGCCCTAATGTATGTATTATTTTTTTATACTGTATTTATTTTTATAGTGTTCCTGTAGCTCAATTGGTCGCGCATTGATAGTGCAAGGTTGGGGGTTAGATTCCCCGGGAACACATAATAGGTAAAATTTGATAGCCTGAGTTCACTGTAAGTTGCTTTGGATAAAAGCGTCTGCTAAATACATAAATGTCATTTTAATTAATTTATTTTTATTATTGTATTTATTTATTTATGGTTTTATTTATATGTTTGTATTCATTTAGCATTTTTGTGGTTCTGTTTTGCATGCTTTGAGATGTGCAGCATTTACCTGTTTGCATTGTGCCTTTGTGTGATGGAACTGAATAAAAAATGTAAGAGAGAGAGAGAGAGAGAGAGAGAGAGAGAGAGAGAGAGAGAGAGAGAGAGAGAGAGAGGAGTTGAACACGCAGCGCCAGTTTTATTATTATTATTATTATTTGTATTATTATTATTATTGTTGTTGTTGTTGTTGTTGTTGTTATTATACGGTATAAAATGTTAAGAAATATAGTAAATGTTTCTGATCCAAGCTACCTGATGATGGCAGTAATGCAATGTTAAGAGCGGTTGCCAAAATAAATAAATAAAAATAATAATAATAAAAGAATATGCTCCACACTCCAGTCCAGTTAGTGGCGGTAATGCACTAACAAGTTAACCAAAAAAACACTAAAGAAGAAGCAGATGACGACGACGGCGACCTGCCTGGCAGTTGAGCAAATTAATGTATCTATAACGTGTTTTTTTCTTTATAACGCGACGCTGTATAACGATTGTGCACTACATGTGCTATATGCTAATAGGCTATTGGAGAAAGCTCTAGTTAGATCGTTTCGATTCAGATGTCCTAATTTACTGATTGTTGTTTTTTTTCAACAGTGCAGAAACCAGTTAAACTTCAACCTACCTTTTCAATCCATTTGTTTTGCAGGGACTACTAATGGCCACATCTAAATTAATGAGAGCCATTAGGGTGTCTGAGTTTGGAGCCCCTTCTGTTTTAAAACTTTGCACAGACCTGCCTGTGCCAAATCCTGGTCAGAAACAGGTGGGTCAAAAAAATAAAATAAATCTGGACTTCCTCATTTACTGTTAAGTTATAAATTCAGTTTAGTTTTCTCACATGAAAGCTGATGCAAATTATTTATTAGTTTTGTAATTAATATGATTAATTTATTAATCATTTTGAAGAATCGGTGCTATCAAATTATATGACATAAAATTACATTTTTTTAAATTATTTAATAAATGTCTTATTTTGCTTTTTGCACAGATGACCAGATGGTGATTTTAGTTGATTATCAAAATAATAGTATGTTGCAGCCCTTATTTGAAGTGTATTTAAAGACCACAGTCAAGGGACATATTTTTACCTTGTCTTTTTAGAAACAATACTTATGTTCATCTACTGACTTAATTAGTCACAGTATTAGTTTAATATTGATATATGTTGTTTTATATATATATATATGCTCTGACATATCTTACAATATGTCGGTGTCATTTTTCTGTGTCAAGATGCACACCTTAATGTTTTCGTATAAGGCATTTTTGTAAAAGTTTCTTAAATATCTTAATTTAACTAAGGCCTAGTCCTGGCTTAAGCTAAGCCCTGTTTGTGAAACCGGGCCTTATGCTCACCAAACCTACATTTATATTTGATCCAAAATACAACAGAAGCAATAATATAGTGAAATATTTTTTACTATTTAAAATAACTGATTTCTATTTAAATATATTTTAAAAAGTAAATGCTAAATTTTCAGCACCATTACTCCATTGTTCCAGTCTTTAGTGTCACATGATCCATCAGTAATCATTCTAATATGCTGATTTGCTGTTCAAGAAACATTTTTTAATCATTTATATGATCAATATTTAAAACAGTTTAGTATTTTTTTTTTCAGGATTCTTTGATTAATAAAAAAGATCCAAAGATCAGCATTTATCTAAAATAACAAGCTTTTTTGTAACATTACACACTATATTTTACACATGTAGAAAGAAGCAGGCGTCGATTCTGGTGCAACACATTTAATATAGCAATGTTGTATGCAAACCTGCAAGACAGATATAACATTTGAAAGTCAATCACAAGTGGAGCGTTGCAATTCTGTGTTAACCATCTGCTCGTCTCTGCATTATCTGAGTCGATACGATTTTTCCTTTTCCAGCGGCAGGAAGTCACACAGTAGCAGAAGATTTCTGTGGATGACACAGCTTTTCCCATTTTCCCTTTCAGGTCTCACCTCATACTGGACTTTCAGCGTGTTTCCTTTCCTTTACCACATGTACCTGATACTGTTCCCAGTATGACCGTATCTTCCTGGGACCCCCCCTCAGAGTTAGATTGCGGATCAGGACCCGGTCACCAGGCTGAAGATCTCTCCCTTGAGCCTTCTGGTCATAGTAGGCTTTCCCACGGGCTGCTGTTTTTGAAGCGGTCTTTGATGCAATTTGGTATGCCTCACTCATCCTTTCCTTCCAACGAGACACATAGTCCTGGTAAGTGCCATACTTTTCATCTGTCTTCAGGTTGAAAAGAATGTCAATCGGTAAGCAAGAGGATCTTACATACAACAAGTAGTTCGGAGAGAACCCTGTTGCTTCACTTCGTGTGCAATTATATGCATGACCACTTTGGCCAAGGAATTCTTCCAGTCTACTTTTTCCTCATCCGCAAGGGTACGGAGCATGGACAATAGGGTGGGATTGAATCGCTCCACTTGTTCATTGCCTTGTGTGTGATCCGCAAATTCCACAGAGTTCTTTCAGTTTCTTCATCAGTTTATTGTCAAATTCTTTGCCCATGTCATGATGGATTTTACAGGGAAACCCGAACTTCAAAGCAAAGTCATTGAAAAGTTTCTCTGCAACAGTCTTAGCAGATTTATCTTTGGTTGCATATGCCTGTGCAAACCTAGTAAAGTGATCCATCACCACAAGAATGTATTCGAAACCTTGTTTGCAGGCCTCCAGATGAAGAAAGTCGATTGAGACCATTTTGAATGGATATGTGGTGTGAATCGGAGTTAAAGTTGCTCGACTTAGTTTGACTGGCTTTTTCTTTTTCAGACACTCACATACTTTGGTTACAAAGTGTTCAACATCTCTCTGCATTCTTGGCCAGTAAAAGCAGTCTCTGATGAGGCAGAGGGTTCTCTCCACACCCAGATGACCCATCTTTTGGTGGAGTTCAGTTAGAATCAGGGAATAGTAAGACTCAGGCAAGAGCAACTGTTCTCTTTTCTTAGTTTTCCTATACAGTGCTCCATCTTCACCCACCCAGAGTTTGAACCATTGTTTTAACAGCATTGCCACATCCGGATGTTCTGCTTTTACTACCTCTCTACTTGGTCGCTGGTCTTTCTCCTTCAACTTCAGGACTTTCCCAATAATGCTGTCATTCTCCTGAGCTTCTCGAATCTGGGCTGGGGACAGTGCTGGACCCAGTTCACTTTGGTCTCTCTCTCTCTCTCACTAGACTCAAGGCATTAAAATGAATCAACCCTGCTCCTTGTGAGGGATTTTCACACTCCACTACCACTCCCTCCATTGAAGCTTGAAGGACTTCTGGTTGTATTTGTTCTGTGCACTGCTCCATAAATTTGTCGATGTCCAGTGGCATGCATGACAGATCATCCGCATCAGCATTATTTTTACCCGGCCGGTATTTTATGGAGAAGTTAAAGTCGGCAACCCATCTGTGCCCGGTGGCATTCAGTTTGGCAGGGGTGAGCACATAGGTCAAAGGATTGTTATCCGTGTAGACAACAAAAGATGGTGCATAGTACAAGTAATGGCGGAAACGCTCACAAACAGCCCACTTTAATGCCAGAAATTAAAGCTTGCCAGAAAGCATGTGATACCTTTTCTCTGGGGCACTTAGTGTTCTGGAGCCGTAAGCCATTACTACCATCTTACCATTCTGACGTTGATACAATATCGCACCCAACCCTTCCTGGGATGCATCACAGTATAGCACAAAGGGCTGAGTGAAATCTGGGAAACCCAGGACTGGAGGTTTTGCAAGGTGATCCAAGAGGTTGCTCAGTATCACTTGATGAGTTTGTGTCCACTCAATGGGTGTTTGTGACGTTAAACTACTTTCTTTCCTCTGCCGGATGGGTTTTTCCTGTTCCTAGAGACCATTCCTGATCCACCTGAACCCTTTTCTCTTACTGTCAGTAGCTGGTACAGCGCCTGGGCAATACGTGAAAAGTTTGGGATATAGGAACGGTAATAAGACAGGAAGCCTAACTTCTTCCTTATGTCACCCACTGTGGATGGTGTGCTTTCCTTCAAGGCCTGCACTGGAGCAATCTCCGCTGGGTCCATCGTATAACCTTCACCAGACACCATCTTCCCCAGGAACCTCACTTTGCATTTGAACAGTTCAAATTTTTTTGGGGTGAGCTTTACAACATGCTCTTTGTAGCGCTGGAGCACCAGCCGCACATGAGCCAAATGATCTTCAAAACTGCTGCTATGGGCCAAGTTGTCGTCTAGGTAGGGCTGACATATTGTGTCCCGAAGGCCTAACAAGCAGCTTTCCATACTTCTTTGGAACTCAGCTGGTGCCAAACTCAGCCCAAATGGCATGCGTATCCATTGGTACAGCCCCCATGGGGTTATAAATGCTGATAGTGTCTGGCTCTCCTCATCCAGGAAGCCCTGGTGGTATGCTTTCCCCTGGTCCAAGACAGTAAACCAAGTGCTTCCGCTTAGTGCATCCAGCATGTCTTGTATCTTAGGGATTGGGTGGCGATCAGGAACTGACTTCTGGTTTAACTCCTGGTAGTCGCAGCATAACCGAAGACTGCCATCTTTTTTTCTCACAGACTACTGGAGACGAATTTGCCGACCTGGAGGGAGCCACCCAACCTTTATTTAACAAGTCTTGCAAGTACTCCTTGACCTCATCATGCAAGGGTTTTGGAACAGACATAAGTTTTCTGCACAGGTCTTGTGTCATGAAGCGTGATGTGCATCTTTAACGATGGAATGCAACCAATGTCGTCATCATTGTAAGCAAAAGCTTGACACTCTTCTCTCAGTACTTTTCTCACAGCTTCCTGTTGCGCTTTTGTGAGATGGTCCAGATTCACAGGGGTATCCCATGCTGGTGGCGGTGATTTGCCTCTTGAATTAGTAGTGGTCTTTTCATGTACTGACTCACAAGTTTGGGCTCTCTCTGTCAGGAGATTCTCAAGTCCAGTGGGGTGGACTGCCACAGGATACACTGTTTTCACAGGCTGTAAGTGAACCAAAATGTGGTTTCTCTGTAGGGTGATATTATGCTTTGCTGCATTGACAATTGATATGGGTATATACTTGATGTGTCTCACAGGAATCTTCACTATTGCTTCACTCAATTCTAGATCTTGAACTGAGCTTGCCTCACTGGGTAAGAAAAGCCTCTCCTAACAACTCTTCCAGGGGCCGGACAACAGTATCTGGGAGGTGTTGTTGTCGCCATGCATCATTAACAATGCTCGCTTGTGCACCGATGTCCCACAGCGCCTCCATTGGCTGACCATTCATGCGGCAGTTGACCAAGCTACACTTTCCAATCAATTTAATGAGCTTTGATTCATGTTGGGGTGGGAGATACTTCACACTACAGAGATTGGCTTTTACTGTGGTTGAATTAGATGAATGGGCATTTGATGTGGCAAACCGAGATGGCTGATTAGTTTGTATGTGGCCCCCAGAAAGGAATGGTGACGAAGAATGGGACACTACAGGGAGGACTACTGATGGCCCTGTCTCAGCAGTCCTTGGTCGTTTCCCGACTGTGAGCTCTGTACTCTGCATCCACGTGAAAAATGCCCTGTTTGTCCACATTTGAAGCAGTGTTGGCAATCTTCTCCTACTTTCTCTTCCCTACATTTCCTACAGCCTCGCTGTCGTTCTTCTCTGTATCGCAAGGATGTCTTATTATTTGCTTTCATTGCAGCTGTAATCATCAGTCTCATTTCTGCTCTCAGCTCCTCAATGAGCTTTTGAGTGTCTGGAACGTCATTATTGACCTTCTGGCATTCTTTAAATTCCCTCCCTTTTACAGTTCTGATTGCCATAGCCATGCCAGGCTCTTTTGCTGACTGCACAGCCAGGGCAGGTGAGAACTCAGATTGTGGGTTGGTATGGAACTCATGTATGTGGGGAGGTTTACCTGCCTGGAGCCTTTTCAGTTTCTCTTGTCGTTCACCTTCCAACTTAGCACCCTCATTCACCGCTTCAATCAGCTCCTCATCCATTGTCCTAATGTTACTGAGATAGGGCTGTATATGAAATTTCATAGTCACTTGTAAGTCCAGTTTCAATTGGACGCAGAAATTTACGCTGGTGATATCTCTGCTATAGTGGTCATCATCGCCGTCCTCCACTTTCCAAAGCAGTTTCTCTTTCAATTCAATTGCCCTGAAAATTAAGTTCTGAACAGACTCTTTGGGTTCTTGGGATACATTTATGAGCTGGTTGTACAGAGCAGTTGTACTGTCAACTTCGTAATGGCCCTTTAAGATGGTGTGTAATGACTGGAGCGCAAGACCACCCTTAATCTCCAACATATCTCTCAGTGGCAAACCTGGGATGACAGCTCTAACCACTGCCTCAACTATCAGTCTCAGAGTGGCCCGTCTCTAATCCCACTTCCATTTGGCGAATTAGACTGGGGTAGGACAACTTTTCTTTCTGTCCACTTTCTCCTATCTGTCCCCAGATCTTAAATTCTCTTCTTAGAGTCACTTCTGTCAATTTCTGAGATGGTTCAGTCCTCTTCTCATAACTTGTGTTACTTTTTTTTTAAAGGCTTGTGACTGTCTATAATCTTTTCAGCCTTACGGTAACTTTCTTCATCTCGTTGTGAGTGGCTTAGATACCTTTTTTCCAGCCCTTTTACTTGAGTTGGTTTCTCCCCCATCACCTCCACATCAATGGCACCTTGTTTCACTTCACTCATGAACGAGAGTAAATCTTTGAAACACTGTGTGACCTCAGTTTCACTCTCATTCTGCTGAATTTCCTCCAAAATGTTCTCGACTGTCTTAATGAGGAACCGTCTGGGCTTTTCTGGGGACACATTACATTTAAGGTAACGACAAACCTCTTGCAGATGATCCTCTTTCAGCTGCCAGAGTCCGGCGCTCACTTGGTCATGAAGGTTTTGGCTGTTCTCCATAACTAAATTGGTCTCTGTATGACGAGGTAGTCTTCGTCACACTGCGCTACCTCTCCTGGCTGCTTGGCTCGCCAAAATATGTTACACATTAGTGTTGGACGATATGGTCATTTTTCAAATCGTCATATCGTCAGCCCGTGAGATCGACGATACACAATATTATCGAGCATGGGTGGAGCAAGAGAGAGACTCTTTGTTCTTGTCATAGCATAACTATTTGATGTTTTAACCCTTTCGAGTCGGTTAACGTGGATACACGTTTTGAGTCATTTTCTCCTGATAACCCCGAAAAGAACTTAAATTACACTTTCAGTTTTAATCGTACAGATAAGAGCAATACATCAATCGAATCTGTAAAGGGTCTACTTTTTTTGGATACAGACATAATAACAACAAAACTTTGTGCACTTATAAAATAAAGTGACAAACAAGGTGTGCTGTCTGCAGCCTTTGTCTGCGCTGATCTTCTTTTACAAACACGTCATTTAAATGAACTGTAACTCCCTGAATACTCAACGAAAATACATGAGAGAGATATCTTTAGAAAGCTTGACATGTCTATTTTTAAACTAAACAAGTGCCGCCGAAAAGATATTCTGTGATAAAGTAATCCATATGAAAACAACGCAATGTCTGTTTTTCAAGTCTCCCTTCATTATATCTAATGTGACCACGCCCCCCCCCCCCCCCCCCCCCGCCGAACGCGCTATTCAGATTCAAACTGAAGCGCGCGACTTGATTACGCCCATAACAGAGGAAAAAGCAGCCAGACTGTTCAAGTTTTTTAATTTACTGTTTGCTTCGCGATGAGAGGAATAAGACATAAATCACCCCAAAAAGATGTGATGTGGTTGAGGATTTGAGAAATGGATTTCCTCAGAAAAAAAGAATGAAGCACTTTATTCAGCAGAGATCATAAACATGAGTAAGTCTCTTTTTATTTATTTATATACTTGTAGTAGTTTTCACATAACGTGTAAACATTTTACTAGTTTTACTAGTACTAGACTTTTTCCAAATACTTTTTCCAAACTATAATTCCTGACTAAATGTATAATCAAGTGAAACATTATGAAGTTGTGTGACTGGAGTAAGGATGCCAAAGAATTTGTTTGAAAGTCAGCTTTGATTGTTTCTAATAAACTGTTTAACTGCTCCCCCAAGTGGATATTAAATTATGTTGTGGGATAATTAAATATTCTTAATAAACTACAAACATAAAATTATATACTTTTATTTTGTTCTCACATTCTTTCTTGTAACTCCTTCCTCTCAGTGGCACAGATGACTGAATGGCTCATTATGCAGCTCATTATGCAGGCCTTTGTCTTCTCAGGTGTAAATCACAATGATATTCATGGTAGTTGACGCCTACTCGCATATGACTTTTACCAACAAAAAGTGTCTTAGAAAATTTTAATCAATATATTGTTTTCTGTGAGTGAGTAAACAAGATGATTTTCACATCATTTAGAAAGAAAAATTCTAGGCTACAAGCTCCAGTTCTCAAAAATCCCGGGAACCATTGTTCTTTATGTGTTTTTTTGCCTTATTCAAGTGTTTTAACATTTTTAGTTTTTCACTAACCACGCATAATATTTTTTTTTCTCAAAAACACAATCATGTACATGCATGCATTTCACATATTATTACAGCCCAGTTTGTGCTGATTACATAGAGATTAGACTTCTACCCATCTACCCATTTAGATGTTTATAAGAAACTGAAAAAAGCACAAATGTCAGGGCATGACAAAACTTCTCCAGGCCCCAAAAATACCCTTAGACTCCAGAGGGTAAAACCGCGCAGGTGCGCACGAGAGAGCCTATGGAGTCACCAATAATCAAAAAAAAAAATTACTTTCAAACATACTGACTGATTTAACTAACGTTAAATATAAAAATACTGTATTTAAAACAGCTAGTTCATACATAGTCGGACGCAACTGTCATATCGCACGTCCGCATCTGCGCAGGGAAGTTATCAGTCTAAATGTTCTGCAAAATCAGTCAACGGTGAAAATCAATAGCAGATTTCATTTAAAGTCCAACAGTTAAACATTAATATTCGGCATAAACGAACATTTAAATATAAAGTATTTAAAACAGATAAGTTGATATATTTGTAGTAAAGTTGAATTGAACTGATGCATCAGTCATACAGCGCTCCGGACCGCGCGCCTCATGACGAGTCTGATGCACCGTCACAGAAACAAGAATGAGATGCATTCTAACATAACTGTGGCATTAAAACTCAGTTAGTGAGGGCTCGTTTAATATATTGCACATACAGTATATAGGCCGTTTAGATTACTTGTTGAAGTGCAATGAAATACCTTATATCTGCAGACGATGTACGTCTGTTTGTGGATGGAGACTTTGTAACGGCCAAAACTATGTATTTTGCATGCATCACATTATAGTGCGGTGTGCATGAAAATAATAACAAGGCGGCAGATTGAACTTATTATCCATAGTGGTTCTCACGTAGTCCTTCTACGTCATCACCACATAGTGTGTTTTATAAGTTAAGTGATCAGTCTTTAAGAAAAGGACTACGTGAGAACCATGCACTCTGGATGATAAATTCGCTCTGCTGCCTTGTTAATTATTTTGTCTTTACTTTATTTGTGACACCAAGAAAGAGTTAATCTCTCATGTATGAGAAGAGCGCGTTGCCGTATACCAGCCATTAAATGTGTGGGACACCAACTCATCATTTTCTATCTCTTTCATTTCATGGATTTAACGAATTATCCGAGTCAAAGCGTTACAACTTCACAGACTACATGCTCTAATCCTCCTGCGCGTGCAAGGTGTGTGTGTGAAATGCGGGCAGTGAAATTAAGTGAAATAGCTGGGCAGTTTAAAAGCCGAATTATAATAAGCAGTCTAATAAAAATAATAGTTATTATTATTATAATCCTTATACATTAATAGGAAAATGAGCCTAATATCGTCTTGATTATCGACAGAGAATTCTGCTTATGTCGATATCTCTGACGATCGTCGATACACGATACTATCGTCTATCGGCACAACCCTATTACACATGTAGAAAGGAGCAGGCGTCGATTCTGGTGCAACACATTTAATATAGGAATGTTGTATGCAAACCTGCAAGACAGATATAACATTTGAAAGTCAATCACAAGTGGAGCGACACAATTCTGTGTTAACCATCTGCTCGTCTCTGCATTAACTGCTATATTATGCATTCTTGAACAGATCTTGGCGAGAGCTCCCCCTAGTGGTTTGGATAACTTATACTGCAGTATACACATAAATAAATACCCTTCTTGCAGATCTCTTATTAAAGTAACCAAACAGGATTCCAAGACAGTCTTTAAGCACAAGTACTGAAATTTAGTCTGAATAGATTACTCTGAATCAAAATGTATGCTAATCTCACATCTTAAAATGATGGGGGCGTCTTTCGTTTTCATGACTTAACACTAGTGCCACATATACCATTTAAAAGCTATATATACAGGTTCATCTCAATAAATCAGAATGTTGTGGAAAAGTTACATATACACACAAATAAATTTTAAAGACACTTGTCGCCACCTAGTGGTGAAACAATGTAATCGACACGAATGTTATTTGAAGTTCGGTACTTTCAAAAGGGGATTTGCTCTATTTTGATTGCTACAATATAGACATCAATGTTTATATCTGAACTATAAACTTTATCCAAGTATTTCTGTGATATGAATGACTGTAAGACAGAAATAATACTGTGTAGTTGAAAAGACAGTTTGTGAAGATGTTTCTTAACCAAACATGGTAACTGCCCTCTCTGTGTCAGCGGCAGTGTGAGCACGGATTTGAATGATCCGGTAAGACTTTGTCAAAGGTTTAAAACAGACTTGAGGAATCGTTGTCATTTAGAAATGAGATTGAGAGGGTGTCTGAATCGAGATCGCGATCTTTTAATGATTAATCGTGCAGCTCTATTAGTCTACACAATCATAGGGAAGACTGCTGATCTGACAGTTGTCCAGAAGACAATCATTCACACCCTCCACAAGGAGGGTAAGCCACAAACATTAATTGCCAAAGAAGCTGGCTGTTCACAGAGTGCTGTATCCAAGCATGTTAACAGAAAGTTGAGTGGAAGGAAAAAGTGTGGAAGAAAAAGATGAGAACCGCAGCATTATGAGGATTGTCAAGTAAAATCGATTCAAGAATTTAAGTAAACTTCACAAGGAATGGACTGAGGCTGGGGTCAAGGCATCAAGAGCCACCACACACAGACATGTCAAGGAATTTGCTGAACCACAAACAACGTCAGAGGCATCTTACCTGGGCTAAGGAGAAGAAGAATTGGACTGTTGCCCAGTGGTCCAAAGTCCTCTTTTCAGATAAGAGCAAGTTTTGTATTTCATTTGGAAACCAAGGTTCTATGCCTTTTTTCCCCAGGAACTTTTTTTCCCCCAGACTTGTTGCTCTCTGTGTTTCTACCACGGTCTAAAGTACTGGGAAGATTAGGCAAATAGTGTGGGGATGTAGGTCTGCACACGTTTCTCAATACAAAGTATGCTGATTTTGAACTTGCATCCACGGTAGACTTTTTCGCATTCGACTTGGGAGTGTGATGTCAGCGACGACGAAAATCTGGTAATTCTACTAACAGCAGCGTACTTGATAACATCAGTCAGCCCGCCTTGGCTACTGCAATTTTAATCACTGTATATTTACAAAAAAACGAAAAAGTTTGTTAAATACCACTGCCTCCTTTCGTTTTTCATTTAAACATAATAATAGCTGCAGAAATGTACTTAGTTCAGAGAAATGTGTATATATACAGCCATTACAATGAAACAAAATATTATATAAATTGCCTCTTATTATTTTCATTTTAACATATAGATAAATTTAATACAGACCAAAGATTACCTGTTAGATTTACCCAAAACTAATGATGTTTTATGTTTAACCACTAAAGAAACATCAGAGCCAGCTGCAAATATAAGAAGTACTAGCCGAGGAGAGACTGCTCTCGGCGGATACATGAGCACTGAGCTCCCGCTGATCGCGTGGAGCTGACCGTCTACGAAATCAGCGAAACATATTTTTAAATTGGCGCTGTCTATTTTTTGGCACACTGCCAAAAGCACCAAAAGTTGGTTAAATGACCATGGTGTTGGTGTGCTTGACTTGCCAGCAAACTCTATGAGAATCTATGGAGTATTGTCAAGAGGAAAATCAGAAACAAGAGACCAAAAAATGCAGATGAGCTGAAGGCCACTGTCAAAAGAAGCCTGGGCTTCCATAACACTTTCTGCAGTGCCACAAACTGATCACCTCCACGCCATGCCGAATTGAGGCAGTAATTAAAGCAAAAGGAGTCTCTACAAAGTATTGAGTACATGTACAGTAATTGAACATATGTTCCAGAAGGCCAACAATTCACTAAAAAAGTTATTTTTATTGGTCATATGAAGTATTCTAATTTGTTGAGAGAGTGAATTGGTGGGTTTTTGTTAAATGTGAGCCAAAATCATCACATTTAAAAGAACCAAACTACTTCAGTCTTTGTACATTTAATTTATTTAATACACGAGTTTCACAATTTCAGTTGAATTACTCAAATTAACTTTTCCACAACATTCTAATTTATTGAGATTCACCTATATATATATATGTGTGTGTGTGTGTGTAATTATAAACTCTACTACTGCTGTACAGTTTACAAAGGTTTTTGCTGAACTCTCAGCAGGTGGCACGACACAGTATTCTGATGTGGATGGTTTGGTCAATTAGTTTTAATACATCATTTACTGGGATATAAAATTAAATTGCCCCCCTCAAAGTCAGGAAGCTAAAATCTAAAAAACAGCCTTGGATTAATAGAGAGGTTTGTATTCTATGGAAGGAGTGTAGAAGTGCAAAAAGAAAAGATGCAGATGCCATGCAAAGGTCTAAATATTTTTCCAATCTGATTTCTCAAAATTACCATTGTCCAAAGCTTTTGTTTTCTACTGTTAATTATATATTAAATCCTCCTTCTGGGATTGGTGTTGGTCATACCACAAGAGTTGTGTAAGAAGTTTTGCTGTTTCTTCATAAAATTGCTTGCATTAAATCTCAGATTGTAATGAACACATCACAAAAGGTCTGGTATTTACCTTTGGGTCCTGCTAAATTTTCCCATTTCCATCCTATCTCACACTCCGAGTTGTGGAGCATAGTGTCCAGTTTAAGATCGATCACTTGCTCTCTTGAAGTTATACCAACTATGCTACTAATGAAAGTGTTGGATGCAGTTGCACCAAATGTTATTTACGTTATCAACATTTCCTTACAGACAGGTTCAATTCTATCCTGTTTTAAACATGTACTGTAGTGGTTCATCCACTGCTAAAGAAAGCAATTCTCGATCCTTCTGATTTTAACAACTATAGACCTATTTCGAAATTGCCATTCTTGTCAAAAGTATTGGAGAAAGCTGTTTTAAATCAGTTATCACCTTACTTAATTGAAAATAATATATTGGATCCTTTTCAGTCTGGTTTAAGATCTAAGCATAGCACTGAATCTGCTTTGTTAAGAGAGGTAAACAACTTTTATTTTTATACTTATTATATTTGTGGATACAGTTTTATATTTGTGGATGCAGTTTTAGTACTGTTGGATTCAAATGTGGCGTTCGATACAGTATATCACTGTATTCTTTTAAACAGGTTAAAAACAGGTTAGATTGGTTTGAATCATATTTTACTGCGAGGAGTTTCTCTGGACATAGGTCAGTCTCATTCATCAACTGCTTCTGTTACTGATGGGGTTCCACAGGGCTCCATCTTAGGCCTGATTTTGTTTGCTTTATGTATGCTCCCTCTTAGTTACATTTTTGAGTCTCACAAGGTCCCATATCACATTTATGCGGATGATACTATATAATTGTATATGTCAATTAAAGCTGGGTCAAACTCCTTATCTGACTTGCTTGCTTGTGTAAACGACATCAAAAGCTGGATGGGTGATCATTTTCTCCAGTTAAATTAAAACAAGACAAGTCTATTTGGCTCCCTCAATTGGTTAACGGCATGTCCTCTAGTTTAGGATCCTTACAAGCAAATATCTGTACTCATGTAAAGAATCTGGGTGTTGTTTTTGATCCAGAGTTAAAATTCGACAAGAAAATAAATTCTGTTGTTAGAGCTAGTTTTTTTTTCAGCTTAGGGGTTTACGTAAGCTGAAATCTCTTTTATCTTTTAGTGATCTAGAGTCAATTAGTCATGCCTTCATTTCAACAAGGCTTGATTATTGTAATGCTTTATATGCTGGTGTCAACCAGTTCTCCCTTTCTCGTTTGCAGCTTTTTCAAAATGCTGCCGCCCGCTTCTTAATGGGGAAGCAAAAGAGAGAGCACATCACCCCAGTCTTTTTAGCACATTTACATTGGCTACCAGTTAAATTTATAATTGAATACAAGGTTTTATTCCAACCTTCCATGGTTTGGCTCCAGTCTACATCTCAGACCTTATTTGTTCATACTCACCACAGAGATCTCTTAGATCATCCTCTGATAATCAATAAACTGACCCATTGTCTCATTTGAAATATAAAGCCCCCATCTGTGGAAATTGTTACCTGTTAGGTTATCATCTTCTTTATCTGTATATAATATATATATATATATATATATATATATATATATATATATATATATATATATATATATATATATATATATTATTTACTTATGTATTTTTGTTGGGGGGAAGACATTATAGAATATTTTTAGAATATTTAAATTAACGAAAGGAATGATAAAGACATTTATAATGTTACAAAAATGTATATTTCAAATAAATTCTGTTCTTCTGAACTTTCTATTCAAGAAATTTATATTCAAGAAACCTTAATAAGTTCTACTCAGCTGTTTTTAATATAATAATAATACATTAAAATTTTGAAATCCCAGAAATAAATTATATTTTAAAATATATTTAAATAGAAAGCAGTTATTTTAAATAGTGAAAATATTTCACAAAAGTACTGCTGTATTTGTTGTCTTTTGGATAAAAAAAAGCAGGCTTGGTGAGCAGAGAAATCGTTAAAGAGAGCATAATACACACAGTTTCACCCAATCTCATGTTAATTTTGAGTACCTATAGAGTAGTACTGCATCCTTCCTATCTCCAAAAAGACTTTAGTTTTATCATTTTTATAAAAGAAAGATACAGCTCTACAATTCTCTCCAGAAAAAGCTGAGCTCCTGGAGGAGTGCTGTGGGCGGAGCTTAAGAATGACGAGCTCTTGCCAACAAAACAAGACATTTTACAAGACAAGTTTCACTTTATATCTGCAGTTCTGAATCATGACCAATATCTTTCATTGAGAGTGAGGAGTTGTCGTCATGTTTCAGAGCCCCTCCCCTCTATATCACGGTATCTTGTGGGATCCTCACCCTCTCCGTCATGTTGGCAGGATTCCGGCAGCAAAACATGATTATGTTTACGTGTGTTGTTAACTCGGTAGTAGTGGAGGTTCTCGCAATTCCGCACTGTTTTACCAAGCCTGAAAGTAACTGTTGCATCAAAAACTGCTCCAGTACCTCACACGATACATATGGAAAACATAGGAACAATGGAATACAGTTTTTTAGGTTACTGAAATGGACACAGCAAGAGAGCAAGCCTCTGATCTGGCGAGGAGATGCCAGATTGCTTGTTTGGCTGCAATAAGAAGAAAGGACCTTACTTTCGATCTCACCACTGAGTCGATGAGAGTGTGTTCTCTGCATTTTCACTCGGGTACGTTCTCTAAAAAATGTCTTTATGTTGCTGTCTCTTAAAGCTACGAAGTGTAGGTTACCTAATGTTGTTGCAAACCCTGAAGTGCATCTGAAGTTGCTGCCTAGCTAACTATCTAACAAACTGTTGCCTCTTCGAAAATGTTCAATGGCCAACCATTAATGTTAACTAAAAAGTAGTTGAGATTCCTTATGACATTATACTACCTGCTAAATGTAGTGCATTTGTCTCTGTCTCTTTGTTCTCTACACCAGTGGTTCCCAACCTTTTTTTGTCTTGTGTACCCCCTGAGCTCTTTTGTCATACCATGAGTAGCGTTACTCTCTCAGGCTTTATCTTTATTTTGCATGTGTTCTGCGGTGGATTTGCCAGTGTAAAGCATTGATTACATCGTTTTTTTCATAATCAAATTATTCTGTTGTAGGTAAACCATTATATGAGATGTTGGGGAACCACCCTGACTGGACACCATTGCCAGCCCAGGACCAGCAGCAGTCGCCACCTCCAGCCCAGGACCACCAGCAGCCACCATCGCCAGCCCAAGACCACCAGGACATAGAATGTGGACTCTGCACATCAAGACGAGATGTTATCAACAATATTTTGGAAGAAAACAGAGAGCTGAAGTGGGAGCTTGATGAGTACAGGATGAATGAGAACTCTGAGTGGTGATGATGACACATTGAAGTATTACACGGGACTTCCAAACTTTGCATTTTTCCAGATACTTCTATTCACCCTTACTCCATATCTGCCTCAAGGTAGGATGAAGAACCTCTCACCCTTCCAGCTTGTCCTATTGACTTTAATGCGCCTCAGACTAGACCTTCCAATACAGCACCTCAGCCATCTGTTTAGAGTACATAGGACAACAGTCGCCGATGCCTTTCACCATACCCTTGGAGTGATGTATGCACAGCTGTGTCCATTGGTGCACTGGCCAAGCAGGGAATGCTTATTTACCAGTATGCCACACCAGTTTGTGGAGTCATTTGGGAAAAATGTGGTTGCCATTGTGGACTGCTTCGAGGTGTTCAACGAGAAACCCTCAAATGTACTGGCAAGGGCACAGACTTTCTCTCAATTCAAACACGCATACACCATGAAATACCTAATTGTGATCATGCCCCAGGGTGTCATTTCCTTCATATCGAATGGGTGGGGTGGGCGCACAAGTGACAAGCATATAACTGAGCAAAGTGGTTTCCTGAAAAAACTGTTACCAGGTGACATTGTGCTGGCAGATAGGGGCTTTAATATAAGAGAAAGTGTGGGCATGATGTGTGCTGAAGTTAAAATACCTACATTCACAAGGGGTCGTGCACAGCTGGAGGCGAAAGATGTTGAGGAGACTAGGGCCATAGCACATCTCAAAATTCAAGTTGAGAGGGTGATTGGTGTTGACAAAAAAAAAACACAGGTTTGCACTTGTTGATCTGTCTTCTGGTGTGCTGTTTGGGCAGTGTTTACCTGCCTCGCTGTTTCCTCGTGTCTGATTCCCCAACTGGTGGCAGCTGTTTCTGGCCCACGAGTTGGGTTACACACCCTCTTTATGATGGAGAGAGCTGGAGAACTGAGGTCTGTTCCATAGACGCTATGCTTTGAGAATGGCCGTGACTCTCCCTGCCCGTGCAGCAAACCAAAGGGATGACGTGTGCTGTCCCCTTATCCGTCTCTCCATCTGCACTGCCTGTTCCTCAGACACATCTGCAATGATCTTTATGGTCTGACAGTGCTGTTGCAGTGCAGGTAGGTCACTCCTATTAAGGCCAGTTCCATTAACCAGAGACTGTAGGCTCCGAATGGGGAGAACAGAATCGCTAAACAGCTCACAGTAGTCAGGGAGCACACTCAAAATGGCAAATCCTGTGCCTGTCATGCTGATTTGCCGGTAGAATAATGCCAGCTTTTCTGGTGTTGGTGGTGGTGTTGTTTTGGCCATACGTGTTCTCTGGGCTGGACTGTTGTTGGTCTCACCATCAATTTGTCTGTCCAGAGATCTGTGTGTGGCTGCTGCAGATATAAAATTGATCTGGTGACCAACCTCTGGTTGCACCTTGTTGATGCTGCTTGGGAGCATCCAGTACGCCGGCTCATCTGTGACCATGGCCTTCTCCTTTAGCCTCATGTGAAACACACACTAAAACGCATGTGAAGAAACTAACCTTGGCCAGGACCATGCTTTTTTCACCACCTGGAGGCTTATAGATGGCCAAGTCCTGCACCCAGCCACTGTAGAATGCCTCGTAACTTTCCAAAGACTTGTGGCTTTTAAACTGCTGCATTGTGTAGTAACTTACACCAAAAACAAGATAATTCACAATGTCCATATATGTGCATGGATGTAAACGGTCCAGGTCTCTGTGCCATTCCGCTGCAGGGAGCTCATATGGGTCAATATTTTGGATGCATGAAAGCTTCTCCAAATACCGCTGTTTTGCACTTGGTGTGAGCTTGTTCCTATAAGGTCCCTTTTCTTTCGCCTTATTTTTTTACATTGATTTACTTTCTTCCTTTTTTTTCTTGTATTCGTAGATCCGTCTCTGTCCCGCCGAAATAATAAATGTGCAAAAATTAAAGAGCTCTGGAATGTTTAGTCGTGCCTCTGTGAAGTTCTGAAGGCATTGCCCCTGGCAACCAATAGCGTCTTCTACCGTCATGGACGACCGGCTCAGACCCCACCCAAATCAACCCAAATCAGCATGTGACTCCTCACTCTCAATAGCTGGGACCACTCCCTCTTTCAGTATGAAACAATGTTCAAATCCAGCAAACTCTGTTGCTGCCCCGGAAAAACAAATTGTATCCACAGTTTACATAATGCTGGGTTCTTTAAGAAGCTGAACAAAGTTATTTTTCCCTTACAACCAAAAACACTTCTTTGGAGGCATTCTTCCCAAACAAGTCTAGTGCAGCACTGCCACTGGATGAAGCTCGTTGATGGGCGTGATCTCGCTCTGGTCAATTTGTGCGCGGGCACATTTTTCCTGGGAGAAATGCCCATATAAGGAGTTCCACCCTCGTCTACAGTACGTCATAAAGAGCCATGATTGAAAAAGAAAACCCATCCAAACCATGTACGAACCTGGAATTAAGATTTTTGGCACAGAAATACTCCATCAGCAATCCAATTTTTTTTAATGAAACTTTGTCTATGCTTAGCATGAGAATCAAACTCTTTAACAGTGTAAAAAACCCTGAATGCATGAAACAGCATTGCCCCCCCCCCCTTAAAAATCTTACTGTTCAAAAAAAGTTATATATATATATAATTGTTTTATTTTTTTTAAAGGAAGTTGTAAACACTTTCTGCAATTGTAGGTTCTGATTCGAGTCCATGCATGTGGCATAAACCCAGTGGAGACATACATCCGCTCTGGATCCTATGCTCGAAAACCCAGCTTGCCCTACACTCCTGGATCAGATATTTCTGGTGTGGTTGAAGCTGTTGGGGATGGCGTTTGCCTCTTAAGGGTGCCTTGATTTTATGTGTCAACTTGTGACCCTTCACAAGATCTTGCACACTGACTACAAGTTTACATGTTTGCTTTGGATGGATTGCAATCTTTTCTGTTTTCACAGACAGGTGACAGAGTCTTCACCACAGGCACAGTGACAGGAGGATACGCTGAGTTTACTTTGGCTTCAGAGGACACTGTTCACAAGCTTCCTGAATCCCTAGACTATAAACAGGGTGCAGCTATTGGAGTCCCATATTTCACTGCATACCGGGCTTTAATTCAAAAGTAAGATTTTGTAATCTTTGTTGTAGGGTCTTGAATGAGGTCATGGGTATGGCACTGCATGAGGTGTCTGGAGCTATAGAAATGCATTATAATACTTTTTTATAAACAGGGCTCATGCCAAAGCAGGAGAGACAGTTCTTATCCATGGAGCCAGTGGTGGGGTAGGATGTGCAAAATTTATCCTTAGATTTTAAGCATTATTGTACTTCAAAAATGATTTGGATTAATCAGGCTTATATCATTTTTATCCCTTCAAGTTTTTAAGTGCAGTATCCTCTTCTAGAGGACTTGCACTGCGTCCTCTAGTGGACACTTTTGGGAATGCTGCCAGCATGACCAATATCTGAAGCACATGTGAAAAATCTCCAATCCTATTGGTCCACATAACCTGTGATGTCATGAGCGAACACACCACCAACTTTTGTTGTCTTCAGGAGCTGATTGTTAGAAGCAGTAAATATGAAAGACCAGGGCAGGTGAGCATTATAAGGAAGTGTGTGCCACAATGCCCAGGCTTCTGACACTTTTTCACAAGAGCACACTCTTTCTTGGGTTGTTATGATGATGAAGTGAGATCACAGAATCATTTCAGCCCTGATCTTGCGAGTTTGTGGGCGGAGCTATATTCAGCTCAGCTGTGCTTCTTTAATATGCATTTTATTGTATGGAGTCTTGCTGGACGTGGATATATTTAAATGCTCTGTTGAAAAATGCTTGCAAGCTTTCTCTCCCAGGGTGTTTCAGTGACCTAGAGTAGTTATGGGGAATGTTCCTTCCTATGTTATGCCAGATGGGTTCAGGAGTGGGCTGCTGCCCCTGCCTCCTTGAGGGTTTTAAGTATAGTGCCTATTTGAGCCCCTTGCCTACACTGTGCTGTCTCCTGTTTGGGTTTCATTTATTGATGGTTGGTCTGGATCTCCCTCGTGTGAGCTTCTTGTCAATAACATGGTGGTTTGCTAGCCCCTATGGGACTGACACTGATTAAGGTCCTGCTTAGTAGTGTTGTCAAAAGTACAAACCACTATACCAGTTGCTACTGAAAAAAAAAAAAAAAAACTTCATTTCCTTCTAACATTTGAGTGCTGTTGAGTGGATTCTTTAAACAGTGCTTATTGGCCATAGTGTTCATGCGCTCAATAGGGCTGTCACGATAAAAAAAGTTGCTGGACGATAAATTGTGCAAGAAATTATTGCGATAAACGATAAATATTGTCGTTCTAAGACCAGTTTCAACTAATATAATGATAATGGCAT
Organism: Carassius carassius; assembly: GCF_963082965.1. NCBI lineage: Eukaryota > Metazoa > Chordata > Actinopteri > Cypriniformes > Cyprinidae > Carassius > Carassius carassius. The sequence continues at coordinate 22,580,754 of NC_081774.1, read as the reverse complement.
AATAACGCAGGTATACCTTTTCAAAGATCAATAAAATTTTATTTTATTTTATGGCAGATTCAAAGCAAGAAATAACCAACATGTTGACTTAGTGTGACTTAAAATTAATTAATTTTGTATGTTATATTATGTTTATATGCCAGATAGGGATGCTCATATTGACCGTTAACCGAAAGTAAACATTTTTACCGATGAAGGGGCCGTTCACATATCACGTCTTTTTTTGTGCTTAAGTTAGTTATTTCAAATGCGGTATGCACGCTCATAATGGAAGCGACGCGCTTGCAATGCCCTCGTTTCTTCCAGGCCCGTCTGCACCACATCTAGTTAAAAACAACAGCTTTTCAGAATGATGCAAGCGCACCAGGTAATGTGAAAAGAACCAACTCAATCAAATCAGCTTCCTTCTGGTTTTTTTTACTTTTCTTCAAAAATTTATCTTGTAGCAGAGTTACAGCAAGGGTTTGTCAGTGGTGGAAATCCATTGCTAAAATGTCCTTGTTGTAACGGAGATGGCAGCTGATGGATGCTTAGCAATGACAGATGCCTTCAGGAGCGCAGCTGCCTGAGCGCTTTGGAAAGAAGGAGAAATCGATGCGTGTGTGAACTCACTGGGCGCATTAACACATGCAACCACACTCCAACATACATATTTAGCTGAGCAAGCCAAATGAAGTGAGCGAAAAGTAGGCCTATTTCGAGAGAAAGGGCAACGAAATTACTTTCAAAGTATGCTACGTTATATTAAAATAAAGCAGTAGTGCAAGTAGAATGCAATATCACTTGAGACGCAAACATCCACAAGCAAATGAAAGGTGCTTCCCAAAGCTGGCCACTCTAGCAAGACGTTATCTCTTTCTTCCCGGGACATCTGTGCCATCGAAGAGGGTGTTTTCTGCCACAGGCTGTGCTCCAGACTAACCCCACATCATGACGTTACATTATTTAAATCAAAATTGAAAAAAGAAATTATCGCAGCCAGAAAAATTATCGAGCTCATTTTTTTTATTGTGCGATTAATTGATTTATTGACTATCATGACAGGCCTAGCGCTCAACAGCTATGACTGTGATTGGCTCACACAGAAGCACACAGGAGCATTTGAAAGGCGCGTCTATCATTGGATCTGTCTATGTGCAGATACTGTATATTAGGAGTCCACTGAGTGCAGCTTTCAAATGCTCCTGTGTGCTTTAGTGTGAGCATATTTAAAATTTCAGTAGCGACTGGTATCATGGTTGGTACTTTTGACAAGACTACTGCTTAGTAAAATGTATAATAATTAATATTACAGCAATGATTATGGCAGGGCAGCTTACTTATAAATAATATAGCTATCTGGAGTTAGCTGTATTTTAAAGTCCCTTCTAAGAAACATAGCTATACATAGCTCACATGGCATATCTATCTGATGATAGCTATGCTCTTAACTTGGTTTGGATGCCCATCTTCATCTGGAGATTGGGCTCCTGATTTCTGCCAAGTTATGTGAGTGGTTTGGGGCATCAGTGGCTTGGCCCCTTTCTGAGGAAAGGTTAGGTGTATGTACCTCCTTGGCCTCTCACAAGGTGGGCGTGGCATGCACCTCGGCATAGTTAGAGAAGGGGAATGTATCAGGTTACGCATCAAACCATGGTTGGCCAAAAGGGAACGAGACACTGTGTCCTCTTGCCATGCCTTTGGGCCTGCCTGTTACATGTCTCCTTCAGATAACTAAGTTGGTAACGTCTTCAGTGGGACCACTTTTATACTTCCAGATGACCACTCATGATGTCACAGACTGTTGGACAGTGTTTTCTCTACTTCCTGTTGGCCTTCTGTAGCTAATCGTAGCTCTGCGTAGATGTTTTTATTTTTTTCTCTAGAATCTTTATCTTACTATCACTCTCTGTTTTTAAAGTGATAAAATATAATTTAATTCACACCATATTTCTGATATTATCGATCAATCTTATCAGATTAATTTTGATCGTTCACTTTTATTTTATATCCGTGAGTGCAGTACACCTGCAAAGCGTTAGCACTCGTTAGCTTGTCATTAGCGTTTTCATCCGAACCTATCGCTGTTTTCTTTTCTCCTCTCTTCTCTCTCGCTCCAGTTTTTCACAAGTTCATCAAACAACCGCAGTAAGAATATTTCATCAAGCACGGTGAGTAATGGCTTCTCCTGCTATTGTTATTTGCACCTCTTCTCACATGTACAGTTTATCTATCTCTGTCGCAGATGAGGGATTCACATGTGATAAATGCAGGGAAATAGTTAGGCTGACAGAGAAGATTTCAGAATTAGACACGCATCCAAACTTTAATTGAGGACAGTAAGAATGTTAGGGCTCTAGATACGGCTTTGGATGCATCTAGCTCAGGGATTCCTGTACATTGTTTGGTTCCGGCAACAGAGCCCCTGCAGCAGGGCAACTGGGTGACAGTGAGGCAGCGTAGTCGTGGGTCAAAACACTGCTCTTCTGTTCCGATCAAAACATTAAACAGGTTCTCCCCACTCAGTGATGCACCCACTGAGAAAGCTGATGAAACTGCTCTAGTTATTGGTGATTCTGTTGTACGGAACGTAAATATAGAGACACCAGCCACCATAGTCAAATGTTTACTGGGAGCCAGAGCGCCTGACATCTTGGCAAATTTAAAAGTGCTGGCTAATGCTAATCATAAATCCAGTAAGATTGTTATTCATGCCGGCGCTAATGATGTTCGACTTCGCCAGTCGGAGATCACTAAAAATAACATTAAAGAGGTGTGTGAACTTGCAAGCATGATGTCAGACACTGTAATATGCTCTGGTCCCCTCCCTGCTTACCGTGGCGACGAGATGCATAGCAGATTGTCATCACTGAATGGCTGGATGTCTAAGTGGTGCCCACAGAATAACATAGGTTTCATGGACAATTGGACGAGCTTTTGGGGCAGACCTGACATGTTGAAAAGAGATGGATATTCATCCCTCTTCATCCCTCCTGGGGTGGCGCCACTCTTCTCTCTAGAAATATGGCAAATAGTCTTAGTGTTTATAGTTGACTAACTGGGGCCCAGGTCAGGAAGCAGACAGACTGGCTAAACCGACTGTCTGCTAGCTGCCTCACGTCACAGAGGTCAGTTAATTCTCAGCACATAGAGACTTTCATCTAGATATCACACTATAGAGACTGTGTCTGTTCCCCGAACTAGAAAATACAAAAAACGTCCAAACCAAAATAAGATTAACAACTTAATTGAGGTTCAACAAATAAAAAACAGATGCAATACGGATAAACATATTATAAAGCTTGGCTTATTAAATATCAGATGCCTTTCTACGAACCCTTTCAACACTTTTTGTAAATAATATGATCACTGATCATAATCTAGATGTGCTCTGTTTGACAGAAACCTGGCTAAAACCTGATGATTACATTATTTTAAATGAGTCCACCCCCCAAGATTTCTGTTATAAACATGAGCCGCGTATAAAAGGCAAAGGGGGAGGTGTTGCTTCAATTTATAACAACGTTTTCAGGATTTCTCACAGGGCAGGCTTCAAGTATAACTCGTTTGAAGTAATGGTGCTTCATATAACATTATCCAGAGAAACAAATGTTAATGATAAATCCCCTGTTATGTTTGTACTGGCTACTGTATACAGGCCACCAGGGCACCATACATACTTTATTAAAGAGTTTGTTGATTTTACATCCGAGTTAGTTCTGGCTGCAGATAAAGTTTTAATAGTTGGTGATTTTAATATATATGCTGATAATGAAAAAGATGCATTGGGATCAGCATTTATAGACATTCTGAACTCTATTGGGGTTAGACAACATGTTTCAGGACCTACTCATTGTCGAAATCATACTCTAGATTTAATACGGTCACATGGAATTGATGTTGATAGTGTTGAAATTATGCAGCCAAGTGATGATATCTCAGATCATTATTTAGTTTTGTGCAAACTTCATATAGCCAAAATTGTAAATTCTACTTCTTGTTACAATTAAGGAAGAACCATCACTTCTACCACAAAAGACTGCTTTTTAAGTTATCTTCCTGATGTATCCAAATTACTTAGCATATCCAAAACCTCAGAACAACTTGATGATGTAACAGAAACTACGGACTCTCTCTTTTCTAGCATTTTAAACAGTTGCTCCTTTACGCTTAAGGAAATTTAAGGAAACCAGTATGACACCATGGTATAATGAGCACACTCACAGCCTAAAGAGAGCAGCCCGAAAAATGGAGCGCAGCTGGAGGAAACCAAAACTAGAGGTATTTCGTATTGCTTGGTGGGAAAGTAACCTATCCTACAGAAAAGCATTAAAAACTGCTAGATCTGATTACTTTTCTTCTCTTTTAGAAGTAAACAAACATAACCCCAGGTATTTATTCAATACAGTAGCTAAATTAACGAAAAATAAAGCCTCAACAAGTGGTGACATTTCCCAACATCACAGCAGTAATGACTTTATGAACTACTTTACTTCTAAAAGCGATACTATTAGAGATAAAATTGCAACCATTCAGCCGTCAGCTACAGTATCGCATCAGACAGTGCACTACAGACCCCCTGAGGGTAAAATCATCTAAAACAACAACATGTATGTTAGACCCTATACCATCTAAGCTTCTAAAAGAGGTGTTTCCAGAAGTCATAGATCCTCTTCTGACTATTATTAATTCCTCATTGTCATTAGGATATGTCCCCAAAACCTTCAAACTGGCTGTTATTAAGCCTCCCATCAAAAAACCACAGCTTGACCTCAAAGAACTAGTTAATTATAGACCAATCACGAATCTCCCTTTTCTGTCCAAGATACTAGAAAAGGTGGTATGCTCACAATTATGTTCCTTCTTAGAGAAAAATGGTATATGTGAGGATTTATTGGTTTTATTGGATCTTAGTGCTGCGTTTGACACAATTGACCACAACATTCTTTTGCATAGACTTGCACACATTTGTTGGCATTAATGGAAGTGCATTAGCATGGTTTAAATCGTACTTATATGACCGCCATCAGTTCGTAGCAGTGAATGAAGATGTATCATATCGATCACAAGTGCAGTATGGAGTACCTCAAGGCTCAGTACTAGGTCCGCTACTCTTCACGCCTTATATGTTACCCTTGGGAGATATCATCAGGAAACATGGTGTTAGCTTTCACTGTTATGCTGATGATACTCAGCTCTATATTTCTTCGCAGCCCGGTGAAACACACCAATTTGAAAAACTAATGGAATGCATAGTCAATATAAAAAACTGTATGACAAATAATTTCTTACTGCTAAATTCTGAAAAAACTGAGGTGTTAATTATAGGACCTAAAAACTCTGCTTGTAATAACCTAGAACACTGTCTAAGACTTGATGGTTGCTCTGTCAATTCTTCGGCATCTGTTAGGAACCTAGGTGTGCTATTTGATCGCAATCTTTCCTTAGAAAGCCACGTTTCTAGCATTTGTAAAACTGCATTTTTCCATCTCAAAAATATATCTAAATTATGGTCTATGCTCTCAATGTCAAAGGCAGAAATGTTAATCCATGCATTTATGACCTCAAGGTTAGATTATTGTAATGCTTTATTGGGTGGTTGTTCTGCACGCTTAGTAAACAAACTTCAGCTAGTCCAAAATGCAGCAGCAAGAGTTCTTACTAGAACCAGGAAGTATGACCATATTAGCCCGGTCCTGTCAACACTGCACTGGCTCCCTATCAAACATCGTATAGATTTTAAAAGATTGCTTATTACTTATAAAGCCCTGAATGGTTTAGCACCTCAGTATTTGAATGAGCTCCTTTTACATTATAATCCTCTACGTCCGCTACTTTCTAAAAACTAGAAAAGGGCAGCAGATCCTTTTCCTATTTGGCGCATAAACTCAGGAATAACCTACCTAACATTGTTCGGGAGGCAAACACACTCTTGCAGTTTAAATCTAGATTAAAGACCAATCTCTTTAACCTGGCTTACACATAACATACTAATATGCTTTTAATATCCAAATCCGTTAAAGGATTTTTAGGCTGCATGAATTAGGTAAACCGGAACCGGGAACACTTCCCATAATGCCCGATGTACTTGCTACATCATTAGAAGAATGGCATCTATGCTAATATTAGTCTGTTTCTCTCTTATTCCGAGGTCACCGTAGCCACCAGATCCAGTCTGTATCCAGATCAGAGGGTCACTGCAGTCACCCGGATCCAGTACGTATCCAGACCAGATGGTGGATCAGCACCTAGAAAGGACCTCTACATCCCTGAAAGACAGCGGAGACCAGGACAACTAGAGCCCCAGATACAGATGCCCTGTAAAGACCATGTCTCAGATGACAACCAGGACAAGACCACAGGAAACAGATGATTCTTCTGCACAATCTGACTTTGCTGCAGCCTGGAATTGAACTACTGGTTTCGTCTGGTCAGAGGAGAACTGGCCCCCCAACTGAGCCTGGTTTCTCCCAAGGTTTTTTTTTCTCCATTCTGTCGCCTCTGGCTTGCTTAGTTGGGGTCACTTCATCTACAGCGATATCGTTGACTTGATTGCAAATAAATGCACAGACACTATTTAAACTGAACAGAGATGACATCACTGAATTCAATGATGAACTGCCTTTAACTGTCATTTTGCATTATTGACACACTGTTTTGCTAATGAATGTTGTTCAGTTGCTTTGACGCAATGTATTTTGTTTAAAGCACTATATAAATAAAGGTGACGACTTAATTCTACTATAATATACTACCATACTAACAATATACAATGCGCTATCAGCAAAACGACGGTGAGTCGTGCGCCTTCACACAGAGTTTACAGTTTGTCAAATACAGGTGTGCTGTGCATCCAATGAGATGAATTGACAAAATACAGATTGCTTGATGGAGAGCGAAACTCTGAAGCGCTCAGTCAGTGTTCAGTGAGTGAAAATGTGCTAGCGATTAATTACGACATAATTTAGTTGCCCAGATTAAAATTTTATCGCATATGCAAGAGATTTACTTGCAATATAGAGGGTTGCACATGCTTCAGACACCCACTCATGCTGGCAGTATTCCCCAAAGTGTCCACTAGAGTACCCAACATCTTGTGACCTCTCGGGGAACCTTGGTTGCATGCATAACCCAAGACTCAAGTTTTTCCTTGAAGATAAAATTCATTTTAATCTTGTGTTTGTAGGTCGGCATTGCAGCGTGTCAGATTGCACGAGCGTTTGGCTTTAAAGTTCTGGGTACAGCAGGGACATCTGAGGGTATGCAGCTGGTGCTCAGCAGTGGAGCTCATCTTGCATTCAACCACAGAGAAAAATACTATTTGGATAAAATTAAGGTTTAACTCTTTCTTATATTTTTATAGGATTTACATGACTTAAAAAATAAAAAAAAAATTATTTGCCATTCAAGAGTCAAAAGTTTTTTTGGTAACTTTTTTGGTTAATGCCTTAACTAAAATTAACTAATAATGTTCAATATCAGTTTTATATTGTTTATTACCTTTGTTAACAATATTTAATATAAATCTCATTGTTAAAGGGTTAGTTCACCCAAAAAAGAAAATTCTGTCATTAATTACTCACCCTCATGTTGTTCCAAACCCGAAAGACCTTTGTTCACCTTCGGGACACAAATTAAGATATTCTTCATAAAAATCAGAGATCTTTGATCCTCCGTAGACAGCAATGCAACTGCAATGTTCCCAGGTCCAGACACGTAGCAAGGACATTGGTAAAATAGTCCATGTGGCATCAGTGGTTCAACTGTAATTTTATGAAGCAACGAGAATACGTTTTGTGTGCAAAGAAAACAAAAATAACAATTTATTCAAAAAAATTTCACCCCAAGTTACCGTCTTCCACAATTTAGGAGAGTATCCACTGAACTTCAGGATGAACAAAGGTCTTGCGGGGTTTGAAACATGAGGGTGAGTAATTAAAGGGTTAGTTCACCCAAAAATGAAAATTCGGCTGCATTTTACTCACCCTTGATACATCCTAGGTGTATATGACTTTCTTCTTTCAGACAAATCCAGTCTGCGTTATATTAAAAATTGTTTTGATCCTTTAAGCTCTATAATTGCAATCGGCGGGTGTTGAAAAAAAGCGCCCTTATATAAAAAAAAAAAAAAGTGTCACACAGGCTCTAGGGGGTGAACAAAGACACAATGCATTTTTGTAATAAAAGATATCCATATTCGAAACTTAATAATCATTTGAATCTAGCTTGCACTCACTGTTGTAAATGTTGTACATTTTTTACCTTCATCAACTAAATATTAACTTTGCTCCATTTGACTAAATCTGGGCAGAGGGTATGTCTGTTGAGTCATCAATTAACACCAGTAACCCAGTGCCAATGGAAGCCATGCATGCTCATGCCATCACACTGCTCCACCATGTTTCACAGATGATGTTGTATGCTTTGTATCATGAGCTGTTCATGAGCCTTCTCCATACTTTTTATCTTCCCATCATTCTGGTATTCTTAATTGCACCTTGTGAAGTCTTTTCTTGATTGTAGACTTTGACAGTGACATGCCTACTTTCTGGAAAGTATTCTTCACTTGGCTGGATTTTTTTTTTTTTTTTTTTTTACCATAGGGAGGATTCTCAGATCATCCACCACTGATGTGCTCTGTGGATGTCCAGGCTTTCTTATGTTTCTGAGCTCACTAGTGTGTTCTTTTTTCTCAGAATGTACCAAACTGTTGATTTGGCCAGTCCTAATTTTCCTGCTATCCCTCTGATGCATTTGTTTTGTTTTTGAAGCCTAACAATTATCTGTTTCACTTGTATGAAGAGATCCTTTGACCGTATGGTCTGGCTTCACAGCAACAGCTTCCAAATGCAAATGGCACACTTAGAATCAACGGCGAACATTTTACCTGCTTAACTGATGTAGAAATAACGAAAGAATAGCCCACACCTGTCCATGAAATAGCTTTTGAGTCAATTGTCTAATTACTTATGGTCCCTTGAAAAAGGGGTGTGGTACATAATAAAGAGCTGTAATTCATCAACCGTTCCTACAATTTTGATGAGAATAACCTCAAATGAATCCTCAGAGTATGCACTGTAAGGCCACATTCATTATATAACTGTAACTTGAATATTTTTTGGTCAGTAGTTAAAATAACAAAAAATGTGCCTGCGTCCAAACATATATGGACCTAACTGTATAATCCTATTTATTATTTGATTAATAAATTTATGTGATAATAAATTATTTAGTGATCAGAGATAAACACTGACATTCTAAATTCAGATGCCAGTAAAATTACTGATTATCCCCTATAAATGGTAACTTACATCCCCATGAGAAACAATTACCATCCAAATAGTACTTAAAGGGGTGGTTGATTGCGATCTCAATTTAACATTAGTTAGTTTGTAATGTTGCTGTTTGAACAGAAACAGTATCTGCAAAGTTGCAGTGCTGACAGTTCAGTGCAAACGGAGATATCTTTTAAAATTCTGGAAGTTTAATGCCTACAAAAACGGCTTGTAAGGGACTACAACGAGTTTCTTCCTGGGCCCATTGCGTCCCGGGGACAACAAAGGGGGCGAGGCCATGTTCTGCTGTTCTGTTCTGCTGCTTTAGAGAAGAGGGGTGCACATAAAAAATTGTGCATGAATCGCGATTCTATTTTCTAATGGATTCACAAGTTTCAAAACCTACATTCTAAAGCAGCGGTTCCTCGTGTCACCCTGCACTGCATCTCTCTCTCCCTCATTCAGATCGTCAGATCAGCTCCAACAAACTGTCCCATTTAGACACTTATTTTCACAAAGCAATGAGAAGCGTTATAAAAAACCTGATTCCAAAAAAGTTGGGAAACTGCAAATTGTGAATAAAAACAGAATGCAATGATGTGGAAGTTTAAAATTTAAATATTTTATTCAGAATACTGTTACAAATTAGGTGTGTGCTAAACGAAAGACTAAAGAGCTGGAGGAGGATGGTGATCAAAATGAGGAGTTTACTAGAAAACGAAGGAGAATAACAGACAATATACCATATTACACAAATAGGTTAAGTTACATATAGATGCACATTCAGGTTACAATACAATACACATTCAATCACGGACGAAAGAGAACTGAGCAGACCGGGTATTTAAACACACAGAAGGTAATGAGGGAACTGGAGACAGGTTGGGAATAATCAATTAACCAAAACAAGCACAGGAAGACCAAATAAGGAAACAGAAAGTTCATAAACGTAACCGTTCGCCCCCTCCCGGAACGGTGCGTCCTCGCACCGCAAGAGGAATACCAGCGGAAGGAGGGTGGGGGTTCTGGAGGCGGGCGAGGAGCAGTCAAGGAGCAGGTGAAGAGGGAGCATGGAGGTGGGGACCAGGGCGGAGTGGAGGGAGGAGCCCGGAGCCAGATGGTCCTCCAGAGACCAGCCAGGATGGAGATCCACGGTGGAGTCGACGGCGGGAGGAGCCATGGTGGAGAAGGGGCCGACAGGAGGAGACTGCACCGGTGGGTGAGGAGCCCAAGATGGAGCAGCGCAGCCGCAGAGCCAGGGTGACGTCGAGGATCCGGAGGGCCTAGGTGGAGTAGAAGGCTCAGGCAACCAAGGCGGAGGCGGGGTCCTGGAAGACCGCTGTGGAGCCGGAGTGACTGAGGATGGAGGTGGAACCAGAGGGAAGGAGGAGCCTGACAGAGCCGGAGGGATGGAGTGACGAGGTGAAACCAGAGGAAGTCCCGAGGCGGCGGATGGTCGACGCCTGACCAAGGTGGAGCCGGAGGGACGAGGGACCCCGGTGGAGCAGGTGGGATGCCAGGCCACGGTGGAGACAAGGGAGCTAAGAGCCAAGGCGGAGCCGCTGGGTCGAAGGACCGAGGAGGAGTCCAGGTCTGGGAGGCTGGAGGCGGAGACAGGGCCTTAACACGCCAAGGCGGAGCTGGAGACTGGCAGTCCAGCGGCGAACCATCGTGCCCAGATGGCGCGGACTGAGGGTGAGCTGCAGGACTGACTGGCACCAGCAGAGATGACGTCGAGGAACTGGCTGGTCTAGGAGGAGGAGAGAGAGGAAGGATGGGAGGGAACACAGGAGGATCAGGGCTGGACGAAACCAGCGGAAGTGGAGCAGAGGGACTGGCAGGTCTAGGAGGAGGTGGGAGAGGGAGGCTGGGAGGGAAGACAGGAGACAAAGGAAATTCAGAGCTGGGCGGAACCAGCGGAGACACAGAAAGTTCATAGCTGGGCGGAACCAGCGGAGAAACAGGAAATTCAGAGCTGGGCGGAACCAGCGGAGACACAGGAAATCCAGGACTGGGCGGAACCAGCGGAGAAACAGAAAATTCAGGGCTGGGCGGAACCAGCGGAGATGGAGCAGAGGAACTGACTGGAGGAGGTAGGAGTGGAAAACTGAGAGGGTATACAAGGGGATCAGTGCTGGATGGAACCATTGGAGAAACAGAAAATTCAGGGCATACCTCCATAGACCAGTCCATAAGATCGAATAGTTGCTCCATATAATTTCCCGAGACAGCATACAGCTCACCCTCAGTCGCGGAAGTGTGGGCAGGGCATTCCTCCACGCCCTCGATCTCCACTAAAACACGATGCACGGTGTTGCCGGCTCACACACCTGGTCAGTCGCGCTCTCGAGGTCCTGCACCCTGTCGGTGATTGGCTCGGGCTCTGCAGCTGCGGTGGGCTCTGGCTCCGTGCAGCTTGATGGTGGCTGGCTGGTCTCTGGGTCGGGAGTGGGGCTGGAGATATCCTCTTCGGCGGTGCAGATGGTCCATGAAGATCCATTTTTCTCCAGCACCCACTCCACGAAAGCGGCGAAATCCTCTCGGGGACCGTTCGCTGGTAGGCGTGCCTTACACTCGCTCAGGCCGGTGTAGAAGAAGTTAGAGAGCGAGCGGTCGGAGAAGTGGGTAAGGCACGCCAGATCTAGAAAGTCCCTGGTATGGTCCTCCAGCGAACGGTCCAGTTGCTCCAGGCACAGGAGACGGACTGCTGGAATGGCCATTCCGGGAGAGGAAAATAAAAAATAAAAAACCAAAAAGAAAGAAAAACGCCGCTAACTAAACTATACTGTTAGGTCCGTGATTCTGTTACAAATTAGGTGTGTGCTAAACGAAAGACTAAAGAGCTGGAGGAAGATGGTGATCAAAATGAGGAGTTTACTAGAAAGCGAAGGAGAATAACAGACAATATACTATATTACACAAATAGGTTAAGTTACATATAGATGCACATTCAGGTTACAATACAATACACATTCAATCACGGACGAGGGAGAACTGAACAGACCGGGTATTTAAACACACAGAAGGTAATGAGGGAACTGGAGACAGGTGGGGAATAATCAACTAACCAAAACAAGCACAGGAAGACCAAATAAGGAAACAGAAAGTTCATAAACGTAACAAATACAGCATAGATGACTTATTAAATGTTTAAACTGAGAAAATTTATACTTTTAAGGGAAAAATAAGTTGATTTTAAATTTCATGGCATCAACACATCTCAAAAAAGTTGGGACAAGGCCATGTTTACCACTGTGTCCCTCTTTTTATAACAATTATTAATTATTAATGCAAATGTCTGGGGACTGAGGAGACAAGTTGCTCAAGTATGGGAATAGGAATGTTGTCCCATTCTTGTCTAATGCAGGCTTCAAGTTGCCCAACTGTCTGAGGTCTTCTTTGTCACATCTTCCTCTTTATGATGCACCAAATGTTTTCTATGGGTGAAAGATCTGGACTGCAGGCTGGCCATTTCAGTACCCGGATCTTTCTTCTACGCAGCCATGATGTTGCTATTGATGCAGTGTGTGGTCTGGCATTTTCATGTTGGAAAATGCAAGGTCTTCCCTGAAAGAGATGTTGCTGGATGGGAGCATATGTTGTTCTAGAATTGGATATACCTTTCAGCATTGATAGTGCCTTTCCAGATGTGTAAGCTGCCCATTCCACTTGCACTCATGCAACCCCATACCATCAGAGATGCAGGCTTCTGAACTGAGTGCTGATAAGAACTTGGGTTGTCCTTGTCCTCTTTAGTCCGGATGACATGCCGTCCCAGTTTTCCAAAAAGAACTTCAAATTTTGATTCGTCTGACCACAGAACAGTTTTTCACTTTGCCACAGTCCATTTTAAATGAGCCTTGGTCCAGAGAAAACGCCTGCGCTTCTGGATCATGTTTAGATATGGTTTCTTTTATGACCTATAGAGTTTTAGCCAGCAACATACCATTAAGATCCATGCTTGCACAGCTCCTGCATGATCCTCTTCTTTAATATTCTCTGCGTCTCAATCGGGCTCAAATTGAATAGAGCAATATAGAGGTCGTCATTGTTTACAATACAACTGGAGCGCACACTGAGATGCGCTGGAGGCAGTTTAGCAAATCACAACACACTGAGCGAGCTGACCAATCTTAGCCCATCACATATTTCTGAGGGAGGGGCTTCATAATAACAGGAAATAAATTGAGGCATTTGTCAGAGAAAGGACAGATCAGAGTGGGATAAAGGTAAATTATGTAAAAAAAAAAAAAAAAAAAAAAAAAAAACATTTTTCTTTTTTTTACGAAGCATTAACACATTAGACTGAAAAAAACAATTAAACCACCCCTTTAAAGCAGCTGGTGGACACACCACATACAGTACTCATCATTCCCTTTCTGTTAAACAGATATCTGTGAAAATTGTTGTTAATGTCTCAGTTGTTGAACCTTTTTATGTCCATACAAATATTATACGTTAAGAAATTTAGTTGGAAAAAAAACCTTTCTTCTAATGATCAATGCTGAAAATAGTTGTTTAATAATTTTGGGGTTTGTGATACATTTTTCATGATTTTTTTTTTTTTTGATGAATAGGAGGATGTTTAAAAAGCATTTATTTAACATAGAAATCTGTTAAACATTATAGATATCTTTACTGTAACTTTTTATCTATTTAATGCATCCTTGCTGAGTAAAACTTTTCTGAAACACTTTCTGAACTTTTGAATGGTAGTTTAAGTCACACCGTGCACAGTCTAATCTGACTTTATCATTGATATATTTTTATATACCAATAGTTTGTGTTTACAAAAATAAAGATGGCAATTTTTCAGCTGGTCTCCTGTGTTTAGAATGCTACCAATGGACAAGGCGTGAATGTGATCATTGAGATGTTATCCAACGTCAACCTCAGTAATGATCTTCAGTTGCTTGACTTTGGTGGCAGAGTTATTGTAAGTACCCTGTGTTTGTTTAGCAAGTGTTTTGAACATTTTTGTTTTTGTTTTCATCATATTGTTCTTCTTTTCAGATTGTTGGCTCTAGAGGCCCTATTGAAATCTACCCCAGAGACATCATGGTGAAAGAGACCAGCATCATTGGTGTGGCTTTATACAATGCAACTAATGTACGGTGGGCTTCCTGACATTACATAGTCAACATTTTCTTGCTTTCTGGAATATATGCTTGGAATATCATGCATTTATTCATTATCACATATGACAAATCTTATTTTGCAAAGGATTCATGGTAAGATGCAGACAGGTTTTCTTTATCTGTGTCTTTCACAGAAGGAAACATCTGAGTGTGCCACAGCTCTTTTTGCAGGAATGGAGGCAGGCTGGTTGAAACCTGTCATTGGTCCTGAATATACACTTGATAAAGCAGCCCAAGCTCATGAAGACATCATCAGCAGCCCTGGAGCCAGTGGAAAGATGATTTTGATCATCTGAAATTATGCAGGAAGTAAAAAATCCAATACAATGCAACATAACATAACTGTCGTTGAGGGAGTGTCATAATTTGTGTTCACAGAAGAAACTCAAACTCTGCCATCTAGTCATCCTCATATTGTTCCAACCCTTTATGAATTTATTTCTTTGCTGAACACAAATGAGCATAGTTTAAAGAATGTGGGTAACCAAACAGTTGATGGTAGCAAAGAATGGGAAAAAAATACTATGGAAGTCAATGGCTAACATCAACTGTTTGTTGCTAAGTTCAGCTACATTATATTTTCATGTATGAATCACATATATGAAGCTGATCATAAAGACCTGTTTTGTGGAAATGAAATAAAATAAATAAAGAGATAATTAAATCTTCAAGTCAAGTCACCTTTATTTAAATAGCATTATATGCAATATCAATACAGCTTTAAAGGGATAAACAGGAAAATATTGGTTAAATGATTGTTCAGAGATCAATTCTGCTGTAAACCAGCCCTGAAATGTGATTGTTCAATTCAACTACTGTGTAAAGATCATAGATTATGAAAGAAGTTCAATTCAGCTGTAAAGCAGCTCTGGAGAAGACAATTATGTTGTCATCCATCTCAGTTCAGTTCTCTTCCAATAATGTCTGTAAAGTTAATTAAATAATATTACTCAATATTATGTGTCCCCAACTAAGCAAGCCAGAGGCAACAGCGGCAAGGAACCCAAACTCAATCAGTAACAGCAATGGATTTAAAAAAAAAAAAAAAAAAAAAACTCAGGCTTAGTTAGGAGGCCAGTTCTCTTCTGGCCAGGTGAACCAACCTGGTGTGGTTTAATAACAGGCTGCATCACAAGTCAGATTGTGGATTGACATCCTTCAGAATATTCATCCGTTTCTTGTCAGGTTCTCATGGTCTTCACTGAGGATCTGTGCTGATAGCTATTGTGGCAGTGAGGATTTTACAGGGGATTTGTCTCTATGGGCTCGGCTAGTTGCCATGGTCTTCACAGACATTCAGGGCTGTTGTGAGCTGGCGTCATAAGGTGCAGGTCTGCCATCTGATCTGAATGCAACACCTTATAACAGTGGTCACCAATCTCGGTCCTGGAGGGACGCTGTCCTGCAGAGTTTAGCTCCAACCAGCTCCAACACACCTGTTTGAAAGTCAGTATGCCTAATGAGACCTTGATTAGCTGGTTCAGGTGTGTTTAACTGGGGTTGGAGCTAAACTCTGCAGGACAGCGGCCCTCCAGGACCGAGATTGGTGACCCCTGCCTTATAAGGTACCATTACCATTCTTATGGGGGTAAGTGATTAATGACAAAATTTTGGAGAGCATGGAGAGATGATGGAGAGATTTATTGTAAGCATTAGAATTGTAAAAATCTATACAGGATTTAACAGGGAGTCAGTGTAATGTCTTCAAAATAGGAGTTATATGTGACCCAGGACCACAAAACCAGTCTTAAGGGTAAATTTATTTAAATTGAGATTAGCTGAATAAATAAGCTTTCCATTGATGAATGGTTTGTTAGAATAGGACAATATTTGGCAGAGATACAACTATTTGAATATCTGGAATCTGAGGGTGCAAAAAGAAAATCTAAATAATGAGAAAATCACCTTTAAAGTTGTCCAAATTAAGGTCTTAGCAATACATATTACCAATCTAAAAAGATCTCCTGTCCACCCTCAGAAAGATGGGCATCTCTGTGACTTCATTAGGATCTGTCATTCAGAAGCATGGCTTTTCTTATCACTGCTATGCTAATGACACCCAACTCTACCTATCATTCCAACCAGATGACCCGACGGTAGCTGCTCGCATTTTATCCTGTTTGAGTGACATTTCTAGCTGGATGAACGACCATTACCTTCAGCTCAACCTTACTAAGACAGAACTCCTGGTGGTTCCAGCTAACCCATCGTTTCATCACAAATTCTCTATACAGCTGGGTTTGTCAAGTCAAGTCATCTTTATTTATATAGCGCGTTAAACAAAATACATTGCGTCAAAGCAACTGAACAACATTCATTAGGAAAACAGTGCGTCAATAATGCAAAATGATAGTTAAAGGCAGTTCATCATTGAATTCAGAGATGTCATCTCTGTTTAGTTAAATACTGTTATTATGATTTATTTGCAATCAAGTCAACGATATCACTGTAGATAAAGTGACCCCAACTAAGCAAGCCAGAGCCGACAGCGGCAAGGAACCGAAACTCCATCAGTGACAGAATGGAGAAAAAAACCTTGGGAGAAACCAGGCTCAGTTGGGGGGCCAGTTCTCCTTTGACCAGACGAAACCAGTAGTTCAATTCCAGGCTGCAGCAAAGTCAGATTGTGCAGAAGAATCATCTGTTTCCTGTGGTCTTGTCCTGGTGGTCCTCTGAGACAAGGTCTTTACAGGGGATCTGTATCTGGGGCTCTAGTTGTCCTGGTCTCCGCTGTCTTTCAGGGCAGTAGAGGTCCTTTCTAGGTGCTGATCCACCATCTGGTCTGGATACGTACTGGATCCGGGTGACTGCAGTGACCCTCTGATCTGGATACAGACTGGATCTGGTGGCTACGGTGACCTCGGAATAAGAGAGAAACAGACAAATATTAGCATAGATGCCATTCTTCTAATGATGTAGCAAGTACATAGAGTGTTATGGGAAGTGTTCCCGGTTCCGGTTTGTTTACCTAATTAATGCAGCCTAAATATCCTTTAACGGATTTGGATATTAAAAGCATATTAGTATGTTATGTGTACGCCAGGTTAAAGAGATGGGTATTTAATCTAGATTTAAACTGCAAGAGTGTGTCTGCCTCCCGAACAATGTTAGGTAGGTTATTCCAGAGTTTAGGCGCCAAGTAAGAACTCTAGCTGCTGCATTTTGGACTAGCTGTAGTTTGTTTACTAAGCATGCAGAACAACCACCCAATAAAGCATTACAATAATCTAACCTTGAGGTCATAAATGCATGGATTAACATTTCTGCATTTGACATTGAAAGCATAGGCCGTAATTTAGATATATTTTTGAGATGGAAAAATGCAGTTTTACAAATGCTAGAAACGTGGCTTTCTAAGGATAGATTGTGATCAAATAGCACACCTAGGTTCCTAACTGATGACGAAGAATTGACAGAGCAACCATCACGTCTTAGACAGTGTTCTAGGTTATTACAAGCAGAGTTTTTAGGTCCTATAATTAACACCTCTGTTTTTTTCAGAATTTAGCAGTAAGAAATTATTTGTCATCCAGTTTTTTATATCGACTATGCATTCCATTAGTTTTTCAAATTGGTGTGTTTCACCGGGCCGCGAAGAAATATAGAGCTAAGTATCATCAGCATAACAGTGAAAGCTAACACCATGTTTTCAGATGATATCTCCCAAGAGTAACATAAAGCGTGAAGAGTAGCGGCCCTAGTACTGAGCCTTGAGGTACTCCATTCTGCACTTGTGATCGATATGATACATCTTCATTCACTGTTACGAACTGATGGTGGTCAAGTACGATTTAAACCATGCTAATGCACTTCCATTAATGCCAACAAAGTGTTCAAGTCTATGCAAAAGAATGTTGTGGTCAATTGTGTCAAACTTGTTTGTCAACCATAACTCCTTCCAGGACAGCCAGGAGTTGTGATGGATCATCATTTAAGCTTCACAGACCATATTGCTACAATGACCCGGTCCTGCAGATTTGCCTTATACAACATTAGGAAGATTAGACCCTTCCTGTCAGAGCAAGCCACCCAACTTCTAGTCCAAGCTCTTGTTCTCTCCAGACTGGACTATTGTAATGCTCTCCTAGCGGGCCTTCCTGCATGTACTATCAAGCCTCTGCAACTTATCCAGAATGCAGCAGCAACGGTTGTCTTCAATGAGCCAAAAAAAGCTCACGTTACTCCTCTCCTCATCAGGTTACACTCTCCGCTCGCATCAAATTCAAGGTACTGATGCTTGCCTACAAGATGACCACTGGCATGGCACCAACATACCTAAACCCACTAGTTCAATCTTATGTGCCCTCCAGAAGTTTGCGCTCTGCAAGTGAACGACGCCTTGTGGTGCCATCCCAAAGAAGTTCAAAATCACTCTCACAAACCTTTTCCTAGAGTGTGCCCAGCTTGTGGAATGACCTTACAATCTCAATTCGTACAGTTTAATTCGTCCAATGAGTCTTTACTTTTTTTCAAGAAACATCTTAAGACTCCTCTTTTTCACCAGCACTTAACCAACTAATACAAGGACTTTTCTTGTCTTTCATATATTTATTAAAAAAAAAAACTCAAGAGACTTGTCATGGCACTTGTATACTTTTGTTGTTCTCTTGTTGATCTGATTGCTTCTATTGTTCTCACTTGTAAGTCGCTTTGGATAAAAGTGTTTGCTAAATGATTAAATGTAAATGTATTGTAATTATTTGACTGCTGATTGTCCATTGGTTTAGGGCTGCCTCTGTGTAAAACTAAAATGGAACAATGAAAATAAGAACTAAGAACATAAAAAAAGTATATTTGATGTATCTTTACGTCAAGCATCAGTGCTGGACACTGTACCACATTTCTGAGATCAGGTAACTTGCTGGTTCAATACCTGCCCCATTTGCACTGAGATCACTCACTGAGACACAGCACGACTGTATTACAGTGGAATCATTGAGTACTTATATTGAAGAAAGGTTCCTCGGCACATGGATACAAGTGTTCAACATTTTGCTGTTCCATATGTGGTAAGCACAGTGTTTGTATGTATTGATTATGTGATAAAAAAATTATTTACTTTTACTGTAAAATGTTTAAAACTTGGCTTGAATTTAACCCAGGATAGATAGATAGATAGATAGATAGATAGATAGATAGATAGATAGATAGATAGATAGATAGATAGATAGATAGATGTTATTTATTTATGCGTATATCCATTTACTTCTCTCTCTCTCTCTATATATATATATATATATATATATATTATGTGTATATATATATTATGTGTATGTATTTCAGGTCAGTAAGATATTTTTTAAAAGAGATTAATAATTTATAAAGGAAGCATTAAATAGACAGTATTAGTGACAATAATAACTTTTAAATTTTTACAAAAACAGCGTTTGTGTTCAATTTGGCTGTATTGTGTTAAGTAAGATTCGAAGCAAGACATTTCCTTGAGGAGTTAAATAGTAGCTGTCTGAGATGTGGAATTATTATCATTAGCTTTCTTTTTTTTACAGTTACAGTCAAAGAATATGTGGCAGGTGTTGCTAGTGTCGTCACACACTATATAGAAAGCAGAATCACCTCCACAGAAGGAATCAGGTGAAAGATCATGCATGTTTTATAACTTCACCTTCCTTATCTGTCTGGCAGTCAGCATCTCCTGGCAACAGAGGTCAGGGGAGCACAGCATCAGGTGCAGTTGCCGAAAAAAACAAAAAAAGGATTAGTTATGTCCAAGTACTAGTCATTGAATGTAGATCTGGATTAAAGAACTCTGCTGTACTGTTGTTGACAACTCCTTGCTTTTTGCTTTGTTTTAGATTATTTTCTATAATTGTTGTTGTTTGAACAAAGCTGATCAAACGCCATGAACCACATAAGCCATTTTGGAAGTCCAACACTATCTGACATCAGCGGTAAATCATGAGAAGTATGTGCATGTTGTCTCACAGTGCTGAAAAAATCTGTCTGACGAACATAGGTGAACACTATACTAATGGTTCCTCTCAGGTGTCTGCCTTCTACTGATGGTGATCTCTCAAGTTCAGCTGTCATTACTCTGCCCTTCTTCTTGTGTGGTGTGTTCTGAAGATGTCATCATTTGTCATAAACTCTTCAACATTATTGGTAAGTAAATTATGTGGTTAAAGAACTTTGTTTTTAGATTATTTTAAATGGATAGTTCACAAAAACAGTTGAAATATTCTTCAAAATATCTTTTGATTTACTCATGATGGGGAGAAAATTATGACAGAATATTCATTTTGTGTAAACTATCCCTTTCAGTACACTTAACCCTAAATCATATTTGATATGCAAATTTCTAAGGCCACTAAATTATGAACATAATTAAAACGTTAATCTTACTATATTATTGGGGGATATAGAGTGACAACAGGTATTTCTGTACTTTTTATAAACTGTTATAAAGGTTTTTGATTAGAATTTCCTGAACTATGGAGTTTTGGTAATATAGCTGTTTTTATTCATCATGTTTAGATGCACCAGGCTCTATTAAAGCTTTGATGCTCACTGATGGACTCATTGATTCCGTGGACAACATGATCCTCTCTAAATTGTCCAACATGAGTGTTCTGGCACTCAGCAACAATGCCATTTCTAGCATCATAGAGAATGCCTTTCAGAACCTCTCTTTTCTTACTACGCTGTTGCTGGACCATAACCGCATCTCCAGCCAATCCCTGTACAGCTCTACATTTTCCTGGCTCCACAGACTGGAGACTCTCCAGCTTGGTAACAACAATTTGAATGACATTGACGGCTCCTGGTTCCAAAGCTCTAGAGCTTTAAAAACACTTCAACTAGAGGGGAACCTCCTTAACTGCTTGAACTCCACAACCTTTGCCCATGCTGATCTGATGAACCTAGAAACATTGGACTTGTCCAACAACCTCATCGTGTACTTAGGACGTGATAGCTTCAGAGGGCTTCCTCGTCTCCGCAGGCTTGATCTGTCCCGCAATCATCTACGTAGTGCTCCAGATGCATTCTCTTATCTGTCATGGCTCTCAGTGCTGAACCTTGATTTGAACCTCTGGAGCTGTACATGTGAGTTGAGAGAGCTGGCCTCATTTCTCAACAGTTACATTCAGGCTCCTGAAAAAGACTTGTACAATGGGCAGAGGATGGTGTGTGTGAATACAGATAATGCAGCTGTGCAAGCTGTGCTGGAATTGACTGACGCTAACTGTGTCCTACCAAACAGGAATATAACAGTGGAGGTTGTGGCTAAAAACACTTCTGAGCAATATATTAGAAATGTTGCTATTGCCATTGTATTTTCATTTTTGGGTGAGTATCTAATGCAAAATCCCTGATACCAAAACTTTCTGCTTATTTTAATTATAAGGCTGAGGACATGACTAGCCTATATAGTGTTTAAGAAGTAGTTCACCAAAAAAATTAAATTTGCTAAAAATTAACCTGGCCTCAGGCCACCCAAGATCCGAATCCGAATCAAAATGTGTATATATATATCCGAATCAAAATGTGTGTATATATATATATATTCTGCTTTTAATTGTAGGTGGTGTTGGGATCACCCTGGGGATGGTTGCCATTGCATACAACAAACTCAGTAAAAAATTTGAACTGGTGCAGGAGGAAAATAGAGTTGGGGAGTCCGGCCTGGAATCAATCCAGTGGAATTTCTGTGAAGGCAAGGAAACTCTAACTAAGTGCCATGCACTGTACAACAGCAACTACAAATCCCATCAGCCCTGGGACAGAGAAGACTCTCCTTATCAGGTATCAGACATGCTGGGGAGTCATTTCACCTGTCACAAGTGCAGCTCTACAGCACATGCGGTAGGAAAGCACAAAAGAGAGACTGTCTCGCATAAACCCACACATGTAGGTGAACAGCTGGCTAATCAACAACATGAGGGGAATGATCAACATTCTGTGTTGCAACAGAGGATCAAAGGTAAACTAGCAAGCACATCATTTGCTTAATTTTTTTAAAAGTGTCTGCAAAGGAAGAGGTTTAGAATATAAATATAAATGCAGCTATATTTTCATATTTAAAGATCATATTTACAGTGAACATTTTAAATATTACAAATACACATTCAATTATTATCTGGAAAACAATTCATATTATAATATTAATAATTGTATTATTAATTATTAATTGTATTTGTATTATTAATAATAATATTTAATTAATAATAATTAATCATTTTAATTTAAATAAAATTATATATTTTATGATCTACCATTAAGAATATTATTTTAGGAAGAATACATAATAGAACAAATTCATGATTAGTCTCATGATATCCAACCAGTATTTAATATTTGTTATTTATAAACTATTATATTTATAAATAAAAATGTTTGTCATATTTTTATCATTTTTTATTTATATCTGTTTAGTTTTAATTTATTTATAGTCTAATAATTTTTGTTTTTGTAATAGTATATTTATAGTCGACAGTAACGTATTACATTTAAAAATCTATATTGCATACATAAGTTAAATCTTTATCAGTATTTAAAACTAATCTTTTGTAAACAACCAACTATTAACTGCATAGCAACACCTTCCATTTCTTCAATTCCAGTGGTGATATCTAGTTTATTTAGTTGTTTTCTATCTTTAAGCACATTCTCAAATGTCTATTTTAAATGACTAATTTAATTCACTTAAATTACAAAAGTCTGTTTTATACACAGATATAAGTGGCCAAAGACATAATAAGAGCGGGGCAGGCATTCCAAACAGCTATCTGGGCAGTCAGGGTACTTCTTCCCAACATCGTGGGGGTTCAAACGACATCTCAGCTGTCAGAATGCGGCAGCTGGCCCTCCATAATCATTTCTCTGCCCTCCAGAGAGGCACATTAAGACCCCCAGAACAAATCTACAATGAAATAACTCAAGGAAATCGTTCACTGTTAAAGCACCAGGCTGAGGAAGTTGGTGCTCAACCGATTTACCAAACAATCAGCTGTCTGCACTGTCATCAGACTTATGAATACAGACAAGCTGGGAGTAATAACCAGAACTTTACATTTACTCACTCAAAGAACACAGTTCAAAACGGAGCACAAATGTACAATGCCATGCTATACAAAGACAACTTGGGTTATGACAAGTCAAAGGCTGGGAGACATGGTCAAAGTCAAGCTGCTGAGCTGGGCTTTAAGTTAGATTCTCAAAGAAGTGTTACTTTTGATCTAGGTGAGACTGAGGAACATGTTCTCACCACAATGGTTGACAGACACAAAAAGGAAAGTAAGATGAAGGACTTTAAAACATCTACACAGAAAACCCCCTGCAAGCTGGGTAAGACTAAGAGCAGCACACAAGGACACTTAAAAACCCAGAAAACCAGAGTACAGGCGAAGAGGACACTGAAAGTTAAATTAAATTTAAATCCCCTTCGAAAAATCAGTGTTCATCCAAAGTCCACTGATAAAGAAGATATTGAAGAAGACAAGATGTACAAAAAGGGTAAGAAGGAAAAACTGAAAAGCAAAAAGGACAAAAGAGATCATATAAAATTAAATAAAACTACCAAAGAATCTAAAGATAACACTGAATTCTCAGGAAGTGAGGAAGAGGAAAATGATACTATACAAGATATCTCTAAAAAGAAGCATGCTATAAAAGGAAACCAGGAATCAAAGTCCCTGTCTAAGGATACAGATGATGTCAATACAGAAAAGGGTCAAACTTCTATTTCTGTTCAGGGAGAAACTGAAATTGTATCAACACTCCCACTAACACTCAATTTAGCTCTTCCAGATGATCACAACTTTCTTACAGCTCCATCTCCCCCCGACATTCTGGATTCCAGTGACACTCAGCGGCTATCCAATTTAAATATTGCACTTCCTGTAAGTGAATCCACTGATCCACAGGATGTAGTGGATCAGTCCAGCAGTTCAGACCTGATTAGCTCTGGTGCACCTGTCATCCAAGAATATGTATCTTCAGCTGAGGGTTCACCAAAGAGGAAGTTAAGACTCATTTTACCCGAAAAAACTACCAACAGGCCACAAACAGCACTCAATAAGAAAATCAGATAATGTTATTCCATACAGATAATGTAAAAGATAACATGCACAGCTTAGTTCATTTGATAAATGTCTGATAAATATGGACTTTTAATCATGTGTAGTTTTGTTTTAAGTTATTTGCATTTTATTATACACAAAAAGTGTATACTTTTTAAACAATTTTCACTCAGAAATTGCTAGTACATTTCACAAAAAAATTAAAAAACAAATAGTAACTAACATTGAGGTAAACATTAAATTTTGAAGTAGAAAGTAAGCATTTTCTTTTTAAACATACTCAAATAATCTTTATATACTCTTACATACTCTTGTACCTTTTTAAATAGTTTTTTAAATGTACAGTATTATATGTATTATACAAGCAAGTATTTTTTGTCTGCAAGGCCACAGATATGGAAAATCTCATTGTCTTCTGTTACAAATAAGTGTGAGGAGTTCGTTGTTTAATATTTGCATAGAGGTGCAAACAAGACGACAAGAATACAAAGTGCAGCCTATCATACAATTTTATGGTCTGCAAATAAAAGGCAGTTTAGACCTCATAGAAAACAGTCATTGTGCAGCTGCACATTTATGCAACGACTTGTTGAGTGAACATTTAGATATCTGATATTGCAAAACAATGGAACAAAAAGATGAAAAGAACTGCAGCAGTGAGGAGGAAGGAGAAAGAAAAGGACCAAAAATATTTCTGGGGATCTTTACAAGAGAGAAGTTCATCATGTTATGTGTTTTTATTGGACTGATGGCGCTTCTCATCATTACCTTAACTTCAGTATTTGTGATCACAAGATCAGGTATGGAGACTCTTCAGTGTTTTTGAATATGATACAATAAACTGTATGCCTTGATATTGCTTGATCTAGAATTCAGATTTTTCCATATGCAACACCATTGATCATGTACATACTTATGAAATTACATGCATTATGAATGTCAGAGTAAATTTAAAAAATCTATTCTGATTTTGTTCAATTTGTATACTGCCTTTGCATGATCTCAGATGCTTCAGTCAACATGGAAATGGAGCCTTTCCCATCTGATGGAGACATGCTTGACTTTCTATTCCAAATCGGAGAAATTCAGGAGAAAGATGGTCTTTATGCAACATGGTATCACGCAGCCAACAATAAATCTGAGATGATCAAGGCCTTGAACAGTAAGAGTGATCTTAAGACCTTAGTTCAAGATTTCACTTTAATCAGTTCAATTACCAGTTGCATAATAAACTTTTTCCTGTAATATGCATTATGTTAGATAAGAGATCACACAATTTATGTTAAGAGCTCTGATAACACATGATATAATATTTGTTATGTAAGGAAATACCCTTAAATCCTAATTTAACTGAATACATTACAGGTGATGTCATGATCCTAGAGGCTGATATAAATTTGAAAGGTTATAGCACAGCTAATGAAACCAATATTCCCATCATGGCCCATCCACCAGACATATACAGTGACAACACTCTGGAGGAGTGGCTGGATGCTGTGCTCAAATCAAAAAAAGGTGAACAACCTGGAACTGTACCTGGAACATCTGCATCTACAGAAGACATAATAAACATTACTTTGTGTCTATTCTTCTTTAGGGATAAAGCTTGATTTTAAAAGTATCAATGCTGTGGAACCCTCACTGGATCTGCTGAGAGTAAAAAAACAAATGGGGATCAGCCGCCCGGTGTGGATAAATGCAGATATTCTTCCTGGCCCTAATGTGCCTGTTTTCTGGCCAGTAATCAGTGCTTCAGAGTAAGATCATAGTAAATATCTCATTAATAGTAAAACATGGATACTCTTCAATTTAGGCAATAAGTGGCTCTTAATACAATACAATAGAAGTTAATTTTTATAGCACATTTAAAAACATCTGTTATTGACCAAAGTGCTTTACAAAAGCTAAAAGAAAACAGACAGTAAAAACACATAAAATGTGTAAACTATATAGGAGGGATAAAAGTATGATAAAAAAAGCCTATAAAATAAGGTAATATAAAGGGAAAAGCTTGAAACAAAGGATGTTAAATACTGATGAGCAGTGTTGGGGAGTAACTAGTTACATGTAATGGCGTTACGTAATTTAATTACAAAATTAGTGTAACTGTAATTAGTTACATTTACTAATAAAAAATGAGTAATTAAATTACAGTTACTTATGAAATTTTAACGATTACAAAGGGGATTACATTTGAATATTTACACACATTCACATACAGATTTAACTGATTTCTTTCCCAAATTGCACTGACTATTCTGAGACATACCGCCCTAATAATTTCCGGGATGCGGAAACACAGTCTAGTTTGTAGAATCCATAGCATGGTAAATTTTTGTAAGGGAAAAACATGACTCGTGTACAGTATTAGGATTTTTCTATAAAGATATTGTAGTATTGTAGAGTATTGTATTGTAAAGTATAGTTTTGTTCAATCTTGAGTATTAAAGTCATGAGAGAGATGGATAACTGGGCAAAATAAAGAGACTGAAGAGAAAAATGGAAGTGAAGGTGCAGTTCAGGAGAGAACTTTTAATTATTTAGTATATCCCCAAATTAAAGATTTAAACCTTTTTTTATGTCAGGTCCATACAAAAAAGATTTTTGTCCATGAATTTGTCCAGTCTGAATTTTTTTCCCAGTCCGCCCCTCCTGTAAATTAATGGCAAAGACATGCAGTTTCATTTACTACACATAGGCCTACTGAAGCTCGCAGTGTTTTCAACCTCTGCCGCCTCAATATAGGAGTACACGAGCACATAAACATAATTTCTAGAACTGCTCTGTCTCTTCATGTGCATTTTACTTATTTTGAGAAAACTATCATATACAAAGAGACAGCAGTTAAAAAAAAACCACCAATGTTTCAGGAGTTTATTACACAGAATACGACACATGCTTATTAGATAACTGTATTTGAGTTGATGTATATGCTTTTATTTATTATTCTTTAATTTTCACAAATTTAGAAAAGTAATCCAAAAGTAATTAGTTACATTACTTTAATAAAGTAATTGAAAAAGTTACACTACTATTACATTTTAAACAGGGTAACTTGTAATCTGTATCCTATTACATTTCCAAAGTAACCTTCCCAACACTGCTGATGAGATTCAAGGGATAGTAAAGGCCATTGACAGGGTTTGGACGGATCTGATATACTGTAAGCTGGAAGGCTATTCCATAACTTGGGGCCAATGACATAACTTGGGGCCAAAGTGCAATCACCCTTGTTTTTAAGTCTAGTTTTAGGAACATTATAGATCAGAGTCCCCAGATCTGAGCGATCTTGCTCGAGAGAGTGGAAGTAGTAGTTTATACTATGGTACCTGGTTCCACAAAGACTTTTTAAAAACAAATAACAAAACTTTGTCAATTCTCTATTTGAGCAGTAGCCAATGAAGTGAAATCAGAACCCGTGTGATGTGTTCACTTTTATACTTCCCTTTAAAGAGCCAAGCTTCAACATTTTGAACCAACTGCAAGCATGTGACAAGTCTGAGGGGCACCAATATACACAGAGTTACAGTAGTCTAATCGGGATCGGACAAATGCATGCACGACAGTTTCAAAGTTCTTAGCAGACATAAAGGGCTTAACCTTTCCTAAAAGATCAAGATGATAGAAACGAGACCTAACCACAGCACATATCTGGTTCTCAAATTTAAGACTCTTATCAAGCAAAACCCCCAGATGAACACTCTGAACACAGGTGGTACTGTGGTACTGTGTAGTAACAGAGTATCAAGATCAAAGTCATAAATGCTTACTCTCATTAAGACTTAACAAAAAAACTAGTGAGCCAATGTTTTAGTTTGTCCAAGCAGTCTAATATAGGCTTTAAGGCAAGCTTGTCATAACACTTTATATATTTTATATATATATATATATATATATATATATATATATATATATATATATATTATCATGATTCTTAAGAGGGCTGAATCAGTGCTGTGACTGGCTTTAAAACCAGACTGAAATTTCTAATGTATATAGTTATCATTCATAAAAGACTGATGATGGCTTAGGAGAGCTTTTTCAAAATTTTAGCTTTTATATATATATATATATATATATATATATATATATATATATATATATGTAACGGAGTTTAAATAATGCTGTTAAATTCATGCATTAATTTGGGGAAACTCGACATTGGCTGGCTGTTGAGTCACTCACATTCGTGTGCGTGATATTGTGGGCGTAGTTATGTAATTACCAGCAGAGTCTCCCATCTCTCACTGCTGGTAAGTCACATCAATGAGCGCTGTGTCATACAAGGAGTTTAGATTCTTTTCAAGTGCAAGATTTCTGAGCAACGTTGATGCTTTGATGTAGCCTACACTAACCAGCTTTTGGTCGTGTTTGTCCCAGTTTTGTCTGTCCCAGGCCCAGTAAAGCAAGATTTGAGTAACCATCCACCTGCTCCCAGTGTGATTTCATCCACACACAAACAAACAGTCACAATGGTGCCGTGACCCGTTGTTTCTTCAATCAAGATGGCTCCTGAAGCGGCCGAGGGTTCATCTAAAAGCTCAATTTTGCTCAGGAACTTTTTTTGTTTGGTACAGTGACTGCACTTAAGCAATTTGCGACATCTACTAAGGACAATTTGCTATACGGACAACAGCTCATTTTAGGTTTTCAATTTATTGTATTCATTTTTTTACAAGTACTAATATTTGTTATGAGTGGTTTTGATAACTATCACACTCCAGTATGTGGAGGTAAAGGTAGAGGATGGGGTTTATTGAAAGTGCCAAAGTCTTTACAGTTCAGTGGGCCTGATTTACAGAGTGATGCTCATATAGTCACAGACAGTTACAATTCAGATTCTGATCCGTTAGTTTGTGAGGGATCATGCACAAGTTTTGCAGCGGATGCTTCAAGGGAACAAAAGGGTGTGTTGCTGACAGTATAGTCACCAGAATAAACCCAGCACATAAAGTTGACACACATTCAGTTGATAAATCCTCCAAAAATGTGACCGCAGATGGAACAGCTTCACAAATGCTGGACCTGATACAAAGCCAGTTGTCCTTATCTAGAAATGTGAGAGAGCCTCCTAACTTCAGGGGAGAAGTTTCTGATGCTGTTGACTTGGATGAATGGATAGATATCATGAGAGACTATGTAAAACGCAATAATTTGAGAAAAGAGTATCAAGCGGAGGAGATTATGGTCCATCTAAGAGGCAAAGTGAGGGATGTGGTCAAGTTTGGCATAAGAAACTGTGACATTGACATTGTGCATAACCCTGATGCAATCTTTAGTATTCTTAGGAAACACTTCGAAGCTGCTCCTTGCTCTCCTCTTCCATTGGCTGACTTTTACACCACCTTGCCCAAACCAGATGAGGATGCCTTCGGGTACTGGATCAGGCTCAATCGTGCAGTTGACATCGCTGCTGAGCGCTTGAAAGAACAGGGTAAAGTACTGGATTGTCCAGGAACAGAGGTAACCCGCATGTTCCTCAGACACTGTCCGTGTAGAGAGCTTGCCATCACCTTTCGATCTAAACCAATTGGCGCATGGTCTGTGAGGGAAGTTCAAGATATTTTGAATGAATATCACTCAGATTCCAGTCTTGTATCTGCAGTAAGGAATGCAGCACCAACTAGAATCCTTGTGAACAGAACTGAAGTTGAACTGTCGTCTGCAGCACATCCAGTTTTCTCTGATGTCAAGTCTCTGGAAACATCTGCATTGGAGCGAGTCATGAGTTTGTTGGAAAAAGTCTTGTTAAAAGAGTCTGCCAGCAAAGAACCAAGTTCACGTGTGAAGCCCAAAGTAAATCTACCTAGAGTAAAAGGCCTCAATGACTTGCCATGCACTGTCTGTTCAAGCCCTGATCATTCTGGCCTCACGCATTGTCTTGAAAAAAAGTTGTGCTTCCAGTGTCACTCTCCTGACCATTCCCGCTTTGTCTGTCCTGAGAGAGTGAAATCTCTGTCTTCTCAAGGGCTGGGAAACTAGAAGATCTGCACTCAAAGGAGGACCGTGTAGATCGTGAGTTTATTCCTCCAACCCAGTGTTGTATGAATGACCCAACCTCAGTTTATAGTCTTTCTAGTTCTGTTGAGCCTGCAGGGAAAACTATAATTTTTCAGAACACGCACAGAGTACAGCGAATTGATAGTCTGTTTTACACACCAGCAACAGTATGGGGTGACCTTCAATTGAAAGCTATGGTTGACAGTGGCTCCATGGCGTACACAATGAGTGAGGCTGCTTAACGTCTCTTGTTACAGCACAAGCCCAATTTACAAAAGTTCCCTGCCAGTGATGTTGTCATAATTGGTTGTGGCGGACAGCGTGCTACCCCAAAATTGATGTATGAGCTTGAGCTCACAGTTTATGCCTGCAAGATGGTTGTTCCAGTTTTAGTAGTTCCAGGCCAAAGCGACGATTTTTTTCTTGGCAGCAATGCTATCAAATGGCTGATTCAAAAAATGAAAGAGACAGACGGATACTGGAGACTTGTGTCCAGCACAGTTAACTCAGAGGATGTTGAATGTCATCAATTCCTGTCTCTACTTTCAAATGTGGAACGATGGAAGGGTGAAGACATGCCTGATAGAGTGGGGACAGCTAAGTTGAAGGAGAAAATTACTCTAGAACCGCATCATGAACATCTCGCTTGGGCTCAGCTTCCAAAGTCAACAGCTGTTTCTGTTGGGAGCACAGTCATTGTTGAGCCAACCCTCTGTAAAAGCCGTCCAAGGAACGTGATCATAGGGAGAGTCATCACACCTATGTGGGGCAGCAGATGGATGCCATTCAAAATAATTAACCCTACAGACAAAGTAATTATTCTTAAGAAAAATGCGAAGAACGTTGATGTAAGTCAAGTGACAGTTAGTCATGTCCTAACTAAAGTCCTGTAAGTCATGTGCAGACCAGTTTTGGAAGGAGAAACATGCTGGATAAATTAGGACTAAATTAGACTTCTGAATCTCATAGAGAAGTATCAGTCAACCTTTTCACGTAGAAAAATGGATTGTGGGGAGGCCACTGACTTCCACTTGGTGGACGAGAAGTCATTTCGACTCCCTTATCGACATGTAGCCCCCTGCCACTATGATAAGCTGCGCACTGCCTTGAATGAGATGGAAGTTAAAGGCATTATAAGGAAGTCTCAGAGTGAATATGCATCTCCGCTAGTTTTAGTGTGGAAAAGGAATGGTGACCTTTGTATTTGTACAGATTTTAGATGGCTGAATGTGAAGACAGTGAAGGACGCTCACCCACTCCCACATCAAGCTGATGCACTCGCAGCTTTGGGGGGCAACGTTTTCTTTTGAACCATGGACTTGACTTCTGGCTTTTATAATGTTCCATTGTTTGAAGATCATAAGTCCAGCATTGACCAACAGTCCAGCATTCTTTATGAGGATGATGATGTCCATTTTCGGGGATGAAAATTTCACTAGCCTTCTCTGCTACTTGGATGATCTGATGGTTTTTGCTCCCAGTGAACAAGTAGCTCTTGACCGACTGGAATTGGTTTTCTCACGCCTGTCCAAACACAACTTAAAGCTGGCGCCAAAGAAGTGCATGTTCCTCAGGAGATCTGTCAGGTTCTTGAAACACGTTGTCACTGGAAATGGTGTCCAGACCGACCCAGAAAAGGTGAAGGTGATCAGTGACATCCAGACTACCGACCTCATGGAAGCGGATGGCATAACACCTTCTCAAAAGAAGATCAGATCTTTACTGGGTATGGTTTTATATTATCAGCATTTCATTATAGACTGTTCTGCTAAGGCAAAACCTCTTTTCAGTCTCCTGTCAGATCGGTCACAGAAAAGAGCTCAGAGGAAGTGTGGTCGGATGAGGAAACCACTCAGTGTCGTGAAGCTTTCACCCGAGGATTGGACTAGTGAGTGTCGTACTGCTTTTGAGACTCTGAAGCAAGACCTACTGCACAGTGTGACTCTAGCACACCCAGATTTCAGTCATACCTTTATTCTCTCTGTTGATGCTTCATTCGATGGCATAGGAGCAGTGTTATCTCAGGTGCCCCCAGGAGAGAAAATTGCACGTCCAGTTGCTTTTGCCAGCAAAACACTCTCCAAGTCTCAGATGAACTACCCAGCACATAGACTCGAATTTCTGGCTTTAAAGTGGGCCGTTTGTGACAAGTTTAGCCACTGGCTAAAAGGGAGACATTTCACTGCATTGTCTGATAATAATCCTTTGACCTATATTCTAACCAAACCAAGATTGGATGTGTGTGAGCAACGATGGGTGGCGAAGCTTGCAGCATACGACTTTGACCTGAAGTTTGTGCCTGACACGAAGAACGTTGTTGCAGATGCCTTGAGCAGAGAGCCCTTCGTCAAGTCCTGCGTCAGCCATCGTCTGTTGAAAGAACCATACGTTTCTCTCTTGGATGAGGTAAATGGTGTTGTTACCGGGACCGTGCCAGATGCCTTCCGTGTCACTAACAACTGTCAGAATGTGCAGGCTACCAGTGACGATGAAACTGAGAACAAGCTGCAGGATAGTGTGAATGACTCATGTCCTGGATCCATTGATGCTGTTGAAGTTTCTGCTTTTCTGGGTGCTCACTGCAATGGCGGAGTTAGCGCATTACCTGTGACAAGTACTACGTCACTCCAGCTACCTGATGAAGATCCATCTGTTGCAATCCCGTTTTCCAGACTGGCAAATCTCCAAGAGCAGGACAACATAGTCAATAGAGTCATCGACTATGTTCTGAGACATAAACGTCCTTCAAAGAGTGAGACAAGCTCAGTGAGAAGCCTTTTGAAGCACTGGAAAAAGCTAAAGATTCGTAATCGTGTGCTGTACAGAGAAAAGAAAGATCGACTGATGAATAAGAAACTCTTTCAATACGTTGTACCAGATTCTCTAAAGCATGATGTTCTCCAAGGTGTTCATGACTCAGCTGGACATCAGGGTAGTGCGAGAACTCTCTCTCTCGCAGCTGAAAGATTCTTTTGGCCAGGGATGAGTAAAGACATCAAGCTTCATGTCAAAAACTGCAAGAGGTGTGTTGTCGGAAAAACTCCAGAGCCAAATGCTTGTGCGCCCCTTGAACACATTCGCACCTCTGAGCCCATGGAACTAGTATGCATCGACTTTTGGAGTGCTGAACAGAGTTCAGGGAAGGTCGTTGATGTCCTAGTAGTGACAGATCATTTTTCTAAGATGGCACACGCCTTCCCCTGTCACAACCAGTCAGCTAAGCAAGTTGCCCATCGCCTTTGGAATGATCTCTTCTGCATTTATGGATTTCCAAAGAGAATACATTCAGACCAGGGTGCAAATTTTGGAAGCAAAATCATTAAGAACTTGCTTGAGATGGCTGGTGTTAAAAAATCGCACACCACACCATACCACCCTATGGGTAACGGTCTGGCAGAACGTATCAATAGGACCTTGGGAAATATGATTAGAGCTCTCCCAGTGAAATCCAAGGCGAGGTGGCCATAGCTTCTAAAAACATTAACCTTCAGTTACAATTGTACTGTTCATGAAACAACCGGGTTCGCCCCTTTTTATCTTATGTTTGGGCGTATCCCAAGGTTGCCAATCGACATCATGTTTCAGCATGTCCTTTGCGATGAGAGGGTGGTCAGCCACCATGAGTTTGTCACTGCACTGAGAAGAGATCTGAGCCCAGCAGCAGAAATTGCCCGGAAACACAGTCTCAAAGAGCAGAACCGCCATGCCATTCTTTACAATCGGAAGGTCATAGGTTTACCCTTTGCAGTGGGAGATAGAGTCTTGCTGACTAACCGTGGAGAGAAAGGAAAAAGGAAAGTTGCGGACAAGTGGGACTCTGTTTTGTATGAGATTCAGTCAGTTAAACCAGAGGTCAATGTGTACAAGATTAGGGATGTTCAGACTGGCAAAGAGAAAGTGGTGCACCGAAATGTGTTGCTTCCAGTGAATTTCTTATCCTGGGATGATGGTGAGGAAGAATCAATTCGATCAGATTCCACTGGTGCTACCCGTGGCAGTGCTCTCGATTCTGCTCTGATGGATGGTCCTGATCCTGTTTCAAAGACATCTGAATGGTTATTGCGGATGGATGGGACACAAGACAGTGATGAAATGCAGGTTGCCACTTGTGGTGGTGTTTCAGACATTCCTGATGAGATGACTCCTGCATACTCTGGAAATGATCAGTACAGTGCAGAACCCGAGCATATTCCTGAACATGCTGAGAGTACAGCTAGTTCACCTACAACCAGGCTAAATGAGTACCCCAGTCGTTTGCATGAGCCCGATGACAGACTTGCCCCTGTCATTTGCAATCAGCCTACAAGTACATATGCAAGCCACATCACTACACGAGTAGGGAGATTAGTAAAGCCTCCTAACAGACTTATTTGTGAAATTGATAGTCAGAAAATTATTTCTATTAAATAAAAAGGAACTAACTTTGTATTGGAGTTGTTAAGGGACATTTTTGTTTTAGATAACTGATTCTAAATGATGATTCATATCTAAGATTGACCGTGATGTTAAGAGAATGACTTTGAAGTGAGTTTTTCTTCTCTGAGAAAGAGTCTGAGGAATTAATTTGGATCAAAATATATTTGAAGAGCAGAGATACATTTGTAAACACTGGGATCGTGTAGACTGCACCTCCTATAGTCTGTGTTTAGTGTGGAACCTGGTACCATTCCATTCTTTCACACTTCCTGGGGAAGAGATTCATTCTGACATACTGTATTGTAAAGCTCTTTTACACACACCTTTTGTTTGTTTGTTTTTCTTTCTTCAATCTCTACTGTATATTTAGTTGTTACAAGTGCTGGTTCTACCCCAATTTTGCATTAATTGTTGGAAACTCGACATTGGCTGGCTGTTGAGTCACTCGCATTCATGTGCGTGATATTGTGGGCGGAGTTATGTAATTACCAGCAGAGTCTCCCATCTCTCACTGCTGGTAAGTCACATCAATAAGCGCTGTGTCATAAACGGAGTTTAGATTCTTTTCAAGTGCAAGATTTCTGAGCAACGTTGATGCTTTGATGTAGCCTACACTAACCAGCTTTTGGTCGTGTTTGTCCCAGTTTTGTCTGTCCCAGGCCCAGTAAAGCAAGATTTGAGTAACCATCCACCTGCTCCCAGTGTGATTTCATCCACACACACACAAACAGTCACATATATATATATATATATATATATATATATATATATATATATATATATATATATATATATATATATTGCTTCACCCAAGGTCATTTTACATAAAACAATGCACAGTCTCAGCAAACTCAGAACGCTCACCTAATGTTCATATGGTTCACATTTGGTTATTTTTGGGAAACAATGACATTCTAGGAATCTTTTCATTTTGACCGAAAACTGAAAGAGAACCTACAGTACACATAACATAGCTTTTATTTTAATAATCAAAAATTATTATTCCCCGAACGTATTGGGAACCAAAAATTGTTCGCTGGGGTAGATCCATTATTCATTCCCGAATAAAATATATTTAAATTTAAAGCAAAAAATCATTAAAACTGGCAGTTTTAACACGCTTAACATAGAAATAATAAAAAAACTCATTGAAAGTACATAAAACTATTACAAAGCTGAAAAATGTATAAATAAATAAATAAATTAAGATGATTAAAATTATTGGCGTAATTTTTTAACGTGAAGAAAGAGGCCCTGGAAAATCTTGTCAAAACACGGTCTGGAATGCAATTAATATATAATGCAATGTAATGATATTCTGAACAACGGAAATCATTTTTTTATCTGTTGATTTCTTTGTTATTTTTCTTTTTTTTTACTGACTTTTTTTTATTGTAAGGTTTTTTGAGCTCATTCAGCTGAAATTTCCTGACGTCACCATCTCTCCAGGATGGAAGGTTCTTTATCTTTCCATCTTCCCTAATGTGACATACACACGGAGTATGGTGGAAGAGATGTACTCTATTGTAAGACACCTCCCTCAAAAAATCTCTTTTCCTGTCCATGCTTTGATGGCCAAGAATGGGTGGCCACACCTGAGCTGGCTGCTCAGCCAGTCTTCAAGGTAACTTTTTTAATTCAGTCATTTCAGTAAAAAAAAAAAAAAAAATACCTGATTATGTTTATACTACTGTATGTTCTGGACTGGCTATGATACAGGTTCAGTTTAACCCTGTGGCAAGGAAAGGAGAACCCCACTGTGAACGACCTTCTTTTCATCAGAGACAACAGCAACCCTCTGCGCATCTATTATGACATCTATGAGCCTGTACTCTCACAGTTCAAAGAAGCTGCAAGTAAGTGACATCATGGTCTTGCATATTACATTACATTTACATTTACATGTATTCATTTAGCAGACGCTTTTATCCAAGCTACTTACAGATGAGGACAGTGGAAGCAATCAAAAACAACAAAAAGAGCAATGATATATGAGTGCTATAACAAGTCTCAGTTAGGTTAACACAGTACACATAGCATGGGATTTTAAATAATAATAATAAAAAAAGAAAACAAATAGAAAAAAGAAAAAAAAAAGAATAGAGCAAGCTAGTGTTAGAGATCTTTTCACATACACACACACACACACACACACACATACAATTGCATAATAATTAAAAAGAAAATAGAATACAAAAAGATTAGAAAGGTAGTTTGATTTTTTTAAAGAATAGAATTAGAATAATGAGTGTTTTAAAGTTAGAGGATCAAATAAAGATGGAAGAGATGTGTTTTAAGCCAATTCTTGAAGATGGCTTAGGACTCAGCTGCTCGGATTGAGTTGGGGAGGTCATTCCACCAGGAGGGAACATTTAATTTAAAAGTCCGTAAAAGTGACTTTGTGCTTCTTTGGGATGGCACAATCTAGCGATGTTCACTTGCAGAAAGCAAGCTTCTAAAGGGC
Source organism: Carassius carassius (assembly GCF_963082965.1). NCBI lineage: Eukaryota > Metazoa > Chordata > Actinopteri > Cypriniformes > Cyprinidae > Carassius > Carassius carassius. The sequence continues at coordinate 22,543,445 of NC_081774.1, read as the reverse complement.
ACATAAGTCTGAAGTAACAAATTTAGGTAAATGGGTGTAGAGCCAGTGGTAGTTTTGTAGGCAAACATTAATGCCTTGAATTTTATGCGAGCAGCTATTGGAAGCCAGTGCAAATTGACAAACAGAGGTGTGACGTGTATTCCTTTTGGCTAATTAAAAATTAATCTTGCTGCCGCGTTCTGAATTAATTGTAAAGGTTTGATAGAATTGGCTGGAAGACCTGCCAAGAGGGCATTGCAATAGTCCAGACTGGACAGAACAAGAGCTTGAACAAGGAGTTGTGCAGCATGTTTCGAAAGAAAGGGCTTGATCTTCTTGATGTTGAATAAAGCAAATCTGCAGGATCGGACAGTTTTAGCAATGTGGTCTAAGAAAGTCAGCTGATCATCAATTATAACTCCAAGGCTTCTAGCTGTTTTTGAAGGAGTTATGGTTGATGTGCCTAACTTAATTGTGATGAAACGATGGGTTTGCTGGAATCACAAGCAGTTCTGTCTTGGCAAGGTTGAGTTGAAGGTGATGGTCCATCATCCAGGAAGAAATGTCTGTTAGACAAGCAGAGATGCGAATAGCAACCGTCGGATCATCAGGATGGAATGAGAGGTAGAGTTGAGTGTCATCAGCATAGCAGTGGTATGAAAAGCCATGTTTCTGAATGACAGAATCTAATGATGCCATGTAGACAGAGAAGAGAAGTGGTCCAAGAACTGAGCCCTGAGGCACCCCAGTAGTTAGATGTTGTGACTTGGACACCTCACCTCTCCAAGATACTTTGAAGGACCTATCTGATAGGTAAGACTTAAACCATTGAAGTGTGGTTCCTGAGATGCCTTTTGCCAGTAGGGTTAAAAGGAGGATCTGGTGGTTAACCATGTCAAAAGCAGCGGACAGATCAAGCAGGATAAGTACTGAAGATTTGGATTCTGCTCTTGCCAGTCTTAGAGCTTCAACAACTGAGAGCAAGGCCGTCTCAGTTGAATGTCCACTTCTGAAGCCAGATTGGTTGCTGTCAAGGAGGTTGTTGTTTGTGAGAAATGATGAGACTTGGTTGAACAGAGCTCGTTCAAGTGTTTTTGCAATGAAAGGAAGAAGGGAAACTGGTCTGTAGTTCTCAGTGTGGAGTGTGGAGGGATGTGTTGATGATGTGAGTGAGTGCAGGTACAACTGCAGGAGAAATGGCTTGAAGGAGATGAGATGGAATAAGATCAAGCAGGCAAGTAGTAGGGTAATTAGAAAGGATGAGTTTTGAGACTTCTGCCTCAGAGAATGAAGAGAAGGATGTAAATGAGTGTATGTTTGCTGGTGATATGAGCTTGACTGATTGTGGTGTGGAAAATTGTGCACTAATGTGTTTAATTTTATTAATGAAAAACGTTGCAAAGTTGCAAAGATGAAGCAGGAGGTGGAGGAGGAGGACAAAGAAGTGAGGAAAATGTTTTAAAAAGCATGCGAGAGTTAGACGCATTGTTAATTTTGTTATGGTAGTATGTCATTTTAGCAGTTGAGACATTAGCAGAGAAGGAAGATAGGAGTGACTGATACACATTAAGGTCAGTAGTATTTTTGGATTTGCGCCACACCCTTTCAGCAGCTCTAAACTTAGAACGGTGTTCCCGTAGAACATCAGATAACCAAGGGGCAGAAGGGGTGTTACGGGCTGGCCTGGAAGATAAGGGACAAACAGTGTCTAAACAAGATGTAAGAGTGGAGCAGAAAGTATCAGTAGCACTGTTTGCATCTTAGGGGAAGGAAGTGAAGATGAAACCATTGCAGATAGCCGGGAGGGTGAAAGTGTGCGTACGTTACGTCGAAAGATGACATGATGACATGACATGGTAAGTGATGTGGCAGGGACCATGTTGAGGTTAAGAGTGAGGAGGAAGTGATCCGACGTGTGCAGTGGAGTAACCAGAACATGATCATTAGAGCAGTGTCGTGTATAAATAAGGTCCAGTTGGTTGCCTGATTTGTGAGTAGCAATAGTTGACACTCGGTTGGGATCAAAAGAGGCAAGCAGAGTGTGGAAATCAGCAAACAGAGGTTTATCTAGATGGATGTTGAAATCTCCAAGCATAACTAGGGGAGTACCATCCTCGGAAAAGGTTGAGAGCAACACATCTAATTCATCCAAAAAGATTAATTCACATCACATCTAATTCATCCAAATATTAAACCTCATGGTGTACAGTATAGGGATGTATAATATACTGGTAAATATTGGTTATCTGTCTTATTAAAGTCAAATTTTTTTGTTTGTTTGTTTTGTTTTGTTTGACATTGGACATGTAATTGTACAACTGCTAAACAAAAGTTTATTTTATGAACCCAAAATGGTTGTTCTTCTTTGCATAAAGGAAGATCAATTCCCATGTAGATTTTGCATTCTTTTTCATGCATTGTTTTTCATGCAAATTCGCCGTACTGATCAACAGAAAGCTACCTGGTTTTTGAATGTCATGTAATCTTTAGTAAATTGTAAAAATATATATTAATTTTTAACAAGGTACATTGTAATGTTGTTATGCCTAAATTAACTCGAAAAACTTTGTTTTTAGTGCTTTATTTTTTATTTATTTAAACAGAATAGTATAGTTTTTATATGTCGGTTAAAGCTCATAGCATGAAAATAATTGTCAGAATTTCTCATTTTGTTCCTTTTATTTATAAATTTTCAGTTTCGGTCATAATTTTAAATTATCCCTAATAGTTTATATCAGTAACACAGGTATCTTCTTTTCTCAGAGCAGAGAAACAGACCCAGAAGATTCTATCCAGGTGGGGACATAATTGACTATTTCAGGCCGGTGAACAGTGATGGACTCAACATCCAGTGGGATACAGTGACCAACAAAGATTATTTGCTATATCTGCTCAAAGGTGTGTTTTTAACAGCTGTTATAATGTGAAAATGCATACAACTTGATAAATAGTAATGCAAGTATCTTTTTGCAGACAGCCAAGGGGGAATGTTGGTGATCCCAGTAATATCTAGTGAAGGTCAAACAAACATTCCTGTCATTCAGGGATCCCAGCCTGAACTGCCTCTACAGGACTGCCTGGAGCTGATTCTTGCCTCCAAGAAGTCGTGGGGAATCTACTTAAGGATAAAGTCCAAGACTCAGCTGAGCCTCACACTGGAGCTCCTCCGTCAGGCATATGACAGAGACCTGCTGCACCACCCCACCTGGATAAACATGGACATAGCACATGGAGCTTTCTATGTCCAAGAATATGTGACAGGAGAGGAATTCTTGAGAACCATTGATCAAATCTTTCCATATGTGACCTTGGCTCCAGGTTGGCCTCAAGAAGTTCTTGATGAAGGATACAAACCAGAGTTGGTGGAGGACATGGTGCAGCTCTTCCAGGGGGCTTGGCAAGATGTTTCACTGCAGCTGCATGCTGAAACCCTGTACAGGACTGTTACTGGATGTAGAAGCATTCTCCATGCACAATCACGCTTCTCAATGACTCTGGAGCATCGGGCAGAGGACAGAGGCCTCAATACTTGGACTGCAAGCTTAATGGCTATCAGAGCACTGAACAGACAGCGGAGCTTCTACAACATGCCAAATATAAACAGAAAACATATAGCAAATCTGTCAGCCTGAAAATGAAGATCATACAGCACTGATAAAGACATTGCAAAATGTTAAAATGTGGTTTCAGTAATTCACAGACAAGATATTTATGTCAAATGTATATTATAAACATGAAATTTTTGATGATTGAATTCTTTCATAGACAAATTTGTTATAATAATATACTAATTTTTATATTGAATCACTATATGTTTACTCATGATGACAAAGAATTAGTAAACACACAATAAAACTGTAATTATATATACATCCCTGCACCAAAAAATATTAAAATACTGCTACAAGACAGGACAAAGCAAAGAAAGATATTTAAGTATTCAAATTATATAATTATAAGTTTTTGTGTAACATGTAAATATTATAATGGATACAAGTGTTAGAAATTAGGTTTATTTTTAAAGATATTTTAGCATGATGTTATGTTGCACTGCACTGTAACAGTGGCTTGTTAGAGCATGAGGGGTGCCCTATATTGAACCATTAAAAAAAAAACATTCACATGCAGAGATTACTCAACAAAGGTTACTCTCTTTCTACACTGCACATTTTATTTTAATCATCTTAATTTATTTATTTATTTATATATTTTTCAGCTTTGTAATACTTTACTGTTAAATTACCATTGTGTATGAAATGTGCAATATACATAAACTTGCCTTGCCTTTAAAATATGTCTCATAAAAAGAGGTAATTTACATGTAGAAAAATAGAAAAAAATTAGACAGATTCAGTGAGTCAATATATTTGTTCTGAGCAAACAGTGAGGAAAATTCCTGAGAAAGAATTCAGAGGGTCGGTCTGAATATGACCAGAGTTCTCCCCATTCCCAAATCATACACAGACACATCACAACTGGAGATTGCAGACTCTCCATTTTTACCCAAATTACTTTGCTGTTCTCTAAAACTTCCCAGACAGCAACATAGTGTTGGGCCAGATCCGGCCCACATCTGGCCAGTTTGAAAACCATGCGGGCCAAAATTTGGGCCAACACTGATTGCTGTCTGGGCTGCACAGTCAAGGTTTTTTTTACTTTTTCTTTCCAAAGCAATAGCAGCAACACTGAAAATTCAACCTGTGTTTACCATAGAGTACAGGCTTAACCCTAATAGACTAGTAGGAAAAAATTAAGAATACTACAAAAATATTAGATATGGCCCCTGTAAAAGCATAAACTGAAATATCAGTCGCAGCACATCATGATTCAGTTAAGCCCAGCAGCTGCTAGTTATAATGCAGAAGAGGTGAACGCAGATGTGCTGATTATGTTGTCCAGTAGGTACTGCCTGCATGCACAGAATATTGAGTAGAAACTGGACGAGAGGCCTGCAATGTCAGTGGAGATGTATGGCAGGACTTCTGGACTGGTCTGATTATAGTAGGAAATCTGAGGACAAAACAGAAAACCTATAAGACAATTCAGTGTGAAGTACATTGTGATCATAATTTTGTATTTTCCTACCTTCGAGACACTTTGTGAAACTTCATAAATTGTGAACCCAGCACAGACCACCTCACCCCTGTGGAATTCCTCTGTGGGCGGGTGAGAGGGTAGAGCAACTGATCTTAGGGCAATTACATATGGATCCCTAAAAAACAAATATACATTATATGTAAATATTAAATATAATTGTGCAGTGTTCCTGTAGCTCAGTTGGTAGAGCACTGCGCTATCAAGCGCAAGGTTGGGGCTTCGACTCCCCGGGAACACATGATATGTAAAAATTGATAGCCTGAATGCACTGTAAGTCACTTTGGATAAAGGAGTCTGCTAAATGCATACAATTAAATTAAATTAAATTAAAAAGAAAATATATATATATATATATATATAATTGTGCTGCATTCATGCCATGTTGTAATTACTAGATGACAACCCATGACATTCTACTTGAAGCTATTCACTTGAATTATGAATAGCTGAATTATGCGTTTCTGTGCCAAAACTATTAATGACAAAATGAATCTGTGTTATTTCAGTAATCGGTAGAAGAATAAAAAGCATCAAGTAACAGCTGTTATGCAAATACTGTAATAAACTTTGTGGGACATTAGTAGTATTTAACTGTGTGCTAGCTGCTTTAAACTGCATGGTATGTCCTTTGTTAAGTTTTTAGATTATTCTTGCATTTTGTAACAGAAATAGTATAATATTTTATATATTAAAATAAACACTTAAAGGGATAGTTCACCCAAAAATCTAAATTATGTCATTAATAACTCACCCTCATGTCGTTCCAAACCCGTGAGACCTCCGTTTATCTTTGGAACACAGTTTAAATTATTTTAGATTTAGTCCGAGAGCTCTCAGTCTCTCCATTGAAACTGTGTGTATGGTATACTGTCCATGTCCAGAAAAGTAAGAAAAACATAATCAAGGTAGTCCATGTGACATCAGAGGGTCAGTTAGAATTTTTTGAAGCATCGAAAATACATTTTGGTCCAAAAATAGCAAAAACTACGACTTTATTCATCATTGTCTTCTCCTCCGTGTCTGTTGTGATAGAGTTCAAAACAAAGAAGTTTGTGATTATCTGGTTTGCGAATGAATCATTCGATGTAACCAGATCTTTTTGAACCAGTTCACCAAATCGAACTGAATCGTTTTAAATGGTTCGCGTCTCCAATACGCATTAATCCACAAATGACTTAAGCTGTTAACTTTTTTTAATGTGGCTGACACTCCCTATGAGTTAAAACAAACCAATATCCCAGAGTAATTCATTTACTCAAACAGTACACTGACTTAATTGCTGTGAAGAGAGAACTGAAGATGAACACCGAGCCGAGCCAGATAATGAGCAAAACATTGACTCGTTCATGGGTCAAGAACCGGTTGCATCGGTTTTCGGATCACCAGTAGTTCTTTCGGACAGTTCGATTCAATAAACCGGTTGAAGAAAACGGTTCACTGGTTCTTTTGCGCTCGACGTAATGGCGTCATTGGTGATGATTGCCCTTGATTCAAGCCTTCAGTTTACCTGGACTCATAAAATTAGCACAGAATCAGTTCAGAATCAATCACCAAAAGACAGAGGTGTCAAGTAACTTACTTAAGTAGAAATTTGGGGTATCTATACTTTACTTGAGTAATTATTTTTCAGCCGACTTTTTACTTCTACTCCTTACATTTTCATGCAAGTATCTGTACTTTCTACAACTTACATTTTAAAAATAGCTGTGTTACTGCTATTTCATTTCGGCTTGTTTTCATTCTGGCTTGTCATCATTCAAAAAAAAAAAAAAACTATCCAGATAAATCGCGCCATCCGGATGGAGTGAATTTGATTGTGGTTGGATGAGAAGTATAAACATATACCATTCCGACACCCTATTGGTTTGTACGCGATCCATTGCATCTGCACATGACACAAATCACATCACACTCCAGCAAGGACATAGCCAGTTTTGGGTTCGTTTATCAAAAAATATATTTCTTAAAAGTAGGGTTGGGTATGGAACCGGTATCCGATCGCCTCAGAGTCAGACCCCTTAAATTTAATATGAAACCGGCGTCAGACCGGTCTCCTCTCCGTCTTTCAGGGTGCTCTTCAATCCGCAGACCGCGGCGGAGCAGCGCAAGTGCACTTAAACACAAACAGAGGGCACAAGGTATGTGTTTATCGATAGATTGTTAAAATATCTGTATCTGTGCAGTTCTTGGTCATAAATACAGTCTACAAAAGGTCACGAGGGAGCAGTCGGTTTCTCATCTACTGTAAAGTTTTCGCTTGTCACCGCTCATCACACCACAGCTGTTTCCTCCAGCGAAAATCTAGCCCTTAACACATATGAACAAACACATACTTTAATTACACTTATTTAAATATACTTAATTTAATCATACGTACTTTATACATACACTACTGTGCAAAAGTCTTAGGCACGTTAGTATTTTCACTTAAAAGAATGGTGTTCGGCCAGTTATTTAAATATTTTGCAATATTCTGTCAGTATAAAATATCAGTTTACATTTCCAAACATTCATTTTGCTATTGTCAGACTAATTGTGCATTCAAAATCGCACTAGATTATTATTAAAATGAATGGCAAACTGATATTTCCTACTGACACACTACAGCAAAAGATATAAATAACTGGCTTAAAAGACTTTTGCACAGTACTGTATTTTAAAAACGACATGGTTGCTATAAAGAATGACCACACAGTAATTCACAGAACTGATTAAAGACAGTGACAGACAGCACTCATTTTAACTAAATATCAGAATGAGAGACAGAGATACAGTAGAAACATTATGTTTGGTTTTGTATTAAATAATGACCCAGATTGTGAAATACATTTATTAGCCTTAGATTAAGGGAAGCACAACTTGGGAAATGAGAGCATCCAAGGTGAAAGCTATGGATTTATTTTAAATATTTGTAATGTTCTTTAATGTTATCCATAGTTTTTTTGTGGTTCTTTTATTTAAAGTATCGGTTCAGGCACGTTTAGGCGCCGGTACCGTTTTAAAAGTATCGAAAAGGCCCTGAACCCTACTTAAAAGTTATTATTTCTCACTGGCTCATTTACCAAATGGGTGCTTTCTCTTCATCCTCCACAAATTAAGTTACTGTAGGTAGTTCGGTAGTGAGACATTTTAATAAATTATCGTTTGCGATTGATGACGCGATTGACAATGTTGTGATAAGTAGGCAATACCAACTTTGTAACTCGTTACCCCCCCAACACTGGCCATAGCATACGTATGTACCGAATACAGGAAGCTATCAATCAAGCTAATCAACCTAAGCTTTTGTTCTTAATGGCATTTTTTTTCCTTACATTACTTTTACATTTACATTTTGCTGATGCTTTTATCCAAAGCGACTTACAATTGCTATATATGTCAGAGGTCGCACGCCTCTGGAGCAACTAGGGGTTAAGTGTCTTGCTCAGGGACACACTGGTGTCTTACAGTGGATTCGAACCCGGGTCTCTCACACCAAAGGCATGTGTCTTATCCACTGCGCCAACACCACCCCACTTCAAGTAGTTTTTTAAACCAGTACTTTTTAAACCCTAGTATATATATTGCAGATATGCTCATTGAATATAAACCTAACAGACCACTCAGATCACTAGGATCGAGTCAGTTAGAAATACCAAAGGTTCACACAAAACAAGGGAAGTCCGCCTTTAGTTACTATGCCGCCCACAGTTGAAATCATCTTCCAGAAGAGATCAGATGTGCTAAAACACTAGTCACATTTAAATCTAGACTTAAAACTCATCTGTTTAGCTGTGCATTTATTGAATGAGCACTGTGCAATGTCTGAACTGATTGCACTATATTCTCACTGTTTTTTTATATGTAAAATCATTTTCTAACTGTTTTTAAATTCATTAAAGTACATTTTTTATCATGTAAAATATTTTTAATTGCTTGTTTTATTTTTGTTATTATTTTTCTTCATGATTATTTTACTTTCTTTTATGTAAAGCACTTTGAATTACCATACGAAATGTGCTATATAAATAAACTTGCCTTGCCTTGCCTTGCCTAGGATCTATACTTCTACTTGAGTAATGAATGCCAATACTTTTGACACCACTGCCAAAAGAATCAGTTCGGTTCAGACGCTCTGTGTTTCAGTCTGCTTCACACTGAATCACACATGCACATTATCATCAGCTCCTCGGTTCTCGAATCGGACGCGTCTGACAGAAACGGTTCTTGACTCAAGAACCCTAGTATAATTTTCGATGCTTCAAAATATTCTAACTGACCTTCTGATGTCACATGGACTACTTTGATGATGTTTTTCTTACCTTTCTGGACATGGACAGTATACCGTGCACACAGTTTCAATGGAGGGACTGAGAGCTCTCGGACTAAATCTAAAATATCTTAAACTGTGTTCCGAAGATAAACGGAGGTCTCACGGGTTTGGAACGACATGATGGTGAGTTATTAATGACATAATTTTTATTTTTGGGTGAACTATCCCTTTAACTACATTTTACTGCTAAGTCCACTGCCATTTTAAATGTGTTTTCCACATGCCATTTCAGTGGTCAGCTAATTTTAGCTTTTAATACCACACCTAGAATTGCTATAGTCATCCTCACCCGCTATCACAGGGTGGTCTTCTAGAGGCCAGTAAAATGAAGTCCTGATATTTTCCTCCTTTACTGACCGAAGGAGTAACAACTTGATAGATGAAATCATCCTCATCAACACTAAGGAGCAGATTACACAAACTGCACAAAACAATACAAAAATTTTAAAGGTCAATTTGAATTTGCATTTGGATTAGCATTTTTGAATAATGGATATTTCAAAATTATATACAGTATGGTCATGTAACAGACAAAAGGGTTTACATGTACAGATATGAAAAACTTACGAATGTAACATTGGTAATAACAGTGCTCATATCAGGTATGTGCATGCATAATTCCTTTCCAAAAATTAAGAGGAACTGATGAAGTTTGATACATTTCCAGTATTTGGTTTTGGTGTCTTTTTTTTTTTCTTTTGAATTTTTTTTTTTTACTTTTTAGAAGGTTTGAGTCTTAGTGACCTGATAGACTAAAGAATTAAAAAATAATTTGGTTTTGTGCAACCCTACTTGACAACTGAGAATATTAACAGTCTGATGTCCTTTCTTTAAAAAAAAAAATGTCTGACTGGCAGAGTGCCAAACGATGCAATATTTCTTGAGAGTTAGTCAAATCTATGATCACAAGGGCACCCAAAACTCATTACAATCACAATTTATTCTCTATCAAGCTCAAATTTATTGATATTATCCATTGTTATCCGACATGATCTTGATCTTGTTTTTGGATAAAAAAGCATTACATTTATTCATTTTGAGTGAATAAGCATGACATTTATCTCTGGCCTTCCCTATTCATTTTGTAATCAAAAGAGTCTGTACAGTAGCTAATAATATTGTATTATGTACAGTATCTCACGTATAGTGTTGGTCCCATTCATGTCTGCGACTGAGATCTGAGAGGAGGATGAAGGCTCTTTGTGCTGGGATTTCCATCTCAAACTCCACCCTGAAACACAGACTCTGACTCTCCTCCAATGTATACAGGCTCACCTGCCCAGTGGAAGACAAGGTGTTTAATGTTAAAGTGTGAACTCTATAATGTGCAACTGACATATGGCAAATAGTCCTTACATTGTTCTTCTTTGAGCTGAGGTCCCAGCTGTTTTTGGCTGCAAGCATCTTCAAGGCAGACACATTATTGTAGCTCAGATAAACCTGAAAGTGAGAATAGCCTTACAAAAAAACAGTGCTTTTCATCTCTTTTGCACATTATCAGTGATTTTGCTCAAAATGAGATGTGAGTGAAACACACTGTAAACTCTATGAGTAAATTATATAAATAGTAAATATCTGATTACTACTGAAATAGTACTAATAGTGGCAGTGTACAATCATTTCTCAGTGCCACATAATTCTGCATATCTTGTCTGCTTTTTATCTTTATTTTGGAGGTGTCTCCTGATATATATTTTTTTACACACAAGCCCTATTCATGACACAAGTTTGGACCTTATAATGGTAAACACTAAACAGACCTTTGGATAACATGTACTTTCTAAAGAAGGGAAAGTTACCTGGTTACTGGTGTCCCATGGGACAGACAGTGGCACCTCAGTCTGCTTGCATGAGATAATGTACTTCCTGAGTAGAAACAAAGGCCAGATGAGCAAATCATGTTTTTGAGAGAAACTGAACAACAGGCAATAGAGCTATATGATACTGTCACATTTATGATTTAAAGGGTTAGTTCACCCAGATAGCAAAATTATGTAATTAATAACTTTCCCTCATGTTGTTTCAAACCCGTAAGACCTCCGTTTATCTTTGGAACACAGTTTAAGATATTTTAGATTTAGTCCGAGAGCTCTCAGTCCTTCCATTGAAGCTGTGTGTACGGTATACTGTCCATGTCCAGAAAGGTAAGAAAAACATCATCAAAGTAGTCCATGTGACATCAGATGGTCAGTTAGAATTTTTTGAAGCATCGAAATTACATTTTGGTCCAAAAATAGCAAAAACGATGACTTTATTCAGCATTGTCTTCTCTTCCGTGTCTGTTGTGAGAGAGAGTTCAAAACAAAGCAGTCTGGATATCCGGTTCGCGAACGAATCATTCAGTTCACCAAATCGAACTGAATCGTTTTAAACGGTTCGCATCTCTAATACGCATTAATCCACAAATGACTTAAGTTGTTAAATTTTTTAATGTGGCTGACACTCCCTCTGAGTTCAAACAAACCAATATCCCGGAGTAATGCATGCACTCAAACAGTACACTGACTGAACTGCTGTGAAGAGAGAACTGAAGATGAACACCGAGCCGAGCCAGATAAGAAGAATCGAGGAGCTGATGATACTGCGCATGTGTGATTCAGCGTGAAGCAGACTGACACACAGAGCGCATGAACTGAACTGATTCTTTTGGTGATTGATTCTGAACTGATTGTGTGCTAGTGTTATGAGCGCGGGTAAACCGAAGGCTTGAATCAAGGGCAATCATCGCAAATGACGCCATTACATCGAGCGCAAAAGAACCGGTGAACCGTTTTCTTCAACCGGTTTATTGTATCAAACTGTCCGAAAGAACTACTGGTGATCCGAAAACCGATGCAACCGGTTCTTGACTTGTGAACGAGTCAGTCTTTTGTTCGTTATCTGGCTCGGCTCGGTGTTCATCTCCAGTTCTCTCTTCACAGCAGTTCAGTCAGTGTACTGTTTGAGTGCATGCATTACTCCGGGATATTGGTTTGTTTGAACTCAGAGGGAGTTTCAGCCACATTAAAAAAGTTAACAGCTTAAGTCATTTGTGGATTAATGCCAGGCGGCAAGGAAGTCGACCGGAAGTTGAAGTCGGCCGCGAGCTGCCATCTTGTAGCAGAACTTCACTTGCGTTAGCATCCCATTGACTTTGCATTCATTTTGGCGTCACTTTGACAGCGAATAACTTTACATCTGAGGCGTTTAAAGACTCCATTTGTCCATTATTTATTTCTAAAGATACACGACAATGTATAAAGGGCTCCATTACCTTCTATGTTACATTATGGCCCTGTAGAAACAGTTTTTGTAAAAAAAGGCTTAAGATTGCGTCATAACCACTCGACTCTCTGTCGCACAGTAGAGAAATTACCGTACAGACAGGAGGAGAAGCTCGCAGGCAATTAACTTAATATGGCGTACTGGCGTTACATTTTAAAATACTATACAAAATAATTAATCAGAATACTTACTCCTGCTCACTCACGCCAAAGAACCCCCCGCTCAAGCTCGCCGTCTCTGCAAGATTAACGATGGCAGTTTGCACGCACAGCTACTAGAAGATTTACATCTGTCAGACAGGTTGCTGATGTCATCAAGCTTAGTTTGAGTCTGCGCGTCAGAAACGGAAGTGCTAAAAATCGCTAAAAATGGGCTTCACTTGTCTCAATTGAGTTCCAATGGGGTCGCTGTGTTCATTTCTTTTACTGTCTATGATTAATGCGTATTAGAGATGCGAACCATTTAAAACGATTCAGTTCGATTTGGTGAACTGAATGATTCGTTCGCAAACCGGATATCCAGACTGCTTTGTTTTGAACTCTCTCACACAACAGACACAGTAGAGAAGACAATGCTGAATAAAGTCGTCGTTTTTGCTATTTTTGGACCAAAATTTATTTTCAATGTTTCAAAAAATTCTAACTGACCCTCTGATGTCACATGGACTACTTTGATGATGTTTTTCTTACCTTTCTGGACATGGACAGTATACCGTACACACAGCTTCAACGGAGGGACTGAGAGCTCTCGGACTAAATCTAAAATATCTTAAACTGTGTTCCAAAGATAAACGGAGGTCTTACGGGTTTGGAACAACATGAGGGTAAGTTATTAATTACATAATTTTGCTATCTGAGTAAACTAACCCTTTAAGTTGTCTGTGTTTCCGTTCTCCTGCCTTGTTTGTTTCCATGGTTTTTGATTTAATTAGCTCCACACATGTTTCAGTTTTCCCAGTTAATTTTATATTACTTAAGTCTGTGTTCCCTTAAGATTCCTTTGTCTGCTATCGTTTGGATTTGTGTTAGGTTGTGCCTATTTTCTCCTGTGGATTATTAAAAGAACTACTTCGTCGTGCACTTTGTTTTGCACAACAACACGTGACAAATGCTGAGGAAAAATAGTATATTACTTTATATCATTTCAAAATTAATTTAATTATTCCATTAAATTTATTTGTTTTTTATTAGATTTTAGATTTTTAAACAGATTTTTGGAAGTTTATTGTAATTTTTAGAAATAGTATTTCAAGCATATCAAAAGAAATACTTAAACTAAGCCTAATAAGGAAAAAATATATGTATTTATCTATAATGTTGATCTACTAGTTTTAGCAGTGACGCACATTGACAGCGCCATCTGTGGGTGAGCTGAAGACTTTGCAGTCTAGCCAACTAGTTATAAGCTGGAGCTTTTTTTATGAATGGACCAGCACCAGTTTTGCTACCTATCAAGACGAATCTTCTTCCTGGCAAGGGCCTCCTGATATCTCCTCTGTCCCTCCTGTCATAAAATTCAGAATACTATTCAAAATTCAGATTTTACAATATTCAATTTACTTTAACAATCAAGCGACTGTTGGCATGAATGTTTGCACAGTGAACACCAAATCTGGACTTTTCACCTGAGGTTCAGGTTTAATGGGGGGCAGTGGACGTGGCCTTCCTTTCTCGTCCAGCACCTCAAACGTCATGAAGGCACTATTAATATGTCTCAGAGGTTCATCTCCGTGATAGGCTTCTGCACAGACACCTACCTCCATACTAAAAAAACAGAGATACTGCCAATGAGCTGTATGACATCATCACTGTGTAGTAATTAAAATCTAAATACATCTCTTAGATACTGATAGATAGATTATATACTGTAAGTCCACCTGTTCTTGAATGTGTTATTGACAATGGCCTTTAGAACCAAACGATCTCCAACCTGGGAAGGGCCTCTAAAGTGAAACATGTCTATAGCCCTCAAAGTTGGATGAGCATTGCATAAACGACTAAAAAAAAAGGAAAAAAAGAAAGAGAAAGCCAATATATGTCATTAGTTTTTATTAGACCATTACAAGACACAAAGATGTTTTTTCGTCTTGTGGTGACATACTTCCTTATACAAACATGAAGATATTGCTGGATTTAATTTGCTACTTTAAACAAATATGTCGGTGGATTCTGATTTGAGAGAACAACAGGGGATGGACTTTTAAAGAACATCTTAATGATGGATTTGTTTTACAAACACATATTTTTTGCTTCACAAGACATTCATTGTTGGACTGGAGTTAGTGAGCAACTGATGTAATGCTAAATTTCTCCAAATCTTCTCAGATGAAGAAACAAACTCATCTAAATGTCAGTTTGGCCTGAGTATGAGTGCATTTTAATTTTTGGGTGATGCATTCCTTTAATTGTGTATATTGTAGCAGTATATAGCATATAGATAGACCTCAAAGCTAACACAGATTAACTAAATGGCATAAAATCTATGATTTCACAGAGTTTTTAAGAAAGCTGAAGTTTATGTTATATGCTTTAAGTAAACCTTTCCATATATACTGTCATTACAGAAGTCTCTTTTCCGTTTTTGTTTGTATCAACATTACAAACCTTTAACCCTGATCTTTTGCAGGCTAAGGGTTAAAAAAGGTAAATATTAACTGCTGTATAAAAATGCACTTTGCAAGTGTGCAGACACACACCTGGCTGCAATGGTAGCGACATTTTCCATCCAGGCCATAATCTGGCCTCCGAATGTGTTGACCTGGTGATTGGCATGAGGAGGAAGTACCAGCTCGACACTTTCCACTCTTGTTCTTTCTGTTGGCAAAGCCTCATCATCATCATGGCTCTCTGCCTCACAAACAATAAAACACCTCCTCAAGATGCTAAACAGATGCTTGGAGAAAACTAAATGAACAGGTGCTATAGCTTAAGAGTCATAGTTCACTCTAAAAATGAAAATTCTGTCACTATTTACTCAACTATATGTTGTTCCAAACCTGTATGATTTTGTTCTGCTGAATGACTTTTCTTCTCTCTGACTCTTTTCATACAAATAAAGTGGGGATTCTACAGTAAATCCTTTTTTTGTGTTCCACAGAAAGTTTTTCAGGTTTAGAAATACATGATGGTGAGTAAACGTTGACTGATTTGACATTTCTGGGTGAACTAACCCCTTAGGCCTAAGTAATTTACTCTGTCTGAGATATTATCACATGTGCATATTTACATATGCATTCAGTCTGTGAGCCTTATTGTAATGTTTGCACAAAACCTTTTGTTGTCTTTCCCAAAGTCTTTACCAAAAAAGAAGTGCCTCCACCAGGGCCGGATTTACCTCTTTTTGTGACAAAACAAATTTTTGGGGCCCCCTTCGCTATTAATATAATAGGACTAATATTAACACCCAAGCAAACAAAAACATTTCTTAATCATTTGAAACATTACAGTGTTTCCTATCGCAATAAGTGCTTGCCGCAGTCAATAAAAATCGAATGTAGCTCTTCATTTTTTTTTCTCAGAAACTCAGAAAGACCATTCCATTAATAAGTGCGGTGTACCACTTCGGGAATTTTTTTTTTCTAATAATTTTATTGCTCAGGAATCACAAACACACATAAAAACATTGTTCAGATGATTTGTTTCAAGACATTTGACATGTTTCTGTCCTGAAATGTGTTGAACTATTTATTATGCACTTCATCCCAAACCTTCCATTGCAAATTGCAAAATGTCATTTTAGAGGTAATAACAGATTCTTGAGCCATTAATGCAGTCTAATGCAGTTATTAGAGAAAGAGAGAGATTAAGTGCATGTGAATACTAGCTCCTGTTTTTACCTTATTGTTTGTTATATGAATTTGCTCAATGTCTTCTGTGGTTTTGGTTCTTTTATTGTTGCAGATAGCCCAAAGTATAACTAAATATTATATATCTATATATATATATATATATATATATATATATATATATATATCCCCGGATGAGCGAGCATAGGCAACTGCCTATAATGCCTATGCTTAAATCCGGCCCTGGCCTCCACCACTTAATAATAATAATAATAATAATTCCTTACATTTATATAGCTCTTTTCTGGGCACTCAAAACGCTTTACATAGAAAGGGGGAATCTCCTCAACCACCAAGACACTTAAGACACTTACCTTCACTGATACTTCTCTGGAGGGTCTTGTTGTTGAGCAATTCCTGCATGATGTTGTGGTGAATGAGTCTCATCCTCCTCCTCTCAGCTGCTAAACTGTGTTCCACCTGTTCTTGGTGTGTGCAGGGCACAACCTGCTTCAGCTGCACCTGCAGTTACAGAGTGCAGAGTACAAGTGCATTTAGATGGTGTGCAGAAAGCAACTGTATCTGCCTTGTTTATTTTTAATGCCATTTGCCTTGTTTCCTTATTTTCAGTGTTTCCTTATTTCCATAGCTATAACAAAAAGGTCAAATCAGTATGTAAATCATATTTTTCCCCATTAACTAAGATATAAGTGAGTATAACATATTTATAAACATTATTATTATAAGCATTCTTATGGCATTGTTTTCTCATACCTTGTTTGCATCTGTGCCTTTGGCGACAAATGTGGCAAAAGCCTGACACACTCTCCAGTGCCGGCCACTGTAAAGGTCCTCACAGCTCACCTCTATCCCCACCTCACACACAAACACCAATACATACATGAATAATTGCCATTCTACATATTTTATTTCTTCAAATAAATGTGAAGTGAATTAAAAATGGTTCTCTATCATCAACAGTAATCTAACACAGTACTCTAATAATTCTAATGCAGTACTCTCAGTACTCTTATTAGGAGGCAGGAAAAAGATCTCCAGTTAACATAACGCAAATATTCTGCAGATATGTTAAGGTTTCACTTTAATCAAAGTCATTTGTTTTACTTTGTAAACCATGTTGAATTATCATATTCGATTGGCATCAGAAGCTCTGAAAACCTCAGTGTTACATAACAGTAGAAACCACTCCAAAAACATCTGTAGGTTGTAGTAGAGTAACTAATAAAATAAAGATAGACTATTTCATATTATAATTTAAAGTGTGGCTATTACCTCCATGCTTGAGTTGAAGGCCCTGTTGACTTTGGCCTTAATGTTGACCACTTGTCCAACACTGAAATATATATGTGTATTTCAAATGTAAGTGATAATGACAGTAGCTTATGATATATTAGAGACTGCTTTCCATTGGGCTTATATTACTGAGACTCTCCTCTCTAATCAACATTACATTTGATCTGTGCTGTTTTATTCTAACAATCTGACAGACTGGAGTAATGAACAGTCTACTGCATAATAGTAGTTTAATAGAACTATTATCCAGACTGAACTGCCAGTACTCCCTAAGGGCGAAATGACATTCCGGTTAAGATGTTTTTCAAAAGACATTGAGATGTGGCTCTAATTATCTAAAAAATAAGGGATATTTATTTTGTACCCAATGGTGTGCTCAAAGTAGATGTCATCAAGAGAAGCTGTCACACAGGGGCATCCAGCATGTCTTTCAGCTGGAATGGAAGCAGAACAAAAAATACATCTTGACAATAATGAATCTCACACAATTTTTACATTTTTGCCTTTTTATGACTGACAGGTGATGTGCAAGGAATACAGTATTTGCACCTTCTTGATTTCTTCTGTTTAAGTGTAGGTCATAGGTACAGTGCAGACCAAAAGTTTGGACACACCTTCTCATTCAAAGAGTTTTCTTTATTTTCATGACTATGAAAATTGTAGAGTCACACTGAAGGCATCAAGGGCTATTTGACCAAGAAGGAGAGTGATGGGGTGCTGCGCCAGATGACCTGGCCTCCACAGTCACCGGACCTGAACCCAATCGAGATGGTTTAGGGGTGAGCTGGACCGCAGACTGAAGGCAAAAGGGCCAACAAGTGCTAAGCATCTCTCGGGGAACTCCTTCAAGACTGTTGGAAGTCCATTTCAGGTGACTACCTCTTGAAGCTCATCAAGAGAATGCCAAGAGTGTGCAAAGCAGTAATCAAAGCAAAAGGTGGCTACTTTGAAGAACCTAGAATATGACATATTTTCAGTTGTTTCACACTTTTTTGTTATGTATATAATTCCATATATAATTCCACGTGTTAATTCATAGTTTTGATGCCTTCAGTGTGAATCTACAATTTTCATAGTCATGAAAATAAAGAAAACTCTTTGAATGAGAAGGTGTGTCCAAACTTTTGGTCTGTACTGTAGGTCATGCTAAATTGTTTCAGAAATGAAAACTAAACCAATCATAAAACAAAGGCAACCTGAGTAAACACAAAATACAATTTTCTTTCAGATATAACGTTATTTAATGAAGCACCCTATTTAAGGAAGGCAGTGTCATGGCTTGAGAGGGGAGGAGGCAAATAGAATGATCCCTGTCACTTGTGCAATATTTTTGCATCAGTAAAGGTTACTGTTGACGACTCCACCATCCGAAAGACACAGGCCACTGCTCACCCAGAAGAGTATCAAAACGCATCTGAATTTTGCCAAGACACACCTTGATGATCCTCCAACCTTTTGGGAGAATATTTTGTGGTCTAATGAGCTGGAAGTAGTAATACTGTTTGGAAGACAGGGGTCCATTTAGGGTAAACCAAACACCAAAAAAAACATCATACCTATGGTCAAGCATGGTGGTGACCAAGGAAGGATAAACAAATGGGCCTATCGGGCCAAAATTCAATTCAACCAAGGCAACATCCCCCCAAAACCACTCCTTGCACACACCCCGCAAAATGTGAATTAAATCTGGGGGGGGAAATTACAAACTGTAGCAGTTTACTTTGGTTGCCTTTGTTCTATGTTACAGTTTGTATAAGGATCTAAAACAATTAACATGAAATATACATAAAAACAGGACAAATTAGTATGGGGAAAATACATTTTCACAGTACTGTATAAGAAATGTACCTAATAATTTATCCCACAATGCAATATTTCAAGTAATGTTCTCACATTCTAGAACATACTACATGCAGTCACACACTCTAGTTTTGCTTCGTCACTGCAAACACGTCCTTAGTATTATACTATTACTCATATCCTTATATAGAGTATTTTTGGAGCCTTTACAATGCAGGTTAAAAGTGCTTTGTGTCATTCATTGTGTAAACTCACCAGACAGACATGCTGTGCAGTCCATCCATTTGAGCAGCTGTCCGATGCTCAGCTCTCCGCAGTGGTTGGCATGGCAGGGCAGCACTATCTGGCTCATCTTCACCTCTGAAGGGTTGCGATGCTGTCCTTCATCCTCCAGCTGAAGGTTATGCAGATTCTCCTTATGATGGGATTCTGATGCCATACTGATAGACTGAAGATTGCAGAAGCTGACAGCAAATAATGTACAATGCTAATATAAGAAATTTGAATTTTGCTTTGAATACAGCTGTCCCATAAAGGACAATTTAGCCACAAATCAGATAACTAGTCATTTTCATCTTAATTTTTAGATTAAATCTCAAATTCTTAATTTTTTTAAAAGTGTATTGTATTTATATTTATAATGTATTTATGTTTTTGCATCCAAAATTTTAATTAATATGAAAAAAACCATCAATACATAAAATGCACTTTTACATCGTCTAAAACACTGACTAGACCTATGTCCACTTTTTAAAATATTTTTCATTTTATTATCTGTATTATTATTATTATTTACATTTTAAATGCATTTGCCGGCAAACTAAACATAACGAGGTATGATTGTGAATTTTACCACATGAAATTGCACATCACAACACTGTACTTTCAATCTGGTAACGATTTATTATTACTGCTGAACATTGCGCAACCTTCAGTAACCACTGTGACACTATAGACACTCCTTAACGTTAACACCCTTGACAAAAAACAAAATATTCAATACATACCTGTACTAATAAGATTTGTCTACAAATTCATTTCAACATGAGAATTAATGTAATGTGCCACTTGCGTTTCTGTGCAGCGCGTTTACAATGAAGTGAATAGACGTGCAGACAGAATGAGTATGCAGAACAGCATCGAAAACAAGTTTAAATGGCGATATAAAGTATCATTCACGCCCTTACCGCGATCTGCCTAGACAGTCTGGTTAGATTCAAAACAGCAACCTTTCTAGCAAGCTATAACTTCAACGACAGACTCGGGCGTTCACGGAAGTTCTTAGCGCATGGGAAGTCAGCAAAAATACCTCTGCAGTCGCGCGCATGTAATTCTCAGTAACAAGAAGCCTAACTAAGACCCCGCCCATCGTCTGTAAGTTCACAACACTCTTCTTAAGATACTTATTTTAGGATCCTTCATTAAACATTAAAGACAACAACATACAAACATAGCAATCGTGTTTGAAAACAGCACGGGATATTTTGACACCTGCCATTTATTGTCTAATTCACTATCCGACAGGTGGCGCAAAAAGTCTTTAAAAGCACAGGACATCGCTTCAAATACAGTTAACGAAATTTTGTTAGCATAATTGGGCACGTTTACAACGTTTACAATAGAATCAGAACAGTAGTACATATATATTTATTTTAAGAAATTATATAAAAGAAAGATAAAAGAGTAAAGATTGTGTTTATAGTTGCTATTATTGTTGTTGTTGTTGTTGTTATTATTATTATTTTTTTAAATCCACAATTTCTCATAACACCCATCTGGACAAAATTAATTATCCGTTGATTTCGAAGAGCCTTACTTTATTGTTTTAACTTTTATGCAGCTATGGGGGATCGTGAGGTCACGTTGAACATGTTTATTGGTCTATAAAGCTGTCTATCTTAAACCACAGATCCCACCCATAGTTCATGATGTCGCTGTGGCAGGGTCGGTTGAAGCGGATGGGGTCAGAAGCGGGCTACATGTTGACAGCTGGAGCATAAGGAAACATCGCAGTCAAGCTGGCAGAAGCGTTTATATTCAGCGCAAGTCATGTTTGCGAAAGGTAAAGGGACCGCGGTGCCATCGGACGGGCAAGCTCGGGAAAAGTAAGCGCTGCTCTCTCTTCACTCACTTATTTATACGCACAGCTGATGTCGCGTTATGTTATGTTGTCTAGTCTACTATAACAAGTGATCTTGTTTGAGACATTCCAGTAGTTGTAGTGGAAACTGATAATTATGTTATGATTTTGTTATTCGCAATAGATTGATTTTTCTTTTCTTTTCTTTTATTCCACTTTTAAGAGAATTTCACAGAAATATTATTTGCGGTGATATCGATTTTTGTTCTGGAAATACAATGTGTGTGTGTGTGTGTGTGTGTGTGTGTGTGTGTGTGTGTATATATATATATATATATATATATATATATATATATATATATATATATATAGGCAGGCAGGCAGCTGTTGTAGAATGCCAACTGCAATGTTACATTTTTAGGACAAGAATAAGACTATATGGAACAGACCAGAGAGTTGTATTTGATATGTTTATTGTAAGGAATCTGTTTTGATTGTACAGGTTGGCATTGTATGTCTATGAATATTTGTTACACGTGGGAGCTCAGAAATCTGCACAGACGTTTTTATCAGAGGTGTGTATGTGCATATGTATCTTTATTCTTAAAAGTGTGCACGATCAGGCACAATGTCTAATTTTGTTATGCATTGTGTTTATTACAGTCTTAAAATGGTTAAAGTCTTCTGTTTTTTTATGTTTAGATAAGATGGGAGAAGAACATAACCCTTGGTGAACCACCAGGCTTTCTGCACTCTTGGTGGTGGTGTGTATTATTTGCATTCAGTTGATCAGTATTTTGCAGTAGCCTATTTGGAATCTTTACAGTTTGTTATGAAATGTACTTTTAGAATAATTTAATAGAATGGATAGCAGGATGGATAGCCTTATATATATATATATATATATATATATATATATATATATATATATATATATATATATATATATATATATATATAAGGAAGTAGTTCACCCAGAAATGAAGATTAGTTAAAAATTGAATTACCTTCAGGCCACTTAAAATGTAAATGAGCTGGTTTCATGTTTGGAACAGATTAGGAGAAATTTAGCATTTCACCTTGCAAATGCAGTGAATGGGTGCCATCAAGAATGAGGGTCCAAACACAGTCCATTCAAACTCTAGTACATCAATTAACATTTTGTGAAGTGTATTTGTATTTGTAGGAAACAAATCTATTATAAAAGTGTTTTTTACTTTAAAAATGTTGCTTCTGGCTCACATACAAGTGCATAATATCACTTTCTCCACTGATAAAGTAATCCCTTCTGAATCAGGAGAGAAATAATACACAGTACTGTACACCGCACCGTTTTTAAGTAAAAAACAGTCCAATACATTTCTAGACAAATATGTCATTGAATTGTGATGTGAAAGGACAACAGAGGATGAGCTTTTTCACTGGAGGAAGAATTATTATGGATTAATATAGACTGTCCAAAAGCAATGGTTAAAAGACCTTAATGATGGATTTGTTTATTACAATCATGCAGTTTGTGGATTAATTGCATTACTTGGGGACATTGTGATGTTTTCATCAGCTGCTTGAACTCTCATTCTGACGACACCAATTCACTGCAGAGGACCAATAGTGAGCAAGTGATAAAACTAAATTTCTATAAGTCTGTTTCGATAAAGAAATAAATGCATCTACATCTTGAATGGCTTGAAAGTGACTAAATGTTAAGTAAATCTTCATCTTTGTTGCATTAATGTGCTTCCTTATTAATGTTATGATTAGCAAGTCCAACTCTTCTAACATTGCAATATTTTCTCATAACAAACAATGCTCTCATTACGCAGTGTGTTTTGGGACCTGTACTGTGCAGCACCTGAGAGAAGGGACACATGTGATCACTCCAGTGAAGCTAAGGCCTTCCATGACTATGTAAGTGATGCACGTTTATTTCAGCCTTTACTATTATAATGTAATAGAAAAGATCTGCTCCATGAGATAAACCCACTGAAAAATACCACTGTGCTGTGGTGTGAAACAGAATATTGATTAGAGTATGAGATGGTGGCATAACTGTTATTTTTGTTCCGGGTCAGCTTTGTTTATCTGGATTCTATTGTTAAAAGGTAGACTACTGAATATCCTTTTTCCAGATTTGCATAATTGATTTGAATTTGACTGTGTATTTACTGCATGACAGTACCCAGTTTGTGTGAGCATATGAACATTTCCCTCATATTATATGCATATTCTTGGGAATTAGAGGATTGGTATACTATAGTATACATGATGTCCATTGAATATGGCTTGAATGTCAGAATATTGAAAGTATTAGCTATATAACCCTGTATATTGAGTGATTGTGTGTGCTGTACAAGCTACCAGTACTCACTGCTGTGATTCCATAAAGTAACAAGCTCTTGTAAATCTTGAGTTGCACAAACTGCAATGTGCATAATCACAACAAAGATGTTTGTTTGGTTTTTTTAAAAAATGTTTTACAAGAACATTATATTTCAATCTTTCTATAAAAAAAAACATTTATATATATATATTTATATATATATATATGTAACTTGCAGTTTCTTTGTAATTATTTGTAAAATATTATCTTATTAGACTTTTAATGACATCTCAGAATTAGTGGTCAACCAATATTGGCTTTTTGACTGCCAATGCCGATATCTTGGAAAGCAGGGGGCCCGATAGCTGATATAAAGATGGTATAATTAAGACAATATCATATTTTTCAAATGAAGCAAGGGTAACACTCATTTTACATACAGCACACAGTGAAAATGACATGAATATTACAGTGAGCAAATGCATAAAGCAAAGCATAATTTGAAATCACGAGGTTAAAGTTTAAAGCAATCAATTCGCACGGACTGACCATAACACAGAGATCACGTGATCATGCTGGATAAAAATGCACACTTAACAAGATCTCACAGTTGGATTCGACTAAGTTTGCTAGGTTTGTGAAATTAAATGTACACAAGTCATTCAAAGATTTGTTTAAATTATATAAATGCTTTTTTGCATTTAGTGTTATAATATTTGCCTTTCTATTGCTAATAATATAAAAGCAATCGTTATAATATTTTCTGTATACATTAATTCCTTTGTTTAACCAGTCTATCTGATTATTAGACAGACTTGTATCCGTATTTAGATAGAACTGTTAACAACGACAGTAACCAAGAGGGAGAATGTGAGCACTGTGTGCGCTCCACTCTCAGCGACATCAAAATAAAAGACCTTGAACACATCTGCCAAACAGATAAACTTATCGGCCGATGCCAATATTTGAAAAATGTCAAATATCGGCTGATATATCGGCCTTGGCAGTTGTGGCCCAATGGATAGAAAGTTGGTACTTGTAAGGTCGTGGGTTCGAATCTCAGGTCCGGCAGGAATTGTCGATATAGGGGGAGTTACATCCAGCACTCTCTCCACCCTTAATACCACGACTAAGGTGAGACCCTTGAGCAAGGCACCAAACCCCCAGCTTCTCCCCAGGCGCTGCAGCATTGGCTGCCCACTGCTCTGGTTGTGTGTTCATAGTGTGTGTGTGTATGCGTGCTTGTGCACTTCTCATTGCTTTGTGTGTGCTTTTGGATGGGTTAAATCCAGAGCACAAATTCCAAGTATTGGACACCATCCTTGGCCACATGTCATGTCCTTTCTTTTCCACTACTCACAATGGCATATTATTAAGTTTTTAATGCTCTTCATTAAGGTAGTGTTCCCCTTTTATTCTTGATCATTGAGGTTACTTTGATGCATTGATCATAATGGCTTTGGGTTTGAACGTCACAAACGTAAAAAATCTGTTGTTTGAAACAGAAACCAGTCTTACACAAATCTCCCTAAATCCTAGAGTTTTAAAATGCTGTACATGTTCTTAGGCTGGATTAAGTTGAGTAAGCTGTGAGGATTTAATTTGTAGTTGTGGAGCTTTGGTCCTTTCCACAACAGACTCTTATCAAGTTGCATAATTTTACTCCAATGCAATGGTAACAGAATTACAATTCTAAGTAGGAACCCCTTTAAAATACTATAGACTCACCGTCATTCGAAAGTTTGGTCAGTAAATAATTTCTGAAAGAAATTAATTCTTTTATTCATTAAGGATGCATTGAACTAATCAAAAGTTATAGCAAAGACATTTACAATGTACAGAAAATTTTTATTTCAAATTATGATGTTCTCTTGAACTTTCTATTCACAGTAGATTCCTGAAAAAAAAACTATGGAAAATATTACGCAGAAAAACCTTTCTTTAGCAATGATAATAATAATAAATTATTTAGTTTTATAAATCTATAGTATTACGTTTTAATAGGTTTCTTAAGCAGAAAATCAGCATGTTAGAAAGATTTTTAAAGGATCATGTGAAACTAAAAACTGGGCTAATGACTGCTATTTTACCATCAGGAATAATTGTAAAATATATTAAAATATATTTTGATCAAATATATTCAGCCTTGGGGAGCATAAGAGACTTCTTTCATAAACATAAAAAAAATCTTATCAATCCCAGCCTTTTAAATGGTAGTGTAACTTAGCTTTAGTCAAAGTCAAAGTCACCTTTATTTATATAGCGCTTTAAACAAAATACATTGCGTCAAAGCAACTGAACAACATTCATTAGGAAAACAGTGTCAATAATGCAAAAATGATAGTTAAAGGCAGTTCATCATTGGATTCAGTTATGTCATCTCTGTTCAGTTAAATAGTGGATAGAAGTTCCCTTTACCTTTACATAGTATTTTTCAGGGTGTGCAGTATAATGTGGAAGGTTTTATTAATGCGCGTAATTTGCAGGGGGGTTACAGGGGCATTGACCCTCCCAAAAATCAGATCCAACTAATATAACCCCCTCAATATCATCACATCATTCAGATTAAAATAACATGAAATATTCAGAATGAATACTTTTGTAAAGCCTGGCCAGAAAGTTTGAAAAATTTAGAAAGTTTGAACAGTTTAAAAAGATTTAAAAGTTTGAAAAGTTAAGAAGTTTAAAAAAGAAAGTGATTAACATATTGCTAACATTAAAATCAAGTGACTACCGTGTCATTAGCATGATTAGCAAAGTTGCTAGCATGTTGCTAGCATGATTAGCAAGTGACTAGTATGTTACTAGCATGTTTGCAGCATGATTAGCATTTTGTTAACATGTTTCTAGCATGATTAGCATGTCGCAACCATGTTTCTATCATGATTAGCATGCGGCTAGCATGTTTCTAGCATGATTAGCAAGTTGCTAGCATGTTTCTAGTATTTTGCTAACATGTCGTCAGCATGTTCCTAGCATGTTTAGCATGTGGCAAGCATGTTTCTAACATGATTAGCATGTTGCTAGCATGATTAGCATGTTGTTAGCATGTTTCTAGCATGATTAGCATGTGGCTAGCATTTCTCTAGCATGATTATCATGTTGCTAGCCTGTCGCTAGCATGTTTGTAGCAAGTGATTAGCATGTTGCTAGCATGTTACTAGCATGTTCTTAGCATGATTAGCATGTTACCAGCATGTGCTTAGCATGATTAGCATGTTGCTAGCATGTTTCTAGCATGATTAGCATGTTGCTAGCATGTTCTTAGCATGATTAGCATGTTGCTAGCCTGTTTCTAGCATGATTATCATGTTGCTAGCATTGGCGCTAGCATTTTGCTAGTATGCTTAACATATTAGCATAAGTAGCTAGCATAAGTAGCAAGTGATTAGCATGCTGTTAGCATAACTAGCATGTCTCTAGCATTTTGCTAGCATGACAAGCATGTCTGTAGCATGTTTCTAGCATGTTTTAGCATGATTAACAAAGTGACTAGCATTTTGTAAGCATGATTAGCAAAGTGACTAGTATTTTGTTAGCATGATTAGCAAGTGACTAGCATGTTTCTAGCATGACTAGCAAGAGACTAGCATGTTGTTAGCATGACTAGCAAGTGACTAGCATGTTTCTATGCTAATCCAGGTAAAAACAGTTGATTCAGTTAGAAACCAGCAAAGACCAGCGTGACAGTGGCCAAAACTACTTTAAAACCATGTTTAAAGCATGTTTCTAACCTGATGTTGTTAACATGTTTCTATGATAATCTACCTAAAACCAGTTGATCCAGTAAAGAAAACCAGCTAAAACCACCTAAGATCACCTAAGGCCAGGGTGACAGTGGCCAAAACCACATTAAAAACATGTTAAAAGCATGTTTCTAGCCTGATTAGTGAGTAACTAGCATGTTGTTTTCATTTTTTCTATACTAAACCAGCTAAAAACCAGTTGATTCAGTAAATAAAACCAGCTAAGACCACATAAGGCCAGCGTGACAGTGGCCAAAACCACTTTAAACCATGTTAGAAGTATGTTTCTAGTCTGATTAACAAGTAACTAGCATGTTATTAACATTTTTCTATACTAAACCAGCTAAAACCAGTTTATTCAGTAAAGAAAACCAGCTAAAACCAGCTAAGACCACATAAGGCCAGCATGACAGTGGCCAAAACCACTTTAAAACCATGTTAAAGGCATGTTTCTAGCCTGATTAGTGAGTAACTAGCATGTTGTTAGCATGTTTCTATGCTAATCCTGCCAAAACCAGCTAAAACCAGTGGATTCAGTAAAAAAACAGCAAAACCCAGCAAAGACCAGCGTGAGAGTGGTCAAAACCACTTAAAAACCAGCTTGGCAGACTAGCCAAAACAACTGATCATCTTAGGCTGGTTTTAGCTCTATTCTCAGTAGAGAGTTTTTAAGGTTTGCTATGGTAGTAGACAGCTTAAATACATTATAAGTCTTATTTTGTAAAAGCTTGTACCCCCTCAATGAAAGTCTATGGGATTTAAGGTGGTTTTGGTAGTCTGGTTTACGAAAACCATAAGCCGGATCAGTTAGAAAAGATATAGCAACCCAAGTCAGACCAGTCTGAAGGTCTGACCCGAGTTTGGTGGTTCTAGCTTGAAAGCTCTAGGAGGAGATAGTGTTTAACATTTGGCTCAGAAGAATAATAATAAGATTAATAAATAGATCAGTAAATTGGCTTTTTCAAAACCGGCTTTCTCTACCAAGTTTGTTCACTATTTTGCGCAGTCGATGGAATGAATGGTTGGAGAGAGCTAACGGAAAGATGAAAAGGACACTGAAAGGCAGCCAGACAACGAGTTTTCATTGTTTGTCGACACCAGCCACGAGGTGGGAAGTCGTGCTTATGACGGCATGTGCGTTCAAGTCACTTTGGTCGGAGCATGATGGCGGAGTACTTTCTCTTATTTAAAAACACAAAAATACAGCAATGTTTTTAAACTCTTGTTGTAGAAAATGAAGAACAAAGAAATGTGCATTAGGTATACTTCGTTTTTTAATGTTTTAAATTAATTTATGAAGCCGCTGCCAAATTTATTGTTACAATTTGCATTGTTATATTATAATGACATCATTTTATGCGTCGCCGATTAACTTACTGCGCTGTAAATAGAAAAGCCTGACAATATCACAACTAAATACCTTTAAGTATTGTATATTCCTCCATGTTAATCACTGACACGCCCCCAACTCGTACAGATCAGGGCTTAAAGAAAATACCGAGCTCCCCACTGGTATTTACGATATTGTGGTGGCATTCATGTGCATTCAACTCGTAAATACGATCTATACGAGATGACTTGAATGCACCATCAGTTTCTGAATTTGATGTTATCAGAGGTTGAATGCAAACACAATTATTTTTATTTTTTTATCTACTTTTGAGTCTTATTTCATGCAAAGTGATAATATAATTACACTTTCATTTTCTCTGTTTGAAAGTTTTTAATGCTGTTATTTGATGTTAAGTTTTTAAAATCTGATGTTAATTAAATACATTTTAACAGTTAATCTTAAAGCCTAGTTTATTAACATTTTGTTGGGGTGATTGGGGACAGGTGGGGCTCGGAACCCTTTCCTACCTCCGAAGTGGGGAATGGCAGAAAAAGTTTGAGAAACACTGAGTTAGCTGATGATTTGTTTTGTTGACTGGAGTTGGCTGGCTAGATGTTCGTTTGCCAGTGTCCTGTGAGGTAAAGCCAGAGGGTGCCAAGGGTGCCCCCCCCCCCAATGGTAGACCAAAAGTTACACCCTTGGTTTTATCCATCTTTGTGCTGTTTAAAAAGCAGGCAGTTCTCATGGGACAACCTGGACCTTTAAATCCTGAAATTGTGGTTGATGTGGTGGGATGGGGGAGGGGAGCTTACAAGATCTGATAATGGTGAGGTCTCCTCTTGCTTTTTAGCTTTTTAATCCTGACACAGCAGGAAAGTGTGTCACATACACCCCAACTCCCTTCAGGGCAAAATGAGAATAAAAACTGCCAGCAACCAAGCTAAGAACACAAACCTCTCTTTGTAAAGTTCATAGTTGACTTTGATGGCAATTAAATACTGGTAGAAGGTATATTGTTGTATATCAGGAATGTAGCATATATTAAAGGGAGTTGTTTTGCTTTGTCACACTTGACTTGTCAGATAAATTTTTTAAGTGTGCAATCAAAATGTTTGTTGGATCAACAGCTGAATGCAAAGGAGTTAGGTGGAAATCATTGATCTGATTGTCAAATCTTTCCTCTGCTCTTTTTCCCTTACACTTTTGATGGTGATCTGGTAATCAGTGTTCACCTGATGATGATTCAAAGTGTGAAGTCCTCCAGTCCCCTGTGTATTCTGTAATGATATTTATATGGATTGCTTGCTTTTATCAATCTTGCTTGAAAGAATCCAATGCAAGGGTCACACTTATGATCTCAGTCCTTGATGTTTCCTAAGGCCTTCCTTGGACACATCCACACACACACATTTGTTTTTCTGTCACAGTGGGAGCATTCCATTGACTTCTATGATAATGATAATAATAATCATACACTCCATTAATACCCTGAACATAACCCTCACTTGAATTTTTCAAGAGTGTACAATATGTCTGCTTTTTACTTTTATTTATCAGTATAAATATTGAATATTTAATGTGCAGCTCATTTTGTCTGTTTTTACATTTACATTATACAGACTCCAGATGCAGGGGCAAAGAAAAATAGTTTGGGAGTCGGGACAATGAATTAAGAATGGGTTCCTACAACTTATTTGTTTGAAAACAAGGGAACAAATGATTACAACATGGCCATGATTGAACTGAAACAAGGGAAGTACAACGTTTTAAATGTTTTAAAACGTTTTAAAACACTGAAACAAATAAGTGGCCAAATTGGTACAATGTGGCAATGGTTATGTGGGAACTAATTATGTTGCAATAATTTCAAAACAAAAGCATGAATAAAACATTACCACAAATTAATGCCTTTTGATATAAAAATCAAAACTTTTTTGCAGGTATTTTCTTCATGTTATGTACATGTAATACTCACTTAAAGTTAATCTTCAAAAGCACAAATAACCGAATAGTACTGTTAAATTATCTTGAATCACTCTTGGTGAGCATAACAGATCTTTTGTAAAAAAAAAAAATATATATATATATATATATATATATATATATATATATTAAAATTCTATATCTCACAGGTCCCAAAAGTTTGAACGATAATCCTCCCAGTTCTCTCATTTTTGTTTTTTTTTCTGTTTAATTTTTTACATCGAGGATATTGTGGCTGTTAAAAATTATAATAATAATAATAAGAAGAAGAAGAAGAAGAAACTTTCTTTTGTGTAATAAACATTTTTCACGTTGCTGGGTTAAAATATTTTTGCATTCCCATTTGCTCAAATAGCAAAAGAAAAACTCCACAATAGTGTTTTCGTGACTTTCAAAAAAAAAGGAAAATGTAATTGAGAGACACTGATGACGGCAGTCAGAAATTTCAATCGAAATACATTTTTGTTGTTGTTGTTTTTTATTTGATGCAAAGGTGATGACTGTAGTTTTAAAAAAATCAATATAAAAATACTTTTTGAGGATATACATTGCTGTTGAAACATGTCATCACAGTCTTGTGGAAAGGGTCCATTCCTGTCAGGACTAGTCAGTCTAGACACACCAAGTGTGGGACACACCAATTTTCATTAACCATTGTTTTATAGCTTCGGATTAGCGCATTTATTTAACAATGCTTATTTCCATACCATAAAAATTATGAAGGTCTTTGAAACCATGGAAGCATTTGCAGTTGTAACGTGGGACTTTTTTATGTTTTAAGTCACTCAAATGTTTCCAACACCGTTTGCGTTTACAGTTCAGGGAACAGCAGGGGACTGGAGAATACAGGAAGGAAGTGAACGACAGAGAGAGAAGGAGTACAGGCAGGAGGAGGGGTGTTGGGTTAGACCTTGGCTCAATCCTCAGCTATTTTCCTGTGTGCTGCAGATAAACAAAACAAAATGAGGGCCAGGAAAAATTCAGGGGCCAGCATTTGTGTTTTCATATACAAGTTCGGGGCCCGGAGCACGTATCTCTCTTTATGTGTGTGTGTAAGAAAGAGAGGGTTGGTTGATTCGTTTGCTCGATGATAAGAAAGCCCTTGTTCTTGGCTCAGTTGTGTAGACACACTGCAACAGGAGTGGTTAGAAACGCAGTTCTCCACTTTTGAGCTATTCCAGGAATTTCCTTCTCTCTCTCTCTATCTCTCTCTTTCTTTTTGCCTGACTGTTGTCTTGCCGGCTAGGTGGAGTAGGGGGTATATTTTTTAGGGGGTTGGAATGTGGTGCTGTGTTCTTTAGCTAGGCTTAAGACCCACAGTTGCTGAATTCCTCATGATATTGTGGAGTTCTGGGTGAAAATCTTGGTGTCTCCATTCGGAAAGAAAACACATTCTTGATGTTATTTGGGATAAGGTTGGTTTGTTTAAAGAATTTTTTCAATCTTTTTTTTTCTTTTATAACAAGAACTTCCTCTGTTCTATATGTATTTGTTTATTGATAATTTTGGATAATTTGATCATGCTTATAGCTAGTGTTCGACTGATATGGGGTTTTCAATAGCGAATATCAATAATCTATGATTCAGATCACAGGCGATTCATTGCTTTCACAATTTAATAAACATAATTCTGCATTAATATTCGGTTACTTAGAGTTTACACACAGTATTGAAAGTTAGTTTTTTTCTGTTTTTGCTTAGCTAATGAAAATAGTTTTAGTTGAAGTCAAAGCAGAATCAGAATCATCATATCTCTGAGCAACACACAGCAGTGGTTTTGTTGCAAACGGAATCAATGGCCCTGTTTACACCTGGTATTAAGATGTGTTTTCATCGATCCAGTAACAAGTGGACAGGTGTAAAGCATCAAAAACGTTTTCAGCAAGTCCATTTTTAGCCACTTCCATAGGTAGTCGAAGATGCATTTTACCCAATTGCGTTTGCAGTGTAGACACTCACGTGGTTGAATAGGTACAAACTTTAAAGGCTGCATCCAAAATTTGCATACTTTTCGAGTATTTACTTCTTCTAAATAAACACTTACTTTGCAGCTGTAAAAAAAAATTGTGTTCTATATAGAATGTGTACTGTGTGAATTTTATCTGGACATAGTATGCTCCTTATGTTGTCATTGTCATGTGACCTACATCAAAACCTTGCCTGTTGCCTCAAGGGATAGTAAGAGGTCGTTCACAAAAACACGTGGAAAACACTAGCAGCACAGTTTTCTCTTTTCCAATGCGCTCGGGAGCTTGCGCTCCAGTGGCTTCTGCCGTTGCTAAGCAACCATGACCTGTGCTCTCCATGATGATGTGGAAATTTCAGCAAATGATAAGTGAATTTCCAGCACTGAAAATCGCTTGCAGTAGCTCTGCTACTAAATGTATTTAAAAATGTGCATTCCCTGTACAGCATTGGTTAGCTGTTCCTCCATCTTTGCTGTGCTTTCAACGTTGTTATGGAAAGGGTGAAGCTGGTTCTTGTCACAAGGCCTATGGTGCACTTGTGGCATTCTGAAAAGTTAAGATGTGTGACACAGATGTGCCTGGAAAAAATGGACGCATCATACAGTGCATTTGAAATAACAAACTTGATTGCGCAAATGACTTGAATGGCCCCTAAAGTGTCCATCAGATGCACACTTAAGAATCTCCCCAGAAGTAATAAGTCATCCAGGTGTTTTTAATTTACTGTTTTATGAATACTGCTAATTTGGACATATTACTCTCACTTTTTTTCCACTTACTATTCAGTAAAGAGGTATGCCCATTAATGAATGACCCAATAATTCACTCAAAGAGTCTTTCGTCACCACCTGCTAGCATAACAATGAAATCTGCTCGAAAGAGTCACTGAAAATGTTCACTACTAAATGGAAACTCATAGATAAATGGAGTGAGAGAACTTATACTTTGGTTTCACTTTTTAAGTGACACATTCTTCTTATTATATTTAAATTAATATCACACAATATACACACAAAATCTTTGCAATACAGACTCTATATAGAAGAATATAGAGGCTGTGTGGGCTTCTATATACAGTAAGTAACAAAAGATAACCAAACTAAACACAGACTCTTTATTATCATGGCCTGTAAAGCATTGCTGCCCATTCACCTCTTTCCATCGTCTCACCTGAATGTAGTTGTTTGAAGAGGATATGGTTGCCATGACAACAGCCCAGGTGGCAAGTGACCTGGGTGGTCTGCCTCGAGCGAACACACTGTACCTGTGTCTGCGTGCTGACGCTCCCCTCCCCCTACTCTGAACAAGCACAGAGTCTCAACAGATAGCTTTATGAATATAACAGTAAAAACTGTTTTTCAGCTCCTGCTGTTTAAATCCTCAGGGCAAAGCCCTAAATTAACCCAGGGTCTTTACATATGGTTTGTTTAGGAATCTCAGCATAGACATAATTCACCTCTATTGTTAGTTCTACATGTCCTGCCAAAAGGAAAATTTGACAGCACTGTCAGTATTTACTTTATGATTATTAGTGAGGCTCTAATAAAGTAATAAAATAATAATAATTTATAATAATAATAATAATAATAACTTATTCCAACAATGTATATGAAAACCTAATAAAAACCTATTGTTGTACCAGCATGACAAAAATACCTATTGTTTCATTTAGTGTATCAGTACATTTTAGTTTAAATTTCTATTTCGGTTAAGACGAGTAAATTACTTGGAAGGTAACAACTTCTGTAATGTTTAAAGTATTCCACATTCAGTTCAGATTACATGTAGGTTTTCTAGATTTTACATGGCAAAATGGCTTATTATCATTGAGTAATATAAATTTAACGATCCAGTATCAAAGCTATTTTATTAACAAAAGTCGCTAAACAGCATGACATAGACAGGAAGTTTATGTGTTCTGGTTTGTGTGTGAGTGATGTGTGTCTGTGCATGTGTCAAATGGCGCATTAATATAGCTTTTTATATAGGCTATACACTGCCCTTCAAAATCTGTTTTTTATGCTCATCATGTCTGTATTAATTTGATAAAAAATACAGGAAAAAAACAGTAATTTTGTGAAATATTAAATATTGGTTTCCTATTTTATTATAGTTAAAAAACAGGCCTATAATTTATTTCTTTAAAACGGCATTGAATTTTCAGCATAATTACTCTCATTCTCATACTCTCAATCAAATCATTCTAATATGCTGATTTATTAACATTATTGAAACTTTTGTGCTGCTTAATATCTTTTTGGAACCTGTGATACTTTTTGAATAAAGTAATTAAAAGAATAGCATTTATTCAAAATAGTAATCTTTTCTAACAATATGTCTTTACTATCCATTTTTATCCATTTAACACATGCTTTCTGAATAAAAGTATTAATGTATTTAAAAAGAAAAAGAAGAAACAATTTACTGACCCCAAGAATGATTTCTGAAGGAGGAATGGAGTAATAATGCTGAAAATACAGCTTTGTTTCACAGGAATAAATAATATTTTAAAGTATATTAAATTTAAAAAAACTTTTTTTTAAAATTGAAATAATATTTTCTAATTTGTTTTCTGTATTTTTGATCAAATAATTGCAGCCTTGGTGAAAGAAACTTCTTTAAAAAACATTGAAAAACTTACTGATCCCAAACATTTGAAGTGTATGTATGTATATATATATATATATATATTATTATTTTTTATTTTATTTTATTTTATTTTTTAGAATCAGAAAGACTTTTATTGCCAAGTATGCTTGCACATAAAAGGAATTTGTTTTAGTGACATACGCTTCCAGTACACAGAGATGACAACAACAACAAAAATTAGACAAATAAGTGTATAAACAATTGTGCTATAAATGATAATGGAATAGGATTGCGTAAGATGCAGGGATGTACTAGGATGGAGGAGTAACAAATAAATAAATATAAGGATATTGCACAGTTTTATTGCATAAGTGGGGATCATTTAACTGTTCATGAGGTAGATTGCCTGGGGGAAGAAACTGTTCTTGTGCCTGACTGTTCTGGTGTTTGCAGCTCTGAGGCGCCAGCGAGATGGCAAAAGTTCAAAGATGGGGTAACTTGGATGTGAGGGATCCAAAAAGATTTTCTGAGCCCTTTTGCTCACTCTGGATGTATACAGTTCTTGAAGGGTGGGCAGGGGAGCACCAATAATCCTTTCAGTAATCATGTTCAATTGACTGGTAACACAAATTGTTAATCAGCCAAACACATGGCAGCAACTCAATGCATTTAGGCATCTAGATGTGGTGAAGACAACTTAATGAAGTTCAAACCAAGCATCAGAACATAG
This sequence comes from Carassius carassius, assembly GCF_963082965.1. Taxonomy (NCBI): domain Eukaryota; kingdom Metazoa; phylum Chordata; class Actinopteri; order Cypriniformes; family Cyprinidae; genus Carassius; species Carassius carassius. The sequence goes on along the minus strand of NC_081774.1, from coordinate 22,507,147 downwards.
AAAGGTTGTTGGTGCCAGACGGGCTGGTCTGAGTATTTCAAAAACTGCTGATCTACTGGGATTTTCATGCACAACCATCTCTAGGGTTTAGAGAGAATTGGTGAGAGATGATAGAAAGGCAACAGTAACTCAAATAAATACTCATTACAATTGAGGTATGCAGAATACCATCTCTGGATGTACAACACGTTGAACCCTGAAGCAGATTGGCTACATCAGCCAAAGACCTCACCGGGTGCCGCTCCTGTCAGCTAAGAACAGAAAACAGAGGATACAATTCGCACGGGCTCACCAAAATTGGACAATAGAAGATTGGAAAAATGTCTGGTCTGATGAGTCTCGATTTCTGCTGCAACATTCATATGGTAGGGTCAGAATTTGGCATAAAGAACATGAAAGTATGGATCCATCCTGCCTTGTCTCAGTGGCTCAGGCTGCCGGTGGTGGTATAATGGTGTGGGGGATATTTTCTATGCACACTTTGTGCCCCTTAGTACCAACTGAGTATTATTTAAACGCCACAGCCTACCTGAGTATTGTTGCTGACCATGTCCATCCCTTTATGAATACATTGTACCCGTCTTCTGATGGATACTTCCAGCAGGATAATGCACCATGTCAAAAAGCTAAGTTCATCTCAGACTGGTTTCTTGAACATGACAATGAGTTCACTTTACTCAAATGGCATCCACAGTCACCAGATCTCAATCCAATAGAGCAGCTTTGAGATGTGGTGGAACGGGATATGTACATCATGGATGTGCAGCCGACAAATCTGCAGCAACTGTGTGATGCTATCATGTCAGTATGGACCAAAATCTCTGAGGAATGATTCCAACACCTTGTTGAATCTATGCCATGAATAAGGCAGCTCTGAAGGCAAAAGGGGGTCCGTTACTATCAAGGTGGACCTAATAAAGTGGCCATATTGTGACGAGTGGGGCAGGGCCGAGAGCCCGTGGGAACGGGTCGAGGCCGGTGGAGTAATTGGAAATGAGCGACACCTGTTCCACTCACCAGTCTCAAGTCCCACGGAGGAGCTCCGGAAGGATACAAAGAAGGAGTTACGACAGTGAAGCACAAGAGAGGACCAGGTCTGGATTTTATTTTGTGTTTTGGTTTTGTTTGTTTGGCAGTCGTCCGTTAGGGGCTGTCACGCTTTTTTTTTGTTTATTTGATTATTAAAGTTTCATTTAAATGTTCGCTGGTTCTCGCCTCCTTCTTCCCATGACAACAAAGGTTTTTATTGAATTATATTGGTGCCGAAATCCGGGAGGAAGGAGGGACGCGCTGCCAAAGTTCCCCCGCCGCTGTGATGAGTCCGGCGGTGCCATCGAGCATAGAGAAGCAATCTGCCGCCGTGGACACTCAAAGCGGTGGGCTGGAGTGAGTTGCCGGGGGGATGCACAAACTCGCTGCCGGCCGCCCGTGATGTGGAGGGACGGCTGCCATCCATGAGGGAGCGGAGGAGTCGCTGCTGTTCGCCTGGGACCGGAGCCTGCTGCCATCCGCCAGAATGGGGAGGTGCAGAGAATGGGGAACTCCTGGAGCCGTTGCCGTCCACTGTGCGGCGGAGTTTATTATTGTCATTAATTTCTTATATTATTCATTATGTATAATAGGTTATTTTAATATTGTTTATTCATTGATTATCGGTCATAACATGGAAATATTTAATATATTGGCATTGAACACCAATCAGTGTATCTCTAATTTTTGTTTTCATGTGTTCTCATCCACCAGGCAAAATTCATGTCCACACAATTCATAATAGTGTATCCTGAATATAAGTGCATTGGGTGTACCTGCTAAAAACACATTTGGATCAAAATAGTAAACTGGTGACTTTGTTTAAATTAACCTTTCATTTGTACACAGCTGTTCATTTGTAGCTTTTCCTCTGAGAGACCCTTGTTTTGAGTCTTGTAGTTTAATTGCCAGTAATGGCGCTTTTATCAGGGAGGTCAATTGGACAAGGGCATCAGAGAGCGCTCATAAACTGCTCTCCCTGGCTAATTACCCCATCCTCTGAGTACATTCTAGAGCTCTTTAGAGTCTCTCTGCCTATCAAACAATTGCTCAAAATAGTCTTTAGGTCAAACATTGTGCATGAACCACAGAACCCTGTCACTGAATAATTTATTGGACAAGGAAAATGTTTACAAGCTTATGAAAGAAAACACTGCAGTGGAAGCACGAGGGTTGACCGATGATGTGGACAGAGTACATGTACTGGGTTTTCTTAAAACCTCTTAGCTCTCCTCGCCATCATTTTTAGGCCACATATTTTGCCAAGTACTATTATTGTAAAGTAAGTTACATAATTTTTTGCCAAATTAAACCCATGGGAATAACACCACAATGCAGTCAAGGCATCATGCAAATCCCTTGGGTCTGGTGAGTGTGTGTTTGCCACTTATGTCCTGTTCCTGGTTACTTGCACATTCCCTTAGGAATAGAAATGTGAAAGCAGCTTTGGATTTCAGAGTCCAGTTCACATTTTGAGTGTGAATCAAATCTGTTCTGATGCTCACAGGAAAAAAAATCTTTCTTTTTTTTTTTTGGTAAATTGCTTGATAATCACTGTATTTACATACTCTAAGAAAAAAAAAGTACCAAAGCTGTCACTGGGGAAGTACCTTTTCAAAAGGTGCAAAAATATTCCATTTAGGTATGAATACACTTTAGGTACAAATAAGTACCTTTTAATTACTTAAATGCATAATAAGGTACAAAATACCTTTTGAAAGAGTACATCTCAATGATTAATGTTGTAGCTTTTCTGAGAGCGTATACAGGTATGTACTTATGTACTTAATGTACATACTAGGTATCAGGAGTGTTTACTGGAGCACAGCCCTTGTCATAAAATGTGTGCCAATATTTTAATTTTTTTAATACTTTTTTGAGTATAAATGAATATACAGAAGCTTTACCTGCAGAACAGAACTGTTTCGAAAGCTGGACATGCAATAAAAAGCTGCTTCATCACTAACAAACGATAGAAGATATTTGTGAGTTTTGTTTTCTGTCTCCCTAATATTTCCTTTGAGAAACTTTTGAAAATTATTCTGGGTGTCCTAAATCACGAACAGTTTCAGACCTTTTAACAAACCTGTTTGAATTGCTTGTGCTCCAGTAAAAATGGTCTATAGTGACACCCCTGCTAGCTATGATAACAATTAATCAATGATCAATTAACTGTCAAGAATAATTTAATTGATGTTTCTTAATTGATTATCTGTGGTTGATTAAGCAGGTACATAGATTTAGGGTGCGTGCTGCTCATGTGTAAAACGTGCACAATAGAAAAAAGCCAGCATATTGTTACGCCTGTAATGTTGATAGGGCTAAATCTTTTGTGCAAGTAATTCAAAACATACATATTCTGCTTTTTAATATGATCCTAACTTTAAAAGTGCATTAAAATAAAAACAATCCAAAGTCCTTAAACGTGGAAAACAGAGAAATTTAACTAAGTCTAGTTCAATGATATTTCCCACACAGATAATTATTTCATCAGGCTTTGGAACACAAACAAGATATAGAAAAAAATAAATAATAATAATAATAATTTGTTCCTATAACTGATTAATTTGTTGCCATGGTCCATGTTTCATTAATTTGTTGTCTAGTTAAATTAAAACTTATTTAGTACAATATGGCCACGCTTTAAAATACAAAAGTAATAAGTTGTGATAACATTCTTAATTTGTGGGAACAATATATTTTATTTTTCCCCCGCATGTCCAAGTTACCATACTATACAAATAAATGTTGTGTGCCTTACCTGGTCTAACAAGCACAAACTGTTTTAAAATTGAATGTGACAAGACTGAAACCCATGAGAAGATATAAAATTATTAATACACGTTAGGCTAACTATGCTATTTGTTAATTGTTTTTTGACAATTAAAAAAGGTATATGGTCTATAGCATTTTTACCCCTGCAAAAGATGTGAAAATAGGAATTTTAGAGTGGAAATGACAGGAATAAAATAAACTTTTATAATACCTTGTGAAAACTAGGCGAGACAGTGGGGATTTATGAAAAGAAACAAGAGATTCTGCAAGAGGTTTTCGTGTTTTCTATTAGTTAGAATATGTATAACAGTTTTCATTGAATGCAAAAGCTGAATAAACAATGATTAAATGATGAAAACAACATAAAATAATAGTCAGTTAATCATTATAATTATCATTAGATTAATCGTTTGGTTGCAGCCCTACTGAACACAAAAGGATTAAAATATCCTGGCCACTCATTCCAATAAAATGAAAAGAGTTTTTCTTTATTGTACTTCAACTGTTTATGAAATCATTTTTCTCACCTGGGAGCGAGTAACAAACCATGAAGAATCAACAACAGGCTGCAGAAAAATACTGTCTTTTACTATTTCACTTCTTCATAATAACAGGAACATTGCTCACAGCAGGAGATCTGATGTCCGACAGAGATTGTCTTGAAACGTATTATTGAAGCAATATTTAAAGGGCTGTAGCAGTGGTACTTTAACTTCTCCAAGAGTGTTTCACTGTGTTGACTGTTTGCATGCTAAAGCACAGCACACTAAAACACAAAGCTAAAAGCTGCAAAAGTAGTATGACATTTGCTATTAATCATAGCCACGAGCACATGGAGGAGATTGGGTGGTTGAGCAGATGCCTCTTAACTGAGAGGATTGTGGGTGAAGAAGTGCTGAGAACCTTTAGGACTGAGAAAGAGAAACTACAGGAGATGGCAGCAGATGGAGAGAGCTTCTCTTCTTGCCTGAAGTCGACTGCTCCCTGATGCTGAACACAAGCACTGACTCCCAAAGGAACAGCTGTCAATAGCCATTAAACTGCAAGCCTATCAGTTTTCAGTATTACAGTGGCCTGATAGAGTCGTTCTTGACAGTAAGTAATGGTCTTGATGGTCATGGGCAGAAATCACTGATCTATTTGTTGATTTTGTCTGAATAACTTGAGATTTGCAGAGATAATGCATTATTAGCAGATGAGGGTTTTTTTTTCCAGATCTGAGGCAGAGATCTATGCTACAGTTTACAGTATCATATATCACATCTCTATAGATCTGGCCTCTCATGGGCTCTTTATGTCCTAATGTAACCTCCCCTTTTTAGGACTCTTGCATCACAAAAAAAACTCATTGTGTGTCTGGCAATCATTAATGAATCTCCAGGGGGACTGCTAACATCAGACAGGAGGTGTTGCCCAAGGCTTTGGTCAGGACTGATTCTTTACCTTCTCCCATGCCTTTGTCTCTCCCTTCCCTCTCCCTATTATTTAGCTAGATGAAACAACAGGGATGTAAACCAGTGTTTACGTCTTTGGAGATCTTTCAAATTTCCCAGTCATTGCCAATTACATAAAATAGCATAAAATAAACCACTATAATAAAATAAAATAATCCTTAAAAATATGCTCATTCACATTTAATGGGCTGTCATCAATTAAAACTTGCGTAAGATTTGGATAAAACAGATGAATCATTTATTTATTAATTAGGGTTAGGGTTACATGTTGCCATGTTATAAAACTGTTTTTGATCAACTCCAGATGGATATGATATGACTGAAGATAATAGCTTACTTTGATGGATTCAGTTCATTCAGTAAAGGATTTGTGTACGGTGTTTCCTCAGTGATTTCTTTCACCCTTCTTTCAGTATTTGATAATAATTCATTTAACCCCTGGGCTGTTGGATCTTATCTGGTTCTTATGAGGTCAGATGTATGGATAGCATCATGTTAAGGGGCTTTGTTTCCAGGCAGATGGCACTCCTCTCTTCGCTCTGTGGAGACAGATGAGGGTGATGCTTCTATTCAGAGCTGGCCAGCACTCCCTGTGGAAAGTAAATGTGTGAATAAGCAAACCAGTAACACCTGTCCAGAAGTGACAGACAATAGGAACACAACAAATGTGTTTTGACTGTTAAATGGACTCTATGTGATAAGTTGGATGCATAATAGCCAAAGAGCTATTCGATTTCACGCTGTTATTAGAGTAAGATTTAATAGTTTTAGATGCTTTCTGCACAAAACAATACCACTGTAAAACTTTTTGCCACTACTGCAACATATTGTACTTGCTATACAGTATCCTTCTGTAATCTCTGAAAATACTGTATTTTTACTGTATACAGCGATTTATTGTATTTATACGGGGGTTACTGTAATTATTACTTTTTATACCGTACTTGAATTTGTACTGTACTTTAATTTGTCATTAAATTATTCAAAATATAATAATTTAATTCTACAGTAGTGGCAGTTGGAAATGGAAAAGTTAAAAGATTTTAAAACATTTTTTTTTTAAATAATAACAGAATTGACTTTGAATTGATAGCTGAAATGTCCAAGAAGGACTGGCTGCAGGCTTGCACTTGCATTCTCAGACTTACACTCTCAGACACTTGCACTTCCGCTAGTGACATCACTTGTAGTCTTTATTTTTTTATTTTGTTGAATTTTTTATTACTTTTTGTTTGTATTTCCCAACATTTTATAACAGTAGCCAGGTGGCGAAGACAAGAAAAAAAACTAAATTACAATGTCACTTGCAGTCACTACTGGCACTCTCTGCTACCTGCGACACTTGCAATCAACACATATCGTGCATGTTGCCAATAGAATAAAAGACGCTGTGGTGGTGATTAAACCTAATTTAGGACTATAACGTACAGGGTCCTGCAAGAAAAGACAAAACTGGCAAATCCGTGGCCAGAACACCAGAATATGAACGTTTGCGCAAAGTCCCTCGCTAAGCGTTTTCCTCCCGTAGAAAAACATAAACACTTAACATGGCTTAATGTATTAAGATGCTATTAAAATATCAAATTAAATATACATTTCATTATTTTAATGAATATGCATATAGTATTTTTCTCACATACCGCAAAATGTGGCATAATGGACTAAGATGATAAAGTTCCGCGTTAAGCATTTTTCCATATAAAATAAACTGTCTACAACTCGATTATATCACTTTGTCCTCCCATACAGCAAAACACTTAATGTGACCTAATGACTAAGATGATAAAGACAATTCAGTAGGCCTAGCCTATATTTCTTGTTGTTGACTCAACGTATATTAAGACCAGCAAATATGAACGTACATTATGAAATGCATTAAGTGATTTTAAAAGGATCAACTCCGTACAGGCAAGCAGACAAGTACAGAACGCAGTGCGTTAAATTGTACATTAAACTTTTTTAATATAGAAATAATATATATATAGAAATAGAAAATATAGAAAATCATTATAAATAAAACACAATGTATCTTAATAGACAAAGTGATATAATCGAGTTGTAGACAGTTTTTTTTTTTTGGAAAAATGCTTAACGCGAAACTTTGTGTGTTGTGTTTATTCTGGGCTCACCTGCTTGCCTGTACATATTAGTTATGTATTTTAATAGTGAGAAGCATATTCAGTTTGGCCTTTATCATCTTAGAGTTATGCCACATTTTGCGGTATGTGAGAAAAATACTATGTGCATATTTATTAAAATAATGAACTGTATATTTAATTTGATATTTTAATAGCATCTTAATACATTAAGCCATGTTAAGTGTTTATGTTTTTCTATGGGAGGAAAACGCTTAGCGAGGGACTTTGCGCAAACGTTCATATTCTGGTGTTCTGGCCACGGATTTGCCGGTCTTGTCTTTTTCTTGCAGGACCCTGTACGTTATAGTACTAAATAAGGTTTAATCACCACCACAGCGTCTTGTCTCCATTGGCAACATGCATGATATGTGTCGATTGCAAGTGTCGCAGGTAGCAGAGAGTGCAAGTAGCGACTGCAAGTGACATTGTAATTTAGTTTTTTTTCTTGTCTTCGCCACCTGGCTACTGTTATAAAATGTTGGGAAATTCAAACAAAAAGTAATAAAAAATTCAACAAAATAAAAAAATAAAGACAACAACGTGATGTCACTAGCGGAAGTGCAAGTGTCTGAGAGTGCAAGTCTGAGAGTGCAAGTGCAAGTCTGCAGCCAGACCCTTCTCGAAATGTCAGCTGTATTTTATTCTTATAAAAACATTTAAGTGCAGTTAACAATTTACAATACAGTAATCTTTTTTACTTTTTATGTTCCTCTTAATGTGGCCTAAAAACCTTTTACAAGCATATATTTCACAGTAGTGTTCTTTTGCGGTAAATTTGCAGTCATGGAAGTCACATTTCCTTTCTTGGATCTGGACCACTTCCAGGGTTAAAAGAATAAAGAATAAAGTACACACACTTATGAATGGTCGTATATGTCTTAAATGATTGTAAACAGCGGAGAACTTGTTTATCAGCATATTAGATCCATGCATTTAGTTTTAAAGTGATAGCATGCTAATAAACCTTTTATATGTTAATTAAACAACAAGAGAGAAAATCTCTCATTGCTCTTAACCGAATAGCTTTGTGAATAAATCTATATATTTAATTCAAACAGTGTGACTATTCAGTGGTTTTTGTAACATACAATTTAAGTAGTCCCTATTTCTTATTTCTAGTGCTTTAAGTTTTTCAGGGAGATTTGTTTCATTTGTGTCTCTGTCCTATTATAGTTTATTTCCTATTGGAAAATAAACTAAAATTAGTTAACTAATTAACTAACTAGTTATCTAAACTAATTCGTTTCTGCCATTTATTTGTCTTCAGTAAGCTTCTTTTTTCTTTTCTTTTTTTTTATGTTTACGTGGCACTTGAAAAGTAAACTAACACTCACAAAACCTTAAAACTGCACACAATTAGCTGAAAACAATAAAAAAAAATAGCCTATATGTACAAACATTTTATAAGAGACACAGAATTTTACTGTTTTATGAAAATACAATATAAATCTGTTAGAATGTACCTGTAAACTTCCACTGTAAAATTTTTATTTATTTTTTTGAAGTTGCAAGTAAAACGGATTATTGGAATAGGTTTTACAAGAAAAAGCTATTTAAAATTCAAAATGTCATGTTTAATTTAGTGTTACTGTCTGTTAATTTGTAACTTATTGTGAAATTGTTCTAGTGGCAATTCTAAATGATATTTTTTCGGCTTAGTGTGATGATATTTACTATCAAAGACATTATTAGATTTTTGCACTAACCTTCAGTCCTGTGACATTTAACACTGGAACACCTGAATGCAAACGGATTGGTATAGAATATAGTTTTGAAAGAGAAATGTCATGAGGTTTTTAATAACTTTTCAATTAAATGGCAAGTCATTTAATACCAGGCATACCACATTTGAATTTGCCCAATCACCTATTCAAATTATGTATGCATAAGAATTCCAACTGTGACAGGGATAAAATAATATGCATAATATGCAATAACATGGTTTTGGTTAGAGTAGTAAATTAATAATTATTAGTATATGAAGTAAGTGCAAGACTGTAAGTACATATGCATGGTAATAGTAAAAAAAAATTACCTTTTAAAATAAACGTTTTTGACCGCTAATTTAAACATTAGGGAGGGTGCAAGAGATTTTCCCTGAAATTTGCTGGTACAAGCTTTTTTTACTTTGAAAAACACCTCTGGACTGTATTACTGATTCATGCCAAAACATACATGTTACAGTTATTTCAATTTTTAAATAACGCACACACCCAAAAGCTGCTGCATCTAGTCATGTAAATATTTTTACAGTTAAAGGGATAATTCACCCAAAAATGAAAATTCTGTCATCATTTACTAACCCTCATGTCGTTCCAAACCTATATGAGTTGCTTTCTTATGCTGAACATAAAAGAAGATATTTTGAAGATTGCTGGTAATCAAACAGTTGGTGGTTGCCATTGACTCCTTAGTAGAAGAAAGAAAAAGAAAAACTATGGAAGTCAATGGCAATTACCAATAGTTTGATTAACAGCAATCTTCAAAATATCTTCTATGTTCAACATAACAAAGCACCTCATACAGGTTTGGAACGACATGAGGGTACGTAAATGATGACAGAATTTTTGTTTTTGGGTGAACTATCCCTTTAATAAAAAAGTGAATACCTCAAAAATATTCAGCAGCCTCTGTTGTTAGTCTGATTTAATCATTAAACATATTATTGCACAAAAATGTGCATGGCCAGATAAAAGATTGTGTACATTGTGTATTATTGCAACATCCACATTCCACATATTATGCTGTCTGTGTTATACGCATAGCTATTCTGTCATATTTTCAAGGTCACAGAGCCTTCAGGTTTTACTACATGAGCTCACTCATCTTTTCAAATATCTTACATATGTGCCACAAAGGGAATCAAGTATTACCTCTTAGCACAGGATCAAATGAATATATTAGTTTATTATATTAGGCAGGTGGATCTTTTGTGTTTTGAGGTCAGAGCCTGACCAGGATTTTCATTCAGTATTGACAGAACTTGAAGTATGGCATTGCCCGTCTGTGGTGCAGTTCTGCTGTCTCAAGTGCCATCTAATAGGTGTCGCCTGAGCTCCATCACAACTATATCATATGAGAATGTGTGAAGTTTTTGTTACACGGAACATTAGAAGGCAATATTATGACTATCACATCCATGTGAGAATAACTAGAAGCAGGAAACAGAGGAAGCTTGGCAGTTGACAAGTCGTTCAAACTGATGGGTGGTGCCTTAGGCGTGTACTGAGATCCCCACAGGGGTTTGTGATAGACTGATAAGATTGGCTCAGGAAGTCAGTTATCTGAACAGTGAACAAGAACGGTGATCAAGCCTTGTACTGTATATCATTTAGTCTAACTAAACTAACTTTTTTAATGAAAAAAATGAGAAACCATTGATTGACCTTAAGACCTTTTTTGAAGACCTTCGTTCATCTACGTAATGCATTGCGTTTTGCAGACGTGATATTAAGAATATCTTAATTTTGTGTTTTGAAGATGAACAAAGATCTTTGGAACAACATGACTGTGGTGGGTGACTTTGGGTGAACTATCCCTTTAAGACAGGAGTAATGGCTGCTGAAAATTCAGCTTTGCCATATTTACTCTAGGGCTGCAACAAACGTTTATTTTGATAGTCGATTAATCTAACGATAATTAGAATGATTATTCGGCTAATCATAGATTATTTCACTGATTAATCAATATAATTTGATTATTCAGCTCTTGCAATTAGTTAAAATACTGTTATACATAGTCTAATAGTCTATTAACTTCAGCTTTGGGAAATAATATTATGTAATTACGATTATTATGCAATTAATTTATACAAATAAATATATTTGACACACAAAATGAGATGACAGAGAAACCTTCTAATTTACCATTTAATTAGGCTACTATATGAAAATTAACTGAATGTCGTAAGTATATAATGTGGATAAGAAACAAATGTAAAACATGTTAGATGTTTTATTTTTGGATAAACTATTTTATTCACAATATACACTACCAGTCAAACATTTTTGAACAGTAACATTGTTTTAAAGAAGTATCTTCTGCTCATCAAGCCTGCGTGTATTTGATCCAAAGTACAACAAAAACAGTACAATTTTGACTATTTAAAATAACAGTTTTTTTATTTGAATATATTTTAAAATGTAATTTATTCCTGTGATTTCAAGGCTGAATTTTTAGCATCAGTACTCCAGTCACAGGATCCTTCAGATCATCATCATTCTAATATACTGTTTTGCTGCTCCAAAAATTTTTTTTATTATTATTACTATGTTGAAAACAGCTGAATATAATTTTTTCAGGTTTCTTTGATGAAAGAAATCTCTTGTAACATTATAAATGTCTTTGCCAATTTAAAGCATCCTTGCTAAATAGAAGTATTAATTTCTACAATAACCCACAAAAAAAATAAATAAAAATAAATAAAGATATTGACTCCAAGCTTTTGAATGGTATTGCGTAAAATGTTACAAGCTTTTTATTTCAGATAAATTCTGATGACTGGATCTTTATATTCATCAAAGAATCCTGAAAAAACTGTTTTAAATATTGATAATAATAATAATAGTAATACATGTTTCTTAAGCAGCAAATCAGCATATTAGAATGATTTTCAAGGATCATGTGACACTGAAGACTGGAGAAAATTCAGCTTTGATCACAAGAATAAATTACATTTTAAAATATATTCAAATAGAAAGCAGTTATTTTAAATCATAAAAATATTGCGCAATATTACTGCTTGTGCTGTATATTGGATCAAATAAATGCAGGCTTGGTGAGCAGAAAAGACTTCCTTAAAAAAAAATCTTAACGTTACTATTCAAAACCTTTTGACTTGTAGATTAATATCTCTTAAAATACCTTACTGGGTTATGATAATCAAAACAGTCATGAGCTAGATTAAGTTTTGATCTCTGCAAACCAAACTATCACTTTATTCAAATATTTTATAATAATACCGTAAAGCTTCTTGATTTAAGGAATTGCATAAAATACTATAGAAGTGACGTGAATGCTTTACTGAGCTCGTGCAAACATCCACATCAGTGTAATAAGCTGCATTTTTAACTGCTGCGATTTTTTTTTTATGTTTATTTCGTTATTGAGAGGAAAGCACGTGACATATATTTTCATTCAGTTCGGCTCAGGTGCGTTTCTCTGAAGCAGCGCTAAACACTGTATCTCTTCTTCTCTTGAATTGCATCGAGGAGGGCTGAATTACAGGCTTGCGCTACAGCGCCACACTGGTCAAACCACATTGTTGCAGGCTCTAAATTAGGTCAAATTAAATCAAACGACTACTCGAAAACAAAAATATTTGTTTAGAATTTTTTATTGTCAACATTGTCGATAATGTCGACTAATCATTTCAGCCCTGATTTACTCTAATCACAATATTACTATTTTAAGTAAATGCAGACTTTGTAAGCATAACAGAAATGGCATACCACTTTATTGCTGTAGCATTCATGGTATATCTTAATTAAGAGTTAGTTACCCCTAAATGTCATATAAGACTGAGGTTGGTAATTCAAGTCAATCAGACGGTTCTTTGTGGACTAGGCTTTATGTAAACAGCATCTGTCAAACTAAACTGCATTAATATGGTATTAACCTTGCATAAGCTGCATAATTCGTCATCACTTGCTCTCAGTCTTTCACTGAGGGAACTCTGGGTGGGGGAACAGCTGGTCATTCTTTTCCTAGGTCAGCATGTGAAAGCTGATTACAACAAAGGTTAGGGCTTAAGAGACTTAAGACAGGTGAGGCGACATCTTACACAGAAATCCCTTTAAGCAGATCATCTTGATACAGCTGCTTCAATTGGACAGTTTAGATAATGCTGAACACTTCAAAATAAAGTCACATTTATGCTTTATAGCACACTGCTGTATCGAGCCTTCATCTTTTGGGAGTCTAACCAGCAAATGAATAGCATTTATTGAGACACATCATATATTACAACAATTTTCTGTGATGTGCACAAAACAAGTCATGTTTCCAACCCAGGTTCATTGAAAAATATGCATCTACCTACATTTTTACAAAACTGGCCCAGCTAAAATGAACACTAATCAAATTATGATTTCAAATCATGATTAATAGGCAGATTATCAAAGACTAAATTTTCAAATGGTTACATGCAGTATACTACAGTTTGTTATCACCTAAAACACCTTTACCATAACGCATGATTTATAAAAAAAAATACATTTTAACATTTGCATCACATATCCAGCTCCATGTACAGGTTTTCTCATGTAGTAAAACATGGGTTTGACAAAAAGTTCAAAGTTGTTTAAAAGCAAAGTAAAAAGAGAAACTGAACATGTTTTTTTACTGCCACTCACTGGACATTTCACTTTTGAAACTACAGCACAACATGCAATAAGCAATGTAATGCAAACCTGTATTTTTCATGTGCATGGGTTGCACTGTTTCTGGCCAGCTTATCAAGGTCCTCAGAGAGTCACTAGCTCACCTCTGAGAGAACAGACAGACTATGCATGAGCTGGTATATCTCTCTACATCCTCATGTGGGACTGTCTAAACACTTACATGTATTGCTCTAGCAGCAGTTTATCAACACTTCACAATCCTCTCAGACCCCTGAATTAGGCCAGAGAGACATAATTCATTTCCTCAGCAGTCCAAACTAATCTCCTTTGTGAACACTGTTGTTCTCTCCATGACCAAATACCACAAACAGAGATTAATTGATGAGATTAAAGGGTTAGTTCATCGAAAAATCATAATCATGTTATTAATAACTCACCCTTCATGTCGTTCCAAACCCGTCAGACCTCTGTTTATCTTTGGAACACAGTTTAAGATATTTTAGATTTAGTCCGAGAGCTCTCGTGAGGGTGAGTTATTAATAATATAATTATGATTTTTTGATGAACTAACCCTTTAACAAACTCCAAAAGAGTCTAGACATAAAATAGCATTAGGTTGGACAAGTGATGGATCTGTGGATCAATACCCAAATCCAGCAGAGACCAACACGAGACAGCAAGTCTGTTGATGAGAAGCACATTTATTCCTTAAAGACTAGAATATTCAATATTTACCCACAATCAAGTTCTGGAGAAAACTGCCTGAAAGAAAAAGCATTTGTCAATGGATTGTGTCGATGAAGAACAATACTGCTAAACCAGAAAAGGGGTATAGCAAAGTCGTATAAGTAGAGAGTAACTGAAACTTTATGACTTTACTATCTCTAAAAAATGTTGTCCAAAATTTAGCTTTTGGCTTTTTCTGGCCAAATGACATCCAACTAGACAGAAGAAAACAACAGTAAAATCTTTAGTTCACATGCAACAAAGGGGTCTACACAAAGAATTGTATACAGAAAACACCAAAGTCACATGTAGAAAAATTGAATGACATTTTAGAGAAATAACTCCAAAACAAAGCATAAAATACAGTTGTACTTGGGGATAGCACAAATAAATTAAGAAATTAGTATTAATTAGGCCTAATATTTATTATTACTTATAAAATCATACATCTTTTGTAACATTATAAATCCCTGATTAATGTAATGCATTCTTGATTAATAGAAGTGTAAATGGCTTTACAAATTTCTTACTGACTCAAAACTAGTAGTAGTGTATGTATTAATTTCCATCGTTCGTATATATTTTTTTTTCTCTTCTCTTTACAGAGTGCTGCTGCGGCACCCAGTCCAGTCCTAGGCAACATGCCTCCAGGTGACAGCATGCCGGGTGGACCCATGCCCCCCGGATTCTTCCAGGTAGGTCATTCCTCCTCACCCTCTCCATAAACCATCCATAACAATCTAACTGCAAGCCCTCAGGTGTACAGACATGTGTCGCTGGTTCACAGAGAAACCATTATGCCATGGTCTCTGGTCATCTGCCAAGCTTATGTGCATTCTCTACTCTGAGAGTGGGCTCGTTGTTGCCCTGCTGAGTAGCACTAAATGTGTTGGTGGGATGTACCTTCAGCAGTGGAGTTAACACTTTATCACTCAGAAGCTTTCTGAGAGGGTGACTCATCATAATACCATAAGGAGTTGTAGGAAAATATTTATGGATGAAAAGATGTTTATAATTATATTTTCGAAGGAAGCATATGGAGAAATCTTTGTCGGACCAGATGGAGTCATGACCCTCCAAGAGCTTTTGTGGGAATGCAGCATGGCACAGATTCTCAGATACTGAGAGCTGCAGAACATAGTACTGGTTTATGCAAGTCCTGAAACGTATCAGTGGATATGCAGAAACATTTTGAACAGTTGGGTGTCTTTGGTCTTAACCCCATTGCCCTCTAGTGGTGATATGGATGATGATTTGTAAAAACGTACTTAATTATTATTCTTTTGTTTTTTTTTGTAGAAATATCTAAACATTTTTTAAACCTGATGAATAATTTTGATGTAAATTAATAGAAAAAAAAGCTATTATGTGTTATATGAGGGGAAAAGGTTTAAGATATATTCTATGAAGATATATTCTGAAGAAATATTCTATAGAAAATTACTGCATAAAATTAATATAAAAAAATAAGGTTCTAGACCATAAATACTCTGATGATTCTCAGGACTATGATTCACATAATCAACCAATCAGAAACAAAATCAATCAAAAATTACTTCAACCACAATGTGGTGTAATTGAAAGAAGTCTCTTATGCTCACTGTGGCTGCATTTATTCAATAAAAATACAACAATATTGTAACATATTATTACATTTTAAAATAATAGTTTTTTTATTTAAATATATAGTTTGAAATTATATATTTTTAGATGTAAGGCTGAATTTTTATCGGCCATAAAGTTCTCCAGTGTCACATGATCCTTCAGAAATCATTTTAATATTCTGATTTGGTGCTCAAGAAACGTCTTCTTATAATTTTCAATGTTGAGAACAGCTGTGCTGCTTAATATTTTTGTGTAAACCTTGATGCATTTTTCTCAGGATTCTTTGATCAGTAAAAAGTCCGAAAGGACACCATTTATTTGGAATAGAAATCTTTTGTACCACTATAATCGTATTTACTGTCACTTTGGATTAAATGCATTCTTACTGAATAGAAGTTTTAATGTCTTTTTAAAAAATCTTACTGACCACAAACATTTGTATGGTATTGTACATCTTAAACATATGTAAATGATTTATAGCTTGAAACTCAAAGCAAAATGGGGGGAAAAAATGCAACTAGCAATGAGATTTGTCATGGATGGATGGATGGATGGATGGATAGATAGATTTATGTATATACAGTACATTATGTACATATGTGCTTTACTGTGTTGGTACACTACTTGATGTCCAAATTAAATCTGGGTTTTGAAGCAAAACAACTTTAAAATGAAGAGTGACATCAGCTCAAACTATCTTTTGCCTTTGGCTCTGTTCTCTTCATCTGCACCTGTCGCTTTCACCTGTCATGTCTTTGACTTTGTGCTGTCTTTCACTTGGCATTTTTCTGCTGATACTATGGCAACCTTCTCTTCCTCCCACTACCTTCTCTGCAGGGACCACCTGGTTCCCAACCCTCCCCTCACACTCAGCTACCTCCCAACTCTAACATGATGGGGGTGCATGGACAGGTAACAGCGCACATATCTATGTACATGTTCTCTCTGTTTATATGGTTATGCATGTTATCTGCACACATCCTGAAATGCTTTCCTAAAATATTCTGTTTTCTATCCTCCTCTCTCATTCAGCTTTTGTATTGGTTACATGCTGTTCAATTTTTTTTTAACTATGTGTTACTGTATGTTCCCATATCCAGCCTTTTATGTCACCTCGCTATGCTGGAGGACCTCGGCCACTCATCAGAATGGGTAACCCGGTAAGTCAAATTAAAATGTTTTAAAATAACTGTTTATTAATTTGACTTATTTAAGCTCTTGACTGTCTCTGTTTCTTTAGCCTCCAGGTGGGCAGCCTTTACCTCCGAATATGATGGACCCTACACGACCAACAGGTAAGAAACTAATGGGATCAGTGTTTATTAATGGTGAAAGTCCCTTATTTATTTTAAAACTAGACTTCAAATTCAATTTAGCATTGTCATTTAATTTTAATGCACAAGTCTGTTAAATTTTAAATTGTGTTATTATTTGGTCAGGCCACCCAAATCTGGCACCAATGCAGAGAATGAATGCTCTTCGAGGAATGGGCCCGATGGGACCGGGACCACAGGTCTGGCTGGCATTTACACTGTCCTAAAGCTCAACTTCACAACATTTCACATTCATGAAAATCTGAGTATCTTTGCTTAGACTCCATCAATTAGTTTTGCTAACTTCTAGGTCTGGACACTATAGCTAAAACAATTGTATATCAATGTAATTTACCTCAGTATTTAATGTACATCTTATACACATACTGCATGTAAATATTATTAAAAGAAATTAATAGTTTTATTAAGCAAAGAAGCAAGAATGACAATAAATGTATAATGTTACAAAAGATTCCTACTTCAAATAAATGCTGTTGTTTTAAATTTTATATTCATCCAGAGCATCCTGAAAACATTTTCCACAAATATATTAGCAACACAACTGTTTTTAACACTGATAATCATAAGAAATGTTTCTTGAGCACCAACTCAGCATATCAGAATTATTTGTGAAGAATAATGTGACACTGAATACTAAAGTAATGGCTGATAATAATTCAGCTTTTCATCACATAAATAAATTGTTTTAAAATATATTTAAATGCAGCCTAGGTGAGGATAAGAAACTGCACTACTGTTAAAACACAAATAAATAAATAATTACATACATGCATACATGAATACATGAATAGATAAATAAATTAATGTTTTGAAACAGTCAAATGTAGTCTGAATGTTTAAAGGTAAAATATAGTAAAACGTAATTAAACATAATCAAGGTTTGTTTTTCCTGTGGTCCTTTTTAATAAATGGACAGATAAAAATGGTATATGTTTATACTTTTATTTTATATGCACTAATACTAAAGTTACAAAAAACAGGGTCTTAATATCACACCAATTTTCTTAATGCACCTCTTGTGTTTTTATTCAGTTTTTTGTATGGCATCCATGTATTCACAGTCATTGCTCCAGCTTTTCAGCCGTATTTCATAAATTATTTACAGCCTGTTTTCTTCTAAACTAACTGTGTCCATGTTTTCTCAATTCTCATGGTGTCTTCTCGACGTGCTGGGCATCGTAGTCTGATCCTTGGTTATCATTACAGAGTTATGGAGGAGGAATGAGGCCTCCAAACTCCATGGGCCCTGGAATGCCAGGGGTGAACATGTAAGGACAATCTCAGTCTATTGTATTTGTGGAATTTCACATTATGTCAGGCTGGTCAGGATGTTCAAACAAACAGTAATGTTTTGATAGCACTCAGAGACCCCAGGAGAATTAACCTATAGATTACTCTTTTATGTCATCTCAGCATAAAAAAATTAGGAAGGGTTTTTTTTTTACCCTGTAAAGCCTGACATGAAATAATAGTCTTAAGGTAACACTTAATATAATATAATATAATAATTTTCATTAATAAATCATTAACAAATATTATATAATGTTTAATTAATCATTACTTAATATATATAAACTTCAGTGTTTACATGTTTACATTTACTTTACATTTATTTATTTAATAGGTAAAAATTGATTAAATTTGAATTTAATTTGAATTTAATTTACAAATGTTGTGAAAATATAGCTTATAGGCACTTCACAAACTATTCATGTTAATATATTCATTAGGTCATAATCACAGTATGTAAAGGTCATATATTTGGTCTTTGTTTTTGGTGTTGATTTGTAATATTTGGACATCTTAAATCATTTATTAATAATTTGTTAATGATTTTGCAGTACTCAGTCTAGGAAACAATTGTAAGTGTTTATAAACATTTACTAATCATTAGCTAAATGTATCCCAAATGACTGGAATTCACCTTATTTTTACATTATTTATTACCATAATCAGTTGTTCATGTTTTTGTAGTTTACCTAATAAAAACCAGTTTTCACAGCAAAAAAATATACTAGAAGGCCTTTTATTTGCTAAAAAGTATCAACTATAAATCAGACGATAGAAGACATTTAGTAGATACATGTAGTAGATTGTTTTTCAGCGCAGTTTTGATAATGTTAACAATTTTTGTGCTGGATATTTGACTGTGACCTTTCAAGATTTAATTTTGAAGTGTTGTTTTAATACATAAATAGCTTTAGGGGAAAAAACAATATTTTGACTCCACAGAGCATTAAAAAGAAATCTTTATTTAAATTCTTGAGTGTTCAGTGTGATCTTACATGCAAGAGACTTCTTTAATGTTCTTAGCAAAGTTAAAATATAGAAACTGCTCTGTTTCTCTGTACAGGGGAGCAGGAGCAGGCAGACCATGGCCTAATCCTAATAACGGAAATGCGGTAAGATACTTCAGAAAATTTAGCTGATGCTATTAGAGGGGGAATTAGTGATTTTCTGATAAATAACCTTTTGTCTTCACAGATACCATATCCCTCATCATCCCCAGGGACATATGTGGTAATTAACCATTTCCTTTTCCTTCTTTTATTTTGTTGTCTGTTTTGAAAAAAAAATGGTTGTAGTTCTGCTTTCACAGGGTCCTCCAGGAGGAGCAGGAGGTGGTGGATGTCCTCCAGGAACACCCATCATGCCAAGTCCAGCAGGTAATGGCTTCTCACATTTCTGTCTTCTGGCCCTTTGCCATAGAAATGTTGCCTGGCTAGGGGATGTGAGAATAGAGTTTTCATGGTGACTTTTTAAAAAGCATACACCTCCACATCTGTGTTCACAGACTCCACTAACTCGGGTGAAAACCTCTACACATTGATAAACTCAGTACCACCAGGAGGAAACCGATCTAATGTGAGTTACTCCACTCCTCTGCTGTCTTTATTGTCATGTAGTGTTCATGTTTATTTTTTATTGTGTCTTAATCTCCCTATAAATGCTGTCTTGACATGTGTGTTTGTAGTTTCCTATGGGTCCTGGGTCAGATGGCCCAATGGGAGGTTTGGAACCACATCACATGAATGGCTCACTGGGTAAAACCATTCATCATAGCAACTACATAAATTGTTAAAAACATATTTTACCCTTGCAGTTAGATAAATGAACATCATGTGATATGCAAATTATGATTGTTGATTCATTTTTACTTTTCTCACAGGTTCGGGTGACATAGATGGACTCCCAAAGGTATTATTAAACCTATTATTTAGACCAATTATTTCTTTTGAAATTTCTAATGCAGTTAGAATGTTAGAATCCAAAATGAACTTTACTGAAGGATTTTGAATATGACTTTAAAATATCAAAACATTTATCTAGAGTTCATTTTTTTTAAACTAAAACCTATTAACTTAATATTAACTTAAATAATCTCAACTTTAAAAATGTTCATTATAAGCTTTATAATGGTTAAAAAGTAAACTGTTACAATTGGAATAATAAACGTTTCCATTTATCATAGAAAACCTGGAAATATCAGGGAAATTGAAATTTGTGATTTTCAAATTGGGCAAGATCAGGACAAATCATAGTCTTGGAAATTTCTATGTAGAACAAAATTTCCATAAAATTATTAAACAACACTGGTAAGAATGATTTCTGAAGGATCATGTGACACTGAAGACTGGAGTAATTGCTGCTGGAAATTCAGCTTTGCAATGACAGAAATAGTTTTCAAATATATCCAAATAAAGAAGTTATTATTTGTACAGTTCTAATGTATTTTCGATCAAATAAATGCAGTCTATAATGGATTTGATTTTTGTTATTATAAGTTTATTAATTATAGGTTGTTAAATATTTGTGTTTTGTAGTTGTCAATAAATGATAAAACACCACAGATCATTTAGGCCTACTTAATCTTAGTAATGATGGCTTTCAGATATGTTACATGCCTATAATTATACATTTTATTCTCAATAGTGTTTCATCCAATAAAAGTATCAGTAAACTAAAGAGTATTGCTGACTGACATCTTGATGGGGTTTATTTCTTTACAATCTCAGAACTCTCCTACTAATGTAAGCAGCATGAGTAACCCACCAGGAACGCCACGAGATGACAGTGATCTAGGTGGAAGTTTCCTACACTCTTTCCAAAATGAAAACGTGAGTGCCAACACAGAAACATTTGACTTGATGGATTTTGGCAGGCCTGTATAAATTAACTTTTCTCTTCCTTCAGTACTCACCAACAATGACAATGAGCATGTGAAGGATGAGCTCCGGTACCAAGACACCAAGGACCAACCTCACCAAGAACCAGAGTGAGTCTAACCTCACACATCTATAGGAACCAATTCCTACCGCAGCTCTGGATGAGGTGGATGCTTCTCATTTCAGCACGGATAGTGGAAGGACCTGTCTGAGATGAGAGCGCCATCATTTTAAACCACTCTAATATTTTTAAATAACTTTAAAAAGAAGCCCACACACACCAAGACAACATAAATTTGCTTCATTTTTTTAAGTGGATCTCAAAATTCAGGACCATGACAACATATACACTGTCTTTCTTGTATTTCTTCAGCGAGGATGTGCAGCATGTGTGTAACATTCCATTAGAGTATTTTAGGATCTAATCTCTGATATTTTAAAAAGCCTCAAAACAGGTTTGTCACTCTGTAATGGCTTTCTTGAAAATTGCTTAATCCCAAGGAACACCTTTGGCTACAGTGGATTTGATACGCTCCAATGCGAATGACAAAAAAAAAAAAAAAAAGTAACTACCACTCCTGTTCAATGGTATATTTTATAACAATGGATTTTACTGCTGAATCCTTTTATTGAGCATATTGTGGGACATTTTTCCAGTTTTCCATGGCACACTCAGAAGATGACTTGAAATTAAGTGTTTTTCGGTGGGAGTTTGGTCAAACACTGCATCTTTTCTCACTGGCTCCCTTTTCATTTTCCTTTGTGCTGTTGTATGGTGTTTTGACCCATTGATGTTTGCCTTTAGTCGCAGTTAAAAACGTGCTGAAAACACCAAAAAGACTTAGCCAAGAAAGCATGCCCTC
The DNA here is from genome assembly GCF_963082965.1 of Carassius carassius. Taxonomy (NCBI): domain Eukaryota; kingdom Metazoa; phylum Chordata; class Actinopteri; order Cypriniformes; family Cyprinidae; genus Carassius; species Carassius carassius. The sequence continues at coordinate 22,484,716 of NC_081774.1, read as the reverse complement.
TCACATTAAACTGCTTTTATTTCTTTTCTTTTTTGAGAGGTGTAAATATTTGTATTAACATGAATTCAACATCTGAGACAAATTGAACACGTTTCATAGACATGGTGAACAGAAACGGAATACTGAGTCCCTGAATAAAGGTGGTGTCTATATTCAAAAGTAAAAATTCTTGTGTGACCACCACACTAAGGTGTTTGCAAGTTCCTGAGTTTCTGTGGGGGGATGTGGTTAGCCACAGTGAGGATGATTAGCTGTCCTTCCTATCTCCCAGTTCAGTGACCAAGCTTAAAAAAAAATTAAACACTTTTTTTGTTTATATATTTTTAAGAACTTTCTCTTCCCTACTTTGTCTTAATATTGTACCGCCTTACTTGACCTGTTACATCATGTTTTTAGCCTTAACTGTATGTATTATGTTCCTTGTAAGACACAGTGAAATGACTTGTGTAATTTTTATGATTAAATTATTTTTTGGTTCATACAACTATTTCAAGTCTCATCTTTTCTGCAAGTAAATATTTATAATAACGAATGTTTCTGTCAATATTAGTTAAAAGACATTGAAATGAACAGTCATGTTTAGTCTCAACTGCCAACATTTTATTCATAGTTCTTATTTATTTTTTCAATTATGAGAGTTTGACATTTTGATATAATTCTGGCAAAAGTGCTGTGGTCTGTTCACACTGCTCCATGTAAGTAGAGTGCTAGGAACTTCTTGAAGGTCTCAGGCTGATATCCTGACAAACCAGCAGGGACCTATAAATAAGAGCATAACATGTTCAGTCGACAAACCAACAACAATGACAAAACTTGACACCACCTTCTTATATATCACAACTCTGTTAATGGAATTCTAATTTGTTCAGCACAGAATTCCAAGTATTGTACAGCACTTTCTGAGCAAGCAACGTTTCCTTGTAAGCAAAAAATAAAGAGTGGCATTCTGCACTGCACAAATTCATCTGAGATGGTCAAAACAAATGCAAATACATACGTTTACCCACATTTAATATCAAAAACTAAATTTAAGAACCTTGCTATTAAATAATGTTTAAATGTTTGTTGGATAGGGCATACACTACTGATTTTTTTTAAATATTTTGACTGAAGACACTTTTGCTTACCTATGCTGAATTTATTTGATTAAACAACAAAAAAAACAATTATACAATAATATTGTGATGTAATATTGTTATTACATTTGAAAGATTTTTTTATTATTATTATTAAAGTATGTATATGTTGGCAAAGCTGAATTTTTAGCAGCCATTACTCCAGTCTAGTGTCACATGATCCTTCCAGAAATAATTATAATATGATTTGGTGCTCAAGAAACACTTCTCTATTAACAAGGTAAAAAAAAAATTGCAGCATTTATTTAAATTAAAACAAATTTGGTAACATTATTAATGCCTTTACGGTCACAATTTAATGCACTATTTATATATAAAAGTATTAACTTCTTCTTAAAAAAAAAATCATTTCAGTGTCAAATCTCGATAGTCAAGAGTTAATTTATCTGAATGAACTCTTTACCTGCACAACTTTCTTCTTGATAAGAGGCTTGACCTTGGCAAACTCATAGAGAGGCTGGTCCTCGTCCACCCATGCCAGATTCTTCACTCCACTGTCAGACTGCAGGTCAGTCGTGTTGAGCTGAAACACCACAAACTGGAAGAGACGGCCGTTAGTGGCCACGCTCTGCACCACGATGGGCTTCTCCAGGACACTGGGCTCCTTCTGCAAAAAGGTGAGAGAACATCTGTAAACTACTTCTTTGCTTTATATCATTACTGACAAACTCAACTGAACATGCAGAGTACAGAAGAAGTAAGTAAATATTTAAGACGTCATCAAGATGAAGAATGATCGTTGTTGATAATCTTGTTTATTTCTACGTGCCAATATAGGAAAACAAAGGAACAAACACCACTTATTTATCTACATACATTTTGCACTAAATAATACCATTTGGACATTTTTTACTGATGTTAAAAACACTGAAACAGTTTGAACGAATTCACAACAATTAGCAGTATATACAGCCTTGTTAAAGACCAAGTGAAAATTGTATTTAATATCTTTGTGGAAACCATGATAGTGAAACAATTACATTAATTTGAAAAAATTCAGTATTTACGGTCACATTTGATGAATTGAATACATCCTTGTTGAATAAAAGTATTAATTTCTTAAACAAAAAAAGCAGCAGTGTACATTGTGTTGCCAAGCCCTTATCAATGGTTCTAATCAGTGTTTTAAAGATGAAAGTATCTTACCCCATACAAGGCTTGTGCTCGAGCCAGTGCATTTCCAAAGGTGAACATTACCATTTTAGCACGGAGCTGTTCAGGAAGGAGTTTTGGGGCATTGCCCATCTCCATCAGGAAAAGAGTGTGGGCATGAGGGTAAGGATAGTCCTCTCTGAATCCTGGCAGCAGGGAAATAAGCAATTAATTAAATACTAATAAATGTGTAAATGATTTTAAATTAAACATGCTAAAAGTCACTTTTAATTACAAAAACGCTGACTGACTGACCACTGCAATAAATGACTTTCAGTTGTTGTTGTTTTTCGGGATTTTGCTGCGAGTGATTGTTAATGAATCAATGGCTGACCTGTGTCATGCTTCTCCTGGTAAACATGTGTGTTCTGAAGGTCAATGGTGGGCGCAATGGGGTAGAAGGTCTCCAGAGCCTGATCAGCAGTGCTCTGGATCTGCTCCTGTCCAGCCAACATCGGTAAAGGAGTCATGGAGTTCAACAGCCACCCATTCTGACCTCTGACCTGAAACACGTCCTCTCCTAGAAACAGAAGTGGTTAAATAATGCATTTTTGGTCTAAATACAGCTTCGTTCAAAAGAAAAAACTATATATATATATACACACACAAACATACACATACACATACACATACACATACACACATATATTAAACAGAGAAATATATGTAAGGAATAACTAATTCATTCTACATCCAATTTGAATACTACAACATTTTGAATAAAGCTTTTATTATTATTATTATTGATACCTTCATTCAGTGTGTTGGATTGCTCAAAAATGACAGCAAATTTATATTATGAAAGATTTCGTATAAATGCTGTTTCTATATCATTAAGAAATTCTGAAATCACTGTTTTCACAAAAAATATTAAATTACACAGATATATTTTCAACATCGATAGTACGTTTCTAGAGCACCAATTCATAATAGAATGACTTCGGAAGGATCATGTGATGAATACTGAAGACTGAAGTAATAATACTGAAATTCAGCTTTGCCATCATAGCAATATATCAAATTATATATATATTCAAATAGAAAACATTTATTTCACTTTCTTAATGTTTTCACTGTATTTTTGATCAAATAAATTCAGCCTTGGTGAGCATACAGTCCCAAACTAAAATGTGTTTGTGTATATACAGAAACAATATTTGTTTATATATACACAACTAAACAGAGTATTGTAGCCAGTATAAATCTGGTCTCAAAATGTTGCCCAATATAAACCCACCTCTCCTCCAGGTCGCTGCTAAACTGTATTTCTCAGCAAGAATCCTCTTGGCTAGCTCAGGGTGAGTGACCTGCAGGCCTCCACACAGGTGAAGCAGTCCGTTTAAGAGCGAGGGACTATAGAGGAAAAGAAAATACACATAAAACTCATTTTATTAACTATTTGATGGATGTGTGCATCTCCAATCACCAAACACATGTTTCCAAGTGTCATGTCTTTTCGTGTCAATGTCAATATGGCCTTTTCATGCTCGTGGTGTGATGGGTTTTTGTGAGAAGGAAAATGTTAAGGGCCAGCAGTAGTTGGGAGATAAAACAGCCACCAAAGGGCAGATTTTAACCGGGGAGATGAAGAGATATCAAAGATGCTCTTATGAATGGCAGACCTCCCAAGAGCAGTATTAATTAATAAAGGCTTTACAGAGCCGCTGCCTGCTGAGGATGCAGACTGGCCCGTGTTTAATGACCGTCATTAATTTCAAAACACCATCAGAGCGACACAGCCCGGGCCAAATGCCACCTTCCATATTGAAGCTGTTGAGCCAATTATGAAGCACTGGGTGAGAGGGGACAGTAGCTGGTGTGCACGCTTCATTTAACCATGAGTCTGTTTATGGTACAAAGATGAAGTGAACTGCATGAACTGCACACTGTATGGTATGTTTTTAGTTAGCATTGCTTCTAGGGTAATAAACATGGTACATTAGTTATATATGGATGACCATCTACATAATGTTGTTACACATACCTATCACTCAATGTTTATTCAATCACAAGATAAACACTTTAAACATTATTTCACAAATACACTTGTGGTACTATTTGCAGTAACCAACAGATTTACCCACAAAAAGGAAACTGTGGTTGTTGTTTACATATTGAGCATGTGCAAATTTCCTGTCTAACTGAACAGTTTTTTTTATAGAAGACAAAAGGCAAAAGTCAAACTTGCGAGGTTTACTGTTCAGTTCTTAGCATTTTATTTTTGTTAACAGCACAAAAAGTACTGCTCTTTTTTGTCTTTCTAACTTAAAACGTTACATGTTTGCTTGATGCACAAGGCCAAACCTCTCAAGCATTAAACAAGTACGTTTGAGCTTTTGTTTATCATATTTTAGAGAATATTAAAATATGAATTTTATGTTCTACAAAAGAATGAAAGTCATACAGGTTTGTAATGAAAAGAGAAAACGACAGAATTTCCTTTTTTGTTTCAACCAATTAACTTAAGGAAGGATTGTTTTTAAGTTATGAAATAGTTTGCAGTATGTAATAATCTAAAACACAAAACATTGTTGGTTTTCAGCAACACAGGCTCAGAAACTTAAATATTAATCAAATTATCAACTCTGAAAACTCTAAACAAGCTCATGAGTTTAATACAAAATTATACAAAAGAGATGGTCAGTGATTATGTGTGTTCTAGTTTTTTGAAAATGAAAAAGAATGAAAGCCTGTCCAGTCATTTTATTATTAATGTGTCATTATTTCATTAATGAAGATCCATTTCTAATTAAGGAATTATGTTTGAGACAAATCCATTTTTTAAGGCAAGTCTTGTTTCTAGACTACGAAAGTGAGAACAGTAATACAGTCAGGGTACCCACCAGAACCTTTCTCTGGGTGGCCGGTGTTCTGTGGTGTCCCACAGTCTGGAACTTTTAATGGCGTTCTGTACTCTCTCATCTTGATTCTCAATCTGATTGGCTGGATATTCAGCAAGGGTGAGAATCTGATCAGGTAACCCTTTTATGAGGACGGACTTACTGAGCCAGAGGGCTTGTCGAACACCTACACACAAATCACACATTATCTGCGGTTATACACGTCAAACCGAAGTTTAAGCAAATACACAGTATACACACACACCCATATATATATATATATATATATATATATATATATATATATATATATATATATATATATATATATATATAACCAAAATATCTGTCTTTCCCATAGAAATGCACAGAAACACTATAAATACCTTCCAGCACATTCGTCCTCTGATTGAAAATGTAACATGGTTTGTCTTTATACAGAGGCATATCTTCTACTTTAGGGGACTCATAGTGATTCGGTTCTTTCCATCCACGTTCCCAGGGAGGAAACTTCGGCTTTGCCAGTCCAGGGACGAAGTGCATCCTGTCGGCATAAGTGATCGGCTCCAGTCCGGCTATTTCATGGATCACTCGAGGTTTTTTTCTCGGAAGAATCTTCCCATATAAACAAGAGCTGGTGGATAAGCAGCAACGTCCATGAGGAATCATAATGAGGACACTATGAAAGTTTTCTGATTTACAGTTTTGGCTTATTTTAAGAGCCGACGTACTAACTCTTTGTACTGTTGTTTTAAACATTTTTACTAGCATGTATAATAGGTGTCTGAAATTAATATACTAGTCTATGTTCAACAAAACCAAATGATGCTCGTCATTGTGACATTTTGTCGTTGAACTCAGTAGGCTGCCATGATTGTTCGACGTCACGTGGAGAGTCTGTCTTCTTCTGGAAACAATGGACTTGCATGTTAACAGATATTACACATTACTGCCATCTATCGATCATTGCTGATTACTGCATAAACGTACTCGAGTCCATATGCATGCGTTTCCAAAGGCCCGACGAGGGAGTATGAGATGAAATTAGACTCAAAATCAGAGGCGTCGTGCCCATTCGAAGTGAGGGGGCACGTGCCCCCTCAGATTTCTGAGCCAAGTGGATTTTAAATGCAGCTTCCAAACGAAAAAAAAAAATTGCAGAATAATATTTTTTATATATTTGATACAATCACAGCGGTGTGATTAGATCGTTCTGTGCACAGCATCAGCTACTAAATTCAAATCTGCGTTCGCTGACTGGCGCTGAGCCAGAGACAGACGCGTTCGTACAACGCTTCATGATAACCAATCAGAAACTATTCTGTTGCGCTTATGGATGCAATGGCCAATCAGAGACGTCCAGAAGAGTCATCACTGAAACGCAAGTTTTGTTCACTTGCTCGCTGACTGAATTATTTAGCGAATTCTCTCATCAGAAACAACAAAAAGTGCAGATGTGCGTACGAATGTAAGTAAGATATTCGTTTCATAATGTAAAGTGCTTCAGTGATTTTAATGGGAGTTTTTGAGAGTGCCTGAACTCTGGCTAGACTGAATGAAAATGTTTTTTGATAATGTAAATGTTCTTTACTCTCTGTAAAATGAAAGTGTTAAAATAAGTATCTTACAATATTGTTATTAAAATGTACATTAAATGCAAATTCAGTCGTATTAAAAATATTTTATGGCATGATATGGCACTTAAGTAAAAAGTCAGGTTTTTATGTGTAGTTAATAGATTACACTACATTTCCATATATTGATCAAATAGCAATCTATAAAGGTGCAAAACGCGTTTACCTACACATATTTGAGAAACGAGATATTTCCTGATATATTAAGCATGTTTGGAATTGTTTTGAATAAAAAGGAAAAAAAAAATAATAAAAAAAAATAAGCCTATATCAGTTATACAGTGCTTTCGTAGAATGACTTATACCCCCCCCCCCCCCCCCCCCCCAAAATAAATGTGCCCCCTCAAAAATCATGAATGCATGACGCCCCTGCTCAAAATGATTAATAGATGCACGCAAAAATATCAATGTACGATATGTTGCGAATAAAAATGTTCTGTTCTGCATTAATATATCATAAATTGCTCATGCAAAAAGGAATCCAAGCATATTTGGATCGGGTGACACGCTTGCATTAATTGACGTCTAGTTCGTGTTGATCTTGTTTTCAGCATTTCTCGTCCCACACAAACACAACTACTGACGAACAAGGCCCAGTGCAATTCATTAACGTGTACGCGATTTGAAAAATTTGCGAATGTGCGTCACTACACTGAAACAAATGATTTTCAACAGGTGTCTGCAGAGTTAAGAATTACATTAATGTGCAGCATTTTGTTCAAATAGAGAACAAATGTTATAGTTTTGTATTAAATTATCATAATTTGTGCATGTAGTGAAGTGATATTCAGCCAAGTATGGTTACCCATACTCAGAATTCGTGCTCTGCATTTAACCCATCCAAAGTGCACACACACAGAGCAGTGAACACACACACACACACACACTGTGAACACACACCCAGAGCAGTGGACAGCCATTTATGCTGCAGCGCCCAGGGAGCAGTTGGGGGTTCGATGCCTTGCTCAAGGGCACCTAAGAGGTATTGAAGGTGGAGAGAGAACTGTACATGCACTCCCCCCACCCACAATTCCTGCCGGCCCGAGACTCAAACTCACAACCTTTCAATTGCGAGTCCGACTCTCTAGGCCACGACTTCCCCAAATTATTATTGGTCTACCATATATATATATATATATATATATATATATATATATATATATATATATATATATATATAGGCTTACAACATTAAAACAAACATATAGATACACTATAGAATCTAGATACATTGGTTAATTAAAACAGCCCATAGTAAAATCCGTGCCGTTCAGCCTGAGCTCGGGTCAGGCATATGAAGAGGACAATTTTTTCATGTGAAGAAGACCATTTTTTATTTTTTTTTAAACAGGTTAAGTACAAAGCCTGGTTTACATAGGCCTAATAAATAATAGTCTGTAGCATTCAAATTCAAGTAGCCAACATTGTGACATGGAAACATTTAGATTCGTGCCAAATGAGAGAGTAAGGAAGAAGATTATAGGGTCAAAAAACCTTTTCCAGAATAAAGTCATTAGCCTATAATGCAAGATTAAACTCATTAAATATCCAGCAAAATGTAGAAATAAAATATTGAGAATAGTATTTAGTATAGTTTAGTTTAAGTTAATTTAATAATTTAATTATATAATTTCAGCATCAAGTTAGGCACATCAACCATAACCTTCAAAAACAGCTAGAAGCCTTGGAGTTATGATTGATGATCAGCTGGCTTTCTCAGACCACATTGCTAAAACTGTCCGATCCTGCAGATTTGCTTTATTCAACATCAAGAAGATCAAGCCCTTTCTTTCGAAACATGCTGCACAACTCCTTGTTCAAGCTCTTGTTCTGTCCTGGCTGGACTATTGCAATGCCCTCTTGGCAGGTCTTCCAGCCAGTTCTATCAAACCTTTACAATTAATCCAGAACGTGGCAGCAAGATTAATTTTTAATGAGCCAAAAAGAATACACATCACACCTCTGTTTATCATTTTGCACTGGCTACCAATAGCAACTCACATAAAATTCAAGGCATTGATGTTTGCCTACAAAACTAACACTGGCTCTGCACCCATTTACCTAAATCTGTTACTTCAGACTTATGTGCCCTCTAGAAGCTTGCGTTCTGCAAGTTAACGTCGCTTGATTGTGCCATCTCAAAGAAACACAAAGTCACTTTTACGGACTTTTAAATTAAATGTTCCCTCCTGGTGGAATGACCAGCCCAACTCAATCAGAGCAGCTGAGGCCATCTTCAAGAATCGGCTTAAAACCCATCTCTTCCATCTTTATTTGACCCTCTAACTTTAACACTCACTATTCTATATTCTTTAAAAAAATTAGGATTTGAACTTGTACTTCCAGATCTGAGAGGTTGTAAGTGCCGACTTGACGTTGTGCAGCGAAACTGAAGTAAAGTGCAAAAGTAAATATGTCGTAAACGTGTGTATGTCATTTTCTTTGTATGAATGTCATTCTACACATTTGTGACTATTAATCTACAACTTCCAATTCAAAACACGGGTGTTTTGATCATTGTCTGTGTGTGCAAATTGAAAGATTCAACTTTTCACATCAGAGCTGTGAGTGTAAATTTTAACTTACAAATACAAATATGACAAGTTCTCACATTCAGATCTTCAACCTCTCGAGTTTTGCTACTGATTTACCTTTATAAAATTCAAATGAATAAAAAAGAATCGACTCAGAAGAGACATGGATGAATGCACGCGCTTCTCCTGATCCACAAATGCACATTAGAATCCCACGCACAAATTATGATAATTTTTTAATACAAACTATAACATTTGTATTCACAAATATGTCTCTATTTGAACAAAATGCTGCACATTAATTTAATTCTTAACTCTGCAGACACCTGTTGAAAATAATTTGTTTCAGTGTAGTGACGCACATTCAGAAATTTTTCAAATCGCGTACACGTTAATGAATTGCACTGGGCCTTGTTCGTCAGTAGTAGTGTGTGTGTGGGACGAGAAATGCTGAAAACAAGATCAACATGAACTAGACGTCAATTAATGCAAGCGTGTCACCTGATCGACATATGCATGGATTCCTTTTTGCATGAGCAATTTATGATATATTAATGCAGAACAGAACATTTTTATTTGCAAACATGTCTGTATATGTACAAATCGCTGCACAATCATTTAATCCCGAATCAAACTGAAAGGCATTTGTTTGTGGTTCGTAAGATACATGTATAAAATTTATGTAGTACATTGATATGTTTTGCGTGCATCTATTAATCATTTTGAGTCTAATTTCATTAGACAGTTCCACTCAAAAAGACTAAAACAAATCATTTCATATCATAAAGTTGCAAATAAATTACAAATAATCCTTATATGTGTCAGTTTGCTTTAATGAGTGTGTGTGTGGGGCAGGTTGATCTCAATGTGAAATAAATGCTTTCTTCATGTTGCCCACAATTATTGGCACCCAATTATTGCAATGTCCTTTCCCCAAGATAACAGCTCTAAGTTTACTCCTATAATGTTTGTAGAACACTTGACAAGAGATCAGAGACCATTCCTTCATACAGAATCTCTCCAGATCCTTCAGATTCACAGCTCCATGTTGGTGTTTCTTTTCTTCAGTTTACCCCACTCATTTCCTATAGAGTTCAGGTCGGAGGACAGGGACGGCCGTGTGCTCAGTGACCCATTTTTGTGTTGATGTTGATGTTTGTTTTGGATTATTGTCCTGATGGAAAATCATAATCGTAAATTGTAACAGAAGCGGTCAGGTTTAGATTTTTTATCTGCTGGTATTTGATAGAATCCATGATGCAAAATGTTCATCTGATCATAGAAGCTAGTGCCATTTTTAAGTTCCATTTGTGTCTGGCAAATGAATATGCTGGAGTTTGTTTTTGGATGAGCAAGAAAAACTTAATTGAAACCCTCCTGAACAACATGTGGTGATGTAGGGGCTGTTTTATATTTTTTTAGGCTTTCTGACCCCAAAACTCAACTACTCTCTGCAGTTCTCCAGCTGTGATCCTTGGAGAGTCTTTGGCCACTCAAAGCGCTCCTCCTCACCATGCATTAGGACGGTACAGAACCACGTTATCTTCCAGGCAGATTTGTAACATCTTTTAGTTGGAACCTTTTAATCTTCCTGGTGGTGGAAATTGGGATTTTCAGTATTAGTGTAGAGCCATGTATTATGTCAAAATGTATCTTTTTATTGGATTTTTTTTTTCAGTTGTTCAGTTATTAGCTTCTTGTTTTCAGGGACAAACATTTTTTTTGTATTGTTTGAATAATAATAATAATAAAGTCACCCTATAAAAAATTTAATGAATTGCATAAATTGTGGATATTTAATAATGTTTATCCAAACTTCAGTCTGTTTACACTTTAAAACATCAGCACCATTATAGTATACTGCTTGTAATACATCTGGACATCTGTGCCTCTTCCTCTTATCAACTTGAAACACGCCACTTGTTCCATGTGCATGATACACTCATTAACTTTTCATGCCTTTCTCTCCAAACAGTGTATTGACAAGTCACCTGCGTGCATTTGATAGTCCTCATTAAAATTTAGTCCGAGAGCCAAAGTCTGGACCACCTATCAAATTGCCCCAGAACAAGAGGCCACAGAATGAGGAGCTTTAATATTACTCCTGCTCTCTGAAACCTGCAGGACAGTATGTGCAGAAGAACTTAAACACTACATACTACAAGAAACAACATGGTTTTAAGGATGACTGTCTTCTTTCATGTTTTGTTCATTGCTGGAAAAGTCACCGCCAAGAAAGGTAGGACTGCTTCCTATCTCATGGGTGAAAGTGTACACCTTATGAATGTTGTATAATTGTAAACACCCCAGTTCTTCTGTAAGTATGGCAGCTTCCTAAATTTGATGATTCTGTGATAGTGTTTAATGCCTGTGCATTTCTGAGCATTAGCTTAAACACAAGTATATTCACTAGGAAAAGCATACTTATAAAGTGTAGAAACTGAATACAATGTAGATTTTGTTTGTTGCTTTGGATAAAAATTTATTCAACTGTACACTGTTTTAAAAAAAATCTACTAAGATGTAACATAAAACCCTATACATAACTTATAAGCATACAACTAAGAAGAAACAAATGTAAAGCGTCAAAGAGGTTGTAAGATGACTTGCTCCTATAAGGGAAGTTATTGTCTACTTTTTTACAGTATAATATGTTTATAGGTGTTAAATGTGGAGGAATCCTCTCTGCAAGCAGTGGCAACGTGTCAAGCCCTAATTTTCCAAGCCTGTACCCTTATAATACTGAATGCACCTGGTTGATAGTGGTCTCGGAAGGCTCTTCCGTACTGTTAACCTTCCATCACTTCGAGCTGGAATACCATACAGACTGTGCGTATGACTACATCAAGATATACAACGGCATCTCAGAGGATGAAGGCAACCTTTTGGGGAAATTCTGTGGAGATGTGTCTCCTCCTCAGTTCAGCTCATCCTGGAACGTCATGTCCATCATCTTCCATTCAGACCGCCATGTTGCACGCAAGGGTTTCTCGGTTGGCTATAGGAAAGGTGAGGAGTGCAACTGATGATTCCAGGTGCAATATCAATTAATATGTAGTTTACAAAAGACAATAAATACCACTTGTACAACAGTTTGTAAAAATAATCATATATTGTGTTTACTGCAGGCCTTTTACAATTAAAGTCTATGGGGTAAGATATTGCACCCTCATAAAAAAAAAACAGTATAGTATTCCACATATTACTATTTTATAGTGAAATATATTGAAATCAATGGATTTTATTACATTTATTTCAACATTTAACTCAAGACTGTCAAAACAGTCCAAATTAATTAAACTTACAACTTTTTCTACATCAAAACAATATATTACCCTACACTCGTTTTACTTGACCTTTTAAAATCTCTTAAAAATTCATCAATTTCTAAACACTTAATACTTTAAAAAAAAAAATCAATTGACAGAAACTATGCCTGTAGCACTGTATACAAATATATGAGCTGCACATTTCTGCTTTTAAAGCCTCTAGAATGCCTTGCCCCATGGAATCTTTTGTTCAAGTTCAAACTAAATACAAACTAAGAAATAAATGTCAATTATTTTTGAGGTAAATGACAGCATGCTAGATGACATTTTTTTATTGCAACTAATATAAAAATAAAAATGTATAGTCAATTTAATTTGTTCCTTTTTCAAAATCAGATATGTGTGGTGGGGTATTGACCGGTCTATCTGGGGTCATCTCCAGCCCAGGTTATCCACTAGAGTATAACAACAATGCAGATTGCTCCTGGACTGTACACGTGTCCAATCAGAGTGTAGTGAGCCTGGTGTTTCTCGACTTCCAGTTGGAAAACAATGAGGGGTGCAATTTTGACTACGTGGCTCTCTTTGATGGCCCCTCTGTTAAACACCGTCACCTGGGCAATTACTGTGGTAACGAGAGACCTCCCAACACTGTCACCACATCAAACCATCTGCTTGTGGTCTTCAAATCTGACTTTAATATTGGCGGGAGAGGTTTTAAAGCCTACTACTACTCAGGTGAGACACGTTTTTAAACCAGATATTATCACAAAATAAAATTTCAAATACATAGTCCTTGATATTCATGTTTTTAAAGGAGAGTGCCAGCAAATTCTCAAAAATATCAGTGGGAACTTTACTAGCCCTCACTACCCAAACATCTACCCCAACAACATCAACTGTCACTGGACAATCACGTTAGCAGCGGGCTACAGGATTAAGCTCTTTTTCCCCTTTCTGGAGCTTGAGGATCGAAACAGCCTGACTGACATGTGCGACTATGACTCTGTGTCTGTGTACGATGGGGACAGCGAGACAGACACTCTGTTGGGTCAGTGGTGTGGCAGTGAACAGCCTCCATCTTTGACATCTAAGGGAAATAAATTACTGGTTGTTCTCAGCACTGACCGGAACTATGCATTTAAGGGATTCATGGCTTCTTATATAGGAGGTGAGTGCTCACTTATCATAGTTTGAATTCACGCTTCTAACATAAATGACATTAGACCATTAAGCACTATGAGTAGGCACATGGGTGAATTATGTATGTATGCCGTTTCCCACAAAAATGTTGATACCGCTCTGAAATATGAGTATTTATTTAAAAAGGGTATTTAGCGAAAAATCTAATTTACAGTGTAGCTTTAAGCCAATAATTGCATTACATTAAGGAATCTTATAAAAAGTCAATTACTAAACACCAGTGAAAAGTAATTAATAATCTGTGTGAACACCTTTCATAAGACTCATTTCAAAACTATGTATTATTTAAAACAATCACATTGTTTGGCAAAAGAGAATTGCATTTATACCTTACATTATGTTCTTGACATAATTATTGTAAACACCACATTGAACTCAACCTGAATATATTATTTTGTTGTCTTTGTGTCTCGCAGTCGTGCCTGTCAATGTAAGCTGCACCCGAACTGAGTTTCAGATTCAGATCTCCAGAGAGGCTTTGCCCCAGCTGGACCGTGAGAACATTTATCTTGGGAATCCATCCTGTTCGGCCCAGCTCACAGAAACATCCTACAAAATTCTAGCCCGTTTTGTCAACTGTGGAACTGCTGGACAGGTATATAAAGAGACACTCATGCAGTGATTTCTTAGGATACCCCATTACACCTTTTTTAGCGACAGTCTCAGATTTAGGTCTTACACAGTGGCTGATGTTAGCGAATTTTTTATATATCTTACATCAGTTTAAAGACTAGATTTAATATGGTTTTGTTCAAATGAAAATTAATGTTGCCCCATATCCTGTGATATTCTATAGAAACGTCAAAACATCACCATGCTGGTGAACTCACTTTATATTGACTACTCTGATGGACCGCATCAGAATATTCAGGAGTATGAAGTGCAATGTGATGCCCAGAAGAAGGTGGCCATGGTCAGCATCATCTCAGTTGAGGAGCGTAACCGGCTCAATGAACTGGCCCGTCTGGCCAAGGAATCAAACAACAAGAATGTCGATGAAGAAAGTGAACCTCATGATACAAGTGACATCATCTTCATCAGCATCTGTGTCCTCGCTGTGATCCTCATGTTAATTGCTATTGTGTGGTTGGTGCTTCTATAGGTGTGCCACACAATGCATACATAAGGACTTGATATCCATTTTGTAATGTTTTGGAAAGAACGTATTGACAAATGCAATGTAAATAAAAGTCAAATGTTGTATTTAAGAACAAGACTGAACGTTAAAAAGTATTTTTAAAAAATTACAAAAAAGAAAATCTTGAGGTCCCATATTTGAATTTTTCAATTCTTCACAGTTTCTTTTTGTGACTGCTTACAAATGTATTAACTGGAAGTTTACCATCCTTGACCTGCGCTCTCAAGTCAGGCCTATTTTTCAGTGCAAAGACAAGAGCCCTCACAGTCCTTCTGTATGCTCCACTAATAAGTCGAGAGCTTTGGTGAAACACTTCTCTCTCTATGTTCTCCACCAGTCCATGCTCCACCTGGGACATCAGGAAAATAATTATTATCTATGTACAATAAGAATTTCAAGTACAACTGTGTCATGGTAATATTTCATATGGGGTTCATAAAGCATTTCTTAAGGTACATTTAAGACTTTCATAGGGAATAATTTAAAGTGCACACAATATGTCAATATGTTCTCTAAATGTACATGTCTAGGAAGTGCACAATGAGTTACTAGTTATTAGGAACACTCTAAAGTATAAAAAAACTCACTTCAGATCTCGATTACTTTTTAATTAATTTAACAAAAATAAATAGCTTAAGGTTTGAATAGCGCTCCCAACCACTAGAATATAGAAATAACAGCTACTGAACACACTGCTAAAATGTGATTTTCTTTCTTATTATTTTTGTCTTGTTTTGAGGTGCAAATGTTTAAAACTAAAATCAAGATACATTTGCTTGACAAGAAAAATCACATACAAAACGTTCGTATCAATTACATTGAATGTCATTTTGAGCCTGAAATTGTAATGACCACTTAGGATCAGTACCTTCAGTCCTGTGGCTTCAGATAGCAGTTTCTTTGCATTGCTCCTCAAACTTTCTGTCTGTTTGTCACAGCGAACTTCTATAGTAGGTTTATTTGAATGTTCCTCAATGAAGGTCCTCCAGTGTTTATACACCTGCCCCGCTAGTGACTTGATTTCAGGATCTTCTGAGTGTTTGCGTAGGTTGTTAACTGTGTGTCCTGCATTAAAAACAATGAGAAAGTGGTATGAATTTTAAATAGTATTTGTAAGAATGTGAATATTTTCTTCATTTTAATTTATTTAGGGGAATGATTTTTGGGGATACCACACCTTAGGTCTAATTCAGTGGCAGATGTTAGCACTGACTAATATCTGTTTAAAATATCTTAATATCTATGATAATTGAAAATAAAGAGGGATATAACAAGAACATCAAGGAAAAAACAATAAACTCTGACCTATTCTGGTAGTCTTCAGCACTTCTCTGGAAGGCATTTTCTTATCCAGCTCCTTCAAGGCTTCTATCATATTTTCTTTAGGCTGGCCAGGCAGTTCAAGGATTGACCTGTACCTTTCAATGTCTTCAATCACGACCACTCTCTGTAAAAAAAATACAGATGACTACATAAATAAAACTACACCTGGTGAAAAATTATTTCCATGGTAAAACAACCAATGACTTACCCGCAGAGACTCTAAGGTTGCTTGTTTGTAATTCCTCTCTTGTTTTGGTTCCTGTTGCACCCTGTCTGCCTTTGGTAACCGAACTACAAATTTATCCATGATTAAAAATCTGATATGAACGATAGTTTACTAACACCAGCTCTAGCTACGGTTAATTATTCAACTTATTGCATTGTACATATGTGAATGAAACTGTACAGCAGGAATACAAAAAAGACAATAATAGTAAATTAAATTCTAATTCACACCGGAAGAGAGCGCGACTCAGCACGATAAGGATTTTTCAATGTAAAAGCCCTCTTAAAGTTACCCTTCATGGGCAAAAAGCCAATATAAAAACAATAAAAGTAATTCAGTCATTAAACTACTAATACATTAAATAAATCAAATTTGTAATATATAGATTTCAACATTTTAGCAATAAGAGAAACGCCTTTTTAATAGCTCGATAATAAATTCTAATTTAGTTGTTTGAAATGCTAAAATAAAAAAAATTAAAATTAAATTAAACAGCATTTTACATTGTCTTCGTCATTTGAACTGTTATTCCGAGAGTTGTATTTGAGTATTCGATTTAAATTTTATTAGGGGAAAAATTTCATATTAAATGTCAGCAATCATTCAATTCATAGCAGCTATAGTTGTATATGAAACTTTAACTTTGTTAAAGGTAAACCGCTTATTGTGGAACTACATTCTTTGACCAAATGGCATAGCACTGGTCACGTGATCTGCGTCTTGTTTTAGCGCGGGAATAGGAAGTTGTCGGGAAGAAACAAGAGAGACAGTTTCGCAAGTCCGAAGTTTGTGTATATGAAAAATATCCGCTGTTTCTTTTAGAAATAAGCGTGTTTGACAGGGTGACGTATTTAGTATTTAATATCAAAATAGGCCCTTAAGTTAACTTGTGAACTCTACGCTGTAACCGTTTATGTCAGTGCGGATACAGTCTGCTTGGACATTGTTTATCAAAAACTCGGTGAAAACAAAAACAGGTGAGCTATAGTATGTTCATTACCGCAGTAATTTATGACCTTGAAAGGTATATTAAGGTTTTTTTTACTACTACTATTATTATTATTATTATTATTATCATTATCATTATTTATCATCGTGTGTGTGTGTGTGTGTGTGTGTGTGTGTGTGTGTGTGTGTGTGTGTGTGTGTGTGTGTGTGTGTGTTCTGTCTGTCTGTCTGTCTGTCTGTCTGTTGACCTTGTTTGGATACAGTTATGCTAGTTAAGCTGTAAATGAGTAATAATACCCTTTAATGCCATCCAACAGTTTCCCACATAGCTGTTGGTAATTGTGAGATTAAATGGAAGCAGCTCAGACTGTCCAGAGAAGCTCTCAGCAAAGTGTTGCAAAAGGCAGGAACCAGCACAGAATTCCCAGTGAGTGAGACCATCTTTCAATATGCGGGAACATTTGTGAGAAAGAATTGCATGTAACATTAATCATAATATTTTTTCCTTGTGCCATTTTCATGTGTATTTTTGTTCAGTGCTTGATTATAATTGGAACTGTAATCTGTTATTTGAGATTACATTTAATTAAATATGTATATAAATAAATGCATGGCATACAAGTTTCAACAGAAATAACATTAAAGTAGAATTTAGGTTTCCTAAAATGTTTGTCAGTACATTCAGCAGTATGCTTTATCTATTACATTCTCATTTAAGTGGTATTAACATGCAGTTAGTTGTCCAAAAACATTCCATTGTTTGCTTTTAAGTATATTCTTATATGGTAAGTTATTTTCTACTTTTATGTACTTCTTGTTTTAAGTATGCTGAAGGGTACTTCTGTTTTTCAAGGGAATGAATGCTTGTTTAGTGACATTTTTAGATAACATTATAACTGTTTATAAAAATAATTAAACCTACCTGATTCTCTTTTGTTTAGGGGATGTTGAGACAGACATCGCATACCTGTATGAAGTCCTGCCACAGCTGTCTCAAATTTTTCGTATCATAGATAAAATTGGAGAAGGTTTGCCTTTATATTTCTTGCTGTTTAAATACTGTATAATGGGATGTCTTTGAATGCAGTGAAATCACCCTTTTTGTTTTCCTTCTACTGATTTGCAAACCTTTAAGATCCTTAATTGTCATTCCAGGCACTTTCAGCTCAGTGTATTTGGCAGAGGCACAGATGACCGATGGGTCAAGAAGGATGTTTGCATTGAAACACCTGATCCCTACCAGTCACCCTGTGCGTATAGCCGCTGAACTCCAGTGCCTGACTGTTGCTGGGTGAGTGATGTAAATATTTTCATATTTTGACCTAATACCATTTTCATGTATTCTGGCATAGATACCTTGTGAGGAACAGTCTTGGGTTTCAGAGTTACATTAAAGGATTTGTCAATTATTTTTCCCTCAACAGAGGGAAAGAAAATGTGATGGGAGTCACGTACTGCTTCAGGAAAGAGCATCACGTGGTCATTGTCATGCCGTATATGGAGCATCAAACCTTTGTGGTAAGTGTCTGCAGTATGTGCTTTTACCCCAAATAATGATACGTCATGAATTGCTTAACCAGTACCCAAGATTTTACCCAAAAGTCTTAATTCCCTGTAGGATATTGTTGGCTCCTTAAGTTTTGAGGATGTGAGGCATTACATCTTCCACCTGCTCAAAGCCTTGAGACACATTCACAAGTTTGGCATCATCCACCGAGACATCAAACCAACTAATTTCCTGTTCAATCGACAAAAGAGGGAGTATGTATCTGATGTTCATGTATCTGTGGTTCTATATTCTCTTCCTGAAACATATGCAATCGCCACAGTTTCTTGCTTATTTAAGATAATGGTAGCAATTGATTTAACCAGCTAAATGAGTGTTAGATGATGGCAAAGGTAATCATAATGTAACAGTTGGGAAAATTACCTTTTAATATTGCTATAACCAGTTTGGTGCTGAATATTGTGCTTTCCTAATATTTTATTTATTTATTTTTGTCACCCTTATGCTGTTTAAAACCCATTATACTTTTGTTCATCTTCAAAACACAGATAATTTTTATTGAAACCTGAGGTTTCTGTTGCTCTTTTCTTTTCCTGACTTGGATTAACTGATCCATATGGGAAAAGTTTACTATATCTTTCTGAAGTTTAAAAGTTTTTGAATTATATACACATAATATTCTATTTAGTTTTGATTTTTGAAATTTTAGGGTGGAGGGGTTGTAATAGAAATTTTAAATTATATTAAATATTAAACTTACACTTTTTTTCACTTTCAAATAAATGTTATTAAAATTATCCAAGTAAACTGAGGCATGCTGATTCCCATCTCTCACTTTCCTCAGGTATGCTCTAGTGGATTTTGGCTTGGCACAGGGCACTCCTGATACACAGATAGAACTGCTGAAGGTGGTGAAATCAAAATCTCATAAAGGTGGCGGGTCATCTAAGATGGTGGAGGAATCACTTGGGAAACAGAAACTTGTGCCTTTACCACCCAACACCAGAAACACTGCTGTCCAGTCCAGCACTAAAGCACCTGCTAAAAGACCATGCCCAGCTTCACGCATTAAACACAGCAAGGTGTCTGCACTGGTTTCTTTGTTAAATAAATTAAGTTTTTAATATGATGATGGTTGAGTCAAATTAGGGGAATACTGTACTTCCAAGTTCCAAGTTTGGGGAAACTTATGTCAAAACCTATGTCCTTCCTCTCAAAGGAACTGTTGGAACTTGATAATGCACCACGGTCTGTATTTGGGGAGAACAACATAAATGGCACAAACTCTCATAAACCTGGCACTGACAAAGTTGAGGTTAGCATCTATTTTCACACTGGTTGCATCTGACACCTTCTGAATAACTATAAGCTCTTCAACTGTCAAATTGTATTTCAGGGACTGCTTTCAAAACCAAAACGAGAGGAATTAATTCCACGCAAGATCGTTTCTTCAAAACACCGTTCAGTACCAGTGAGAACACCACTGAATCAGAGACCGAAAGCCCCCATTGAGAGTCATAAACCCAAACCTCCTGCCGTTAGTCCGAGTCTCACCTGCAACTGCTACATGACTGACCGCATCTGCAACATCTGCCTGTCAAGGTACATGCTCTTAATTAATCGAATCATAATAGTTACAGATTTAAATTTTAATTTAAAATTTAAAAGCCTATTTTTAATCTTAATTGATATGCAAATTTCTAAGGCCTAGAAATTATCAAAACTATGCAGGAATATTTGCAATCTACTTCATCAGATTTTATACTTGTTAGCATGTAAAAGTCCTCAGTATATTTGTAAAAACCTTCAGGATGTGGTACCCTTTTAGCTGGGTACAGTTTTACTTATTTTAGGTACACTTGTAGGTCTTTTAGCTGTGCGATCTTTTAGGACTGAGTATCGATTCAGATCTCCCAATTCGATTCTTAAAGGGTTAGTTCATCGAAAAATTTGAATTGTTATTAATAACTTACCCTCATGTTGTTCCAAACTCGTGAGACCTCCGTTTATCTTTGGAACACTGTTTAAGATATTGTAGTTTTTTATTCCGAGAACTCTCAGTCCCTCCATTGAAACTGTGTGTACTGTATACTGTCCATGTCCAGAAAGGTATGAAAAACATCATCAAAGTAGTCCATGTGACATCAGAGGGTCAGTTAGAATTTTTGAAGCATCGCAAATACATTTTGGTCCAAAAATAGCAAAAACTACGACTTTATGCATCGTTGTCTTTTCTTCCGTGTCTGAGAGTTCAAAGTTCAAAACAAAGCAGTTCATGATATCCGGTTCGCGAATGAATCATTCGATGTAACCGGCTCTTTTTGAACCAGTTCACCAAATCGAACTGAATCGTTTTAAACGGTTCGCGTCTCCAATACGCATTAATCCACAAATGACTTAAGCTGTTAACTTTTTTTTATGTGGCTGACACAAACCAATATCCCGGAGTAATTCATTTACTCAAACAGTACACTGACTGAACTGCTGTGAAGAGAGAACTGAAGATGAACACAGAGCCGAGCCAGATAACGAACAAAAGATTGACTCTTCTCTAGTCAAGAACCATTTCTGTCCAATTTTCGCGTCCGATTCGAGAACTGAGCTGATGATACTGCGCATGTGTGATTCAGCGTGAAGCAGACTGACACACAGAGCGTCTGAACCAAGCTGATTCTTTTGGTGATTGATTCTGAACTGATTCTGTGCTAGTGTTATGAGCGTTGGTAAACCGAAGGCTTGAATCAAGGGCAAACGTCGCCAATGATGCCATTATGTAGAGCGCAAAAGTATAGGTGAACCGTTTTCTTCAACCGGTTTATTGAATCGAACTGTCCGAAAGAACTACTTGTGATCCGAAAACCGATGAGTCAATCTTTTGTTCATTATCTGGCTCGGCTCGGTGTTCATCTTCAGTTCTCTCTTCACAGCAGTTCAGTCAGTGTACTGTTTGAGTAAATGAATTACTCTGGGATATTGGTTTGTTTTAACTCATAGGGAGTGTCAGCCACATAAAAAAAAGTTAACAGCTTAAAGGCAGGGTAGGTAAAAAAATGTATAAAAAACTTTTTTTCCAAATTTGTTTAAACTTTATTTATATATCAAATCATAATTAAAATGTAAGTACTCTGAAAAAGAAAGTATAAAAATCGAGTGACTGTAGACCTCTCACGACTGTTTTAAAGACAGCTCATTATTTCCATTCACTCCACCCCCTCCCTTCTGGGCTCCTTCCAAAGCCTCTACTATGGCTCGCTAAGTAATGTTATGTTAGCTATATTACGCAGCTACGTGTGCTAATGACACATGCTTCATGAAAAAAATATGTATGATCAAAATACAAAAAGAAAGATTTACCTGTCCAGCAGAAATAAAGCCATCAAGGAGTTACTTTTCAGCCCCTTGAGTTCCCTCAGTTCTCGCCATCGCTGGAAAGCCACGCCGATATAAACTCGCGTTTTATTTCTTTATTTCATTGCCTTTTCTTGTACTGTTACTGTCTTCCTTTTTTGCCTGGTTTGCCTTCACTAACTGCATAGGCTGGTACTGTGAATTTTGCTTGCTGTTTCTCTGCCATTGTTTTGGTATTCCTAGGATCCGTGCCTGTTGAATCAAACGTGCTGTTTCCTCAAATCAAACGTGCACGCGCAAGTGGGCAGGTCATGTGTGGTAAAAGGGTGGTTGCCATGGTTGCGAGAGAGTGACAGTCGCCTAATCCAATCCTATGTTTCGTCCCGAAATGGAAATAATGAGCTGTGTTTAATACAGATTAAACGGTCTAAAGTCACTCGATTTTTATACTCTTTTTATCAGAGTACTTACATTTTAATTATGCATTGATATATATAGAAAGTTTAAACAAATTTGGAAGAAAGTTGTTTATACATGTATTACCTACCCTGCCTTTAAGTCATTTGTGGATTAATGCGTATTGGAGACGCGAACCATTTAAAACGATTCAGTTCGATTTGGTGAACTGGTTCAAAAAGATCCGGTTACATCGAATGATTCGTTCACCATCCGGATTTCACAAACTGCTTTGTTTTGAACTCTCTCACAACAGACACGGAAGAGAAGACCACAATGAATAAGATCGTAGTTTTTGCTATTTTTGGACCAAAATGTATTTTCGATGCTTCAAAAAATTCTAACTGACCATCTGATGTCACATGGACTACTTTGATGATGTTTTTCTTACCTTTCTGGACATGGACAGTATACCATACACACAGTTTCAATGGAGGGACTGAGAGCTCTCGGACTAAATCTAAAATATCTTAAACAGTGTTCCAAAGATAAACGGAGGTCTCAATAGTTTGGAACGACATGGGGGTGAGTTATTAATAACATAATTATGATTTTTCGATGAACTAACCCTTTAAGCTTTCGATTCGATTCTCGATTATTACATTCAATGAATATGGTTTTAATACAAATGCTATTGATATTTCTAAAATATTAACAGTAAACATTAGTTTACAAATTGTGAATTAATAAAAAAAACAATAAGAACACCAGGCTTGTATTTTAAACCTATTCTTTTTTTGTATAGAGTCAGATGAAGGCATAAAACATTAATTAAATTTTTCCTAATCAAATGAAAATTAAACCCTTTTATTTTTTGGTAAACAAGGTGCTGCACAACAGAGATTTACTGTTAAAATTGCAAAAGAAAAAAAATGTGATTATTCCTTTAAAAATAAAGATTTATTAATATGTATTAGCAGTAGACTGCTAAATAGTAATATATTAGTCAGTTAAAGTAAATGTAGGAAAAACCTTTATATTGTAAACTGTGCCATTTAAAAAATAAAATCAAAATATTATTTCAAATGTCAGGTTTTACAGCATTAATTTAATAGTGCAGTGAGTGAAGAATGCTTTGTTTTTCCTAGGAAACAGCAGGTGGCTCCTAGGGCTGGTACCCCAGGTTTTAGGGCTCCTGAGGTCCTGACTAAGTGCCCTAACCAGGGAACAGGTAAAGCTACCACAAGACATTTTTATTTGTTTCATATAATTTGGGGTGTGAATTTTTTTTTTTCTCTCCCAATGGTGTGTTCCATTCAACTTGTAAAGTTTCCAATTTTATACTTGGAAAAGTACAGTGCCACTTGATGTAGTCTTCCAACATAATTGTACATGAAAGCAAACGCTATAATCATGCTAGTGTAGTCTGACAAACAAACGAGTTTCATGAGTCAAATTCTTTGAACAAATCTTTACAAAAAATCACATACTGAATCTGTCAGAATGATTACTGAATCAACATCACAATACCCAAGTGAATCAAAAATAAAGTCAAAATTAGACACAAATCAAAAAATCTCTGTTTGATATTCTGTGCAAATTTCATTGTTTGAGGATTGGACAACATGTTTCATGGTTGTAATACAGAGATATCAAATAGATATCAATTTTGAATTTAGATTTCACAGGTTCACCTTTATAGATTGCTATTTGATCAATATATGGAAATGTAGTGTAATCTATTAACTACACATAAAAACCTGACTTTTTACTTAAGTGCCATATCATGCCATAAAATATTTTTAATACGATTGAATTTGCATTTAATGTAAATTTTAATAACAATATTGTAAGATACTTATTTTAACACTTTCATTTTACAGAGAGTAAAGAACATTTACATTATCAAAAAACATTTTCATTCAGTCTAGCCAGAGTTCAGGCACTCTCAAAAATTCCCATTAAAATCACTGAAGCACTTTACATTATGAAACGAATATCTTACTTACATTCGTACGCACATCTGCACTTTTTGTTGTTTCTGATGAGAGAATTCGCTAAATAATTCAGTCAGCGAGCAAGTGAACAAAACTTGCGTTTCAGTGATGACTCTTCTGGACGTCTCTGATTGGCCATTGCATCCATAAGCGCAACAGAATAGTTTCTGATTGGTTATCATGAAGCGTTGTACGAACGCGTCTGGCTCAGCGCCAGCCAGCGAACGCAGATTTGAATTTAGTAGCTGATGCTGTGCACTGAACGATCTAATCACACCGCTGTGATTGTATCAAATATATAAAAAATATTATTCTGCAATTTTTTTTTTTTCGTTTGGAAGCTGCATTTAAAATCCACTTGGCTCAGAAATCTGAGGGGGCACGTGCCCCTTCACTTCGAATGGGCACGACGCCTCTGAAATTCTGTATAGCTTATGATTTCGAGCATGTATTTATTCTTTTCAAAAATAACAATAATACATTGTGACTAACATCGGAAGCTACATCTCTCTGCAGCTATTGACATGTGGTCAGCCGGTGTCATTTTGCTGTCACTGCTGAGTGGGAGGTATC
This sequence comes from Carassius carassius, assembly GCF_963082965.1. Taxonomy (NCBI): domain Eukaryota; kingdom Metazoa; phylum Chordata; class Actinopteri; order Cypriniformes; family Cyprinidae; genus Carassius; species Carassius carassius. The sequence goes on along the minus strand of NC_081774.1, from coordinate 22,459,492 downwards.
CGTTCTTCAAAGCCAGTGATGATCTGATCGCTCTTACCCAGATAATGACCATCCGTGGATCTAGAGAGACGATAGAGGCTGCTAAGACGTTCGGTAAGTCATTGTCTACGGGCTCAAGAGTACAGATGTCTCTGGATCTCGCCGTACATTGATTCTCATCTTATTTCTTGTACCTTAAGTTGATTGAATATTATTTTGTATGTCTGAATGCAGGTAAATCTGTAGTGTGCAGTCGTGAGCTTCCTCGGTTGGACCTGAAGATCCTCTGTGAGACTCTTAGAGGTTTGCGATCATGGGATGATGGCTTACTTCCTGCTGAGTTTCTAGCCTCACAAAACCCAGCAGAAGGAAAACAGGATGCAGGGAGTCCTGTTAAGAAGCATAAGAGCTCTCTCAAAAGCAGTGCACAGCTGCAGGAGATGGACTGGGATAAAGTGCCTGATGATGTGTATGACCTCCTGGATAAACTCTTAGATTTAAACCCAGCATCGAGGATAACTGCTTCTGTGGCACTGCAGCATCCACTTTTCAAAGATATGACTGATTAGTTTTTGTGCCATCTTCTAATTTTGTATTCTTCTGTAAAGATTTACATTTAGGCATCTATTTTCTAACTACATGCTGTATAGCAATGTTTTATTTATTAGTCTTTTTGGGGTGAGAATAAAAAGTTCAAACTTATGGTTTAAAGTTCGTCTTAGAGAGTATTTCTTGAATGTAAGGTTCTGACATTTTTTTGGATGAAATTAAATGTATGAACCCTTATGAAAACAACTGGACAGTGTTGCTATTATCTCTTTTATTGTTGTCCGTACGGACTAGTTTGTAAATCAATGTAGAATAAGTTGTTCAGCAGTTGTACTATAGTACAAGCTGAGGCAGAGAACTTCACAAAGCCAAAATCCATGAAAGAGCTGCAACTTCTCTAACTTAAAAAAATAAATGAGAAAGCAATTTGCTCCTACATCTTTGGAGTTATTGGCAGATGTTCTGACTATTCCAAAGTTGTATAAATCCATTCTAAGATGTTTGAGAGCTGTATTGAAGGCAAATGGTGGTAAAACACGTTAACAAAAGATATTGCCTATTTCTCAGGTTTTCTGAATGCGTGCCTGAGGAGCAATAAGTCAAAATGTTATGTTTTTAAGCCCACCCAAATGTGATAGTGACATACACATGGTTTTGATTTTTTACTAATTATTTTGTACATAATACATTTTGCATTTAAAAAAAAGAAAACCATTAATTTTGAATAAACTAAACCTTTTGATGAATCATCACTCACACATTGATCACACTTTATATATATTTATGTGCATTACACATGGTTAGTGAATGAGACCCTCTATGAGAAAAGAAAAACTGCATGTGGAAAACAATGGTATTTACTCAAAGCAAAATCGGAAGAGAACAAAATTGCTAAATATTCCCCTCACAAAAGAGCAGATATTTCACAGACAAGAAAGATGCAAAAATGCAGGTACAAACAGCATCTTAAAGCTCTAGGTCATTTTCCGCTTCAATCTTAATCTGTGCAATACTTTTGCATAGTTCACAGTGTTTGTTTTTTGTGACTGACATACACAAAGCTGAACATTTCAAGCCTGAAAATAATAATAATCCAACATCATTTTGTACTGTCATATGTTTTTTGGCAACCTAACATGACTTTTCTACATTAGTATCTTGAAATGTACAAACAAATTCGCACAATCATAGTTCAGTGGCCAAACCTTGAAAATCTATCCAAAAAAGAGTTACAAATATGATTTCCGTGTTTTCTCACTGTATATATACTTAACTAATATGTTTCTGTATAGTGATGCGCAACTGGAGCCAGAGTAGACAGAGAGACACCGAAAGGAAAGATGTTGAAGGGATCATAGAGTCCCTCACATCACGACAGGGGTCTTTCTTTAGTCTCGATTATCTCCTCAATTCTTGTCAAGACACTCTCTATCAGATCAAATGTGAAGACGGCTGACTGCAGAACCTGCAGAAGTGGCATGCAAACACTGTTAACTGCGTCCACTGTATAACAGAACTAATGTGGATTAATACACAAAATAATATACCTGAATCTGCATTTCTGGTGTCATGTTGGGCAGCTTCTCATTGTCAACTGTTACTGTGCAGACTGATGCTTTAGTTTCTGTTGAACAAAAAAGGGTCAACAGCCAGACTACAGAAAATGTGACACAGACTTCATTCACACAGCATAAATATGTTAAATATGGATACTTTCAGAGAGTTCACTGTTATGAACAAGAGTATATTGCACCTTTTGAACCGATCTTCTTATTTTCTTTCGCGCTCTTCAGTTCTGCCTCATAATGTGCTTTAGACATGTTCAGACCGGTCCTCAGTGGCTTCAGATAGTTGTCCTCAATCTTATAAAGCTCTGTCCAGATTCCAGTCTAAACAGATAAGAAAACATAAAAAAAACAAAGACAATATTCAAAGGCCCCTCTGGTATTCCTGCTGAAATGACTGTTTGGAAACTTTTTTATTTACAGAAACAAGTTGTGGCAGTATATTAAAATAATAGTAATAATAATACTATTATTATTATTAATATTATAAATCATTAAATTCCACTTATTCAATCACTTGTCCACTTTTTAAACAGTGACACCATTGACGTGACTTTTCTATTCACTTGTGATCACTTCTGTCACTTGTGACTTCTATTCTCACAAACAGCAATTACTTGAAATAAACTTAAAAAGAAAAAAAATTAAAACTAACACTACCTTAATTTTTTCCTCATTTTCATTTTGTTAACTTGTTTAACTAAAACCAAAACTGAAATAAAATGATTAAATCTAAACTATATAGACATTTAAATAAAATAAATAAATAAACACAATGACAAAAACACACAACAAAATTACTGGACATAAAAAAAAAATATTCAACAAAATTTTAAATGAAAGAAAAAAAAAGTAATTCAAAATATTAATAAAAACTTTAACAGTATCTCTACTATACTAAAATAACACTGGTCAGCAATTTTTACCCAATAATAGTACCATAAATATGATCTTGGATTCATATTCTTTTCTTCTTAATATTAATATTTGTAGTTGTTTTATCTTTTTAAGGCTTGTTTTTCTTATTTTAAAATAGGCTGAAAGTGTGCTAATGCCCCCTAGTGGCTCCCGGGACTTTGGCTGAACTACTGATGTCATTGAAGGACGGGATGAGCTTACCTCATTCTCCCATTCTTTATCTCGGATGAGCAAGTATCTCAGGAGGTTCAGTGATTCCATGATCCTGTTTGATATTGACAGCAGTTTTGTCATTTCAAATCGACTGCCATTGACGACTCAGGTTTGTTTAAAGGGTCTCACCTGTCTAAGTTCTGCAGCAGGTCTGTTTCTGGTCCATGTGGAAGGCACAGCACTAGCCGCAGCAGTGGCAGCAGATGCTTACCCAGGAACCAATCATTACCATTACATGGCTAAAAAAAAAAAGTAAAAATATCAAAACAATCATTGGGGGTCCAACTTTATGAAGGTTATTGTTGATGACATGATATCATGATTTATCTTACCTTGAGTGAAAAGTCAATCTGGTTCTTGATGTTCTTGATTATATATCCCTCCACCCCTGCATGGTGACTTGTTTTCAACATGCCCCTGAAAATGGAGGAATATAATTTACTAATGGCCAGATTTACAACAGCCTGTGCTAGTGCTAACTCTTATTTGTTGTTAAAAACTACTGTTAGGATGAAATTATAATTTTTAATCCATTATTTACAAAAATGAATGGGCCAGGAGGAGCCTTATACATAGACTGACGTGTTTTCTGTTCACAGAGCGCAGACATGATTTATCAATAATCCGATTATTTTATTATTATTTTAAATAGCAATTCATATCAATTTTATTAATTAGCTGTCTTACTCTGCAAGATACATACTGTACATTCACATTGTGAAGCATAAATTCAAAATGATGAAAAATACAGTTAAGATTGGCTTTTTAACATATCATAGGCAGTTTCTGTATGTTTTTATGATCTACGCACCCAAAACTGAAATATTTCTTTGTGTATGTTTTTATTGACAGTGTTTATTACCAGTGTTTTCATGTTTAAATGTTAGAATAAAGGCTTACTTGAAAAACTTGTATTTGGCCTCTGTATTGAATTTGTCAATACTCAGCTGAAACACTTTCAGGCCTTTAGTTCTCTGTTGTGATATGGGCAAAGACAAATCAAAATCAACAATGATAACAAACCACATTATATTACAAGTTACCTCCACAAAAAAGGTCTCACTCACCAAAGTCTGGTCTGGACACAGCGTCATAACTTTAACCAAATTCTAAAGAGAAAACAGAACATCTTAGAACACCTATAAGATGCACAAGACTATTGTTGAAATGTCTTAAGTTATAAAATTTTACCTGTGGAACACTGAAAAATGTCTTCAGCTCCAAAAGATCTACTGGTAGACTGTTATCTTCCACTCTGATTAGACTTTTTTCATACAGTTCCTATGATGACATAATTAAAGGAGTATTACAATTGCACGTAATAAATTATTGCTATCAATCTCTGTATATAACAAAAATACAACGTGGTATGGTTTGTTGATGTAAAGAACACTCATACCAGTCCTTTCTGCAGACGGGATTCTTCAGTTCTATGAATGCAGATAAAATGTGTTTGTCAGAAGACTCTCATTTAAATATTCAGATTTATTGTCATAAATCCATAATTACCTGCTTAACAGCAGATCAGTATATTCCATGTTGCATTGCAGAACAAAAATTGGACTGAAGAAACATGTAAAAAAAAAAAAGTAAGCAAAAAACATTTGCTCTGTGATCATTCTTAATACAAATGTAAATCAAAATGGTCAACAGCTTCACTCTTCACCTGAGAACAGCTGGAAAGATGTCCACAGCTATATGATCCACAAAAAGCAGGTGGGACAAGCAGGCCAGTGACTCCTTTGGGTATCTTACCTCCTCTTCAAGAAAACCTGGGACCTCCCTTCTCTTCAGTACATTACGACTTAACAAATCAGGGAGTGACTCCCCAATACTTGACAAAATGATCTGTAGGCATAATGCAGATAAATTATGATAATGTACATCAAGGCAGCAATATTGGACTACATTGGCAGATGCCTCTAAATTTCATTTTGTTACTTGATGCAATTTTATTAGTGCAACTTACACTATTGTTCAAAATTTTGGTTTCGGTATGATTTTTAAATGCTTTTGAAAGAAGTATTTTAGAATGAAGATTTTATCTGGTAGAAATACAATATAATGAAATACTGTGAAATATTATGAGAGTTTAAAATAACTTCTATTTTAACATTTTTAATTGCAATTTATTGCAGTGATGGCAAAGACTCCAGTCTTCAGCATCGTCCCACTATCCTTCAGAAATCAATAAATATGCTAATTTACGGTTTCTTATTATGATCAATGTTGAAAACAGTTGTGCTGCTTAACAGCTTTGTGGAAATATTTTGTCAGGATACTCATTAAAAGTGAACAGTATATTTATAAAGTTTTTTTAACAATTTAATGTTTCTTTGCTGAATAAATCTTTATAAAATCTTACTGATCCCAGACTTTTTAACAGTAGTGTAAGTGCAATATATAATACAATAAAGGAATGTAATCGTTAAGATCATCCATGCAATATTATACCAGTATCTCTGTAGCAAAGTCTCTCAGAGGGGATTTCAGAAGTGTGTCTGAATCTTTCAACTGCACCTCCAGTAGAGGATTACTTAAACTCTTCATACAGCTGGATAAAAAAATATGATTAAGAAATAAAAGGCCAATATTATAACTAAATGCTATATTGCATAATATGTTTTACATTTAAATCAATCTACATAATTCGAAACAACAAATTGGGAACCTACAACTTGAGTAGTTCAACTCTGAGCTCATTGTCCTTGGATATTCTGTTGTTATCCTTGACACCCTCCTTGATCTCCTCAACGAAGGGCTTGACAAATTGTAGAAGAGCAGTGCAGCAGTGACATAGACCACAAGCATCCTCCTCCTCCTCCTCTTTGGTGACAGGCACCGGCAATCTGGCCACCTGGCTAAGAAGTGTGGAGAGAGCCATGCCCACAGACGAGGCCTTCTTCATGCCCAGCTGCAGCAGCACTGAGAAGGTCAGGAGACAATTGGGGTGGGGGGTGGTAGTCATTTAGTTTAGGATCCTTTTTAATAAATATTCAAACATCAACATTTAAAAAAATAAATATATTTAAAAACGTAACATGGAAGGGTTAGTATGGATGGACAGGATGGTGGACAAACAAATGAGTAGTCAGTGAAATCTAGTGAGTTTATCTACACTGCCTCTAATGTTTGAGGTCAGTAAGGGTTTTTCTAAATGGCGGGACTAAATTGTATTTTCATATTACATATTAAAATAGAAAACAGTCATTTTAAATTGTGATATTATCTCACGATACTTAACTACTAAATTTACAACTTTAAATCATTATAATAAATGCAACCTTTTTAAGCATAAGAGACTTCTTTTAAAAATATAAAAATACAACCCCACAATTTTTAGCAGTAGTGTAGATTACAAATGTTGAAAGGGTCAAATCTAAATCTCTAGTATCAAAGAATATTAGATATCAAAATTAAATCTCTATACTTCTCAGAGATGGTTTTAGTAGCTGCAATGTGTAGGCTTTTAGCAGCACACCAAAAGGCTTTTTCCAAGTAAATTACATATCTATAATAATTCCCCTTAAAACACCAACAATCGAAACATCACCACAAAACATTTTTTTTTTTAAAGCAAAATATTTACTTCCAATGTTACAGATTCAGTGATAAAGAGATGAGAAACCTGTTTGTAAAGGCTTGAGGAGGAGAGTAACTGTCTCAGCGATGGAGCCAGTATCAGCCTCTTCCATCTGCTCCAATAAACCCACCAGCAGCTCTTTAGGACTGCAAACCTGTTTCACAAAACATCACTGAATAAATGAAAGCAGCATGGAAACTGCATGCTGGTCAAAGCCAAATATCTCATCACAGTTTAAAAACAAATCACAAATAACCTCCAGCAGATGTGACAGGATGGCATGGCAGTGGTGAAGGTTTCTGTCTTCCTTCTTCAAGAGGATCTGTACTATTGGCCCCAGCAGATTCCAGCCCATGCATCTCACTATGTTCTTGAGTAAAACAAGTATAGCACTTCATGAATTTGGCCTCTTCATAAATGAATCACAAAGCGCACTAGACACTGTTCAACTCACCTTGTTCTTCTCATCAACTAGGATGCTGAGAACCTGAGCACTGTTGCCTTGCTCTATACAGGTTCTTCCTGCAGTGAAGAATAAATCATAGTCTTTCGGTGAGAAGCCTTCATCCTTGATTGCTTGCTAAAGATAAAATGAATACACAGGTGAATGTGCGTAGCTGACACATTGTAAATGTACAGTGGAACATATCTACACTTACACATCTCTGGACCACATCACAGAGCTGTTCTAGAGCCATCTTGGTGGCCAGAAACGTCTTCTGTGATCAAGGCTGTGATCTGTATAAAGAAATTATGATATTATAACTGATAACAACGGAATAATAAGATTCGAAGTCTAGAGTGACGATCAATCAAGACATCTTTATAAAGAGCAGCTCACTGTCACACTACCCAGCTACCATTAACAAACACAGCAGACAAATATTAGAGAAAATACCCATATTTATAAAAATGATTAATAAATACACCTTTCTCTTCCTCACAGAGTCTGTATTGATGTAAAACTTGTTATTGCAGTCATTAGCAAGATAGCTAAAATCTCTATACGACTGGCGTGTTCAAAATAAGCTCTGCGATAAGATTATGCTTTTGCGTAGCATTGTATAAGCAAGGCTGCTGATTTATTTTGTTAATGAGATATACTCCTACTTAACCAGATACAATTTGCAAAAGCGCGCTCACTTACAGCTATACTTTCAATATGCAGCTCCGCGTGTTTAGAAACTGCAGCAGAATGAAGCGTGTCGCTGGCTGTTTGCCGTAGTGCTGTGACGTAAGCGGAAGGAGTTTTGAGAAAACAAGCATGGAAGCGGCAGGAAAGATTCGAGCCTCGAAATCAAAGAAGAAAGGTAGTATATATGTATATACACATATATATGTGGAATTATTCCGTAATTTTTGCTTTTATATATTAACTGAATATTTGTCCTGAATTTTAGGGGGGAAAGGAACCCAGGCGATTTCAGCAGCGGATGAGGCGAGGAAGTATGTTTGTTTACTTTAGTTGGACTGTTTTCACTTTATATGATTAGTTAATATAGTCATTAAAGTGATACAGGTTACATGAAATGTAATGTTTGCAGGAGGGAAGGTATTAAAGCGGCGCTCAGACAGAAGCTAGACTTGGAGCGCAAAGCCCTGCAGGTGGTTGAGCGGCTGCTGGAGGACAGTGTGACAGAGGAGTTCCTCATAGACTGTGTAAGTCACATAACGTACTGTAATTTGCCTCTGTACAGTACAGTTGGAGATTTAAATGATTGTTTGTTGTGCTTCAAAGAGAATGTCCTGTAATCTATAGGCTTGGCATATCACTCCTGCCAACTACAAAGACACAGTGGAAGAAAGGTGCATTGCTAAACTGTGTGGATATCCTAGGTGTCCAAATAAACTAAATAACGTAAGAACCTTTAGGGATTACACAGTAAACATTTCTTCTTTCCCATGTTTTTAATTTGCAATATCAGTTTCTGACTGTCTCATAAGAGTTTATTACATTTCAGATACCCACTCAACAGTTTAAAATATCCACCAAAACTAACAGAGTCTATGATATTACAGAGCGCAAGGTATGATTTTATTCCTAGCTTTGTTTTAATTTCTCCTTTAATAACTAATCATAGAAGCAAGCAGACAAGTTCATCATTATCTTCATCATTATCTATTTTTCAGAGTTTTTGCAGTAATTTCTGCTACAAAGCCTCCAAATGCTTTGAGCTCCAGATATCAAAAACACCACTTTGGCTTAGAAAGGAGGAGAGGTAGTGTATCTTTCAATCAATAACTTAACTGTGTTACTTAAATTTAATTATAATTAGGTGAATGTGTAATTTATTAATACAAATAGTTATTATTAATCACATACCTTTTTTTAACTGTACATTTGTAATAGTTTAACTCTTTATTAATTGTACACTATACACCTATGAAATATGTATTTAATAATTGTATTACTTTTCTTCTACTGTTCAAAGGTTTGGATTCTGAAATGTTTTTGAAAGAAGTCTCTTATGTGTACCAAGACTGCATTTATTTTGATCAGAAGAACAGTAAAACAGAAATATTGAATTAGTATGCTGATTTGGTACTCAAGAATAATTTCTTCTTCTTATGTTTATCCTGAATAACCTTTGTTTGAAATGTTATAATATTACAAATGTCTTCATTATTTATTTAATATGTCCTTACAGAATAAATGTATTCATTTCTTAAAAAAAAAAAAAAAAAAACATTTTTGAGCAGTAGTGGATTCAGCTATAAGATATGTTTGTCATTTTTTATTTCATGTAACAATGCTTAGCATTTTGTTTAAAAAAAAATATTTAATTTTTTATTTTATTTAAAAGGCCTCCTGAAGTTAAGCTGATGAAAGAAGGAGAGGGGTATGTACAAACAGTTTTGTCTGTTTAAGAGAAATCTCATGGTTTTGTAGAAGATCTTTTGCAGTGACAAAACATTCTAAAGAAATGAGTAGATTATATTTGTACAAACTGACTCACAATGTATTTTCATCCGTCTACAGCGGGAGCTCTGGACAAGAAATAAATTTGGTAGACAAGCCTTTGACAGAAGCTGACATTGAGAATCCTGTCCCAGATGTTCCTGAATCTCACAAGGACTCCCCTCCCTTCAGCCAGAGTGACAATAGTGACGTTGAGCAAGACTTTGTCTCCAGTGTGGTGTCCAGACAGCATAAACATGCAAGGGTACACTGGGGAAAACTGCCAAAGAGGGATGGAGTGAGTGAGGACAGGTTGAGTGCTGAAAATAAGCAATATGCACATCCTGAACCTATACAAACACTCAGTGGAGAAAATGATGAAAGTGGATCTTCAGAAACTCCTCAACCTCAGACGGATGCAACTGCCTGTCTGTCTATGCCAAATAAAACCACATCTGCTGGATCTGATTTTGAAGGAACTCTGAAGCTTTTGAATCAGTGTAGTCTGAAGGACACTACAACCCAACAGGAAACTAACCTTCCTTCACAGCCTGAGATTGGAAACTCCACCCCTCCCGCTAGTGGTCTGAACATCACTCAGGTGAACATGAGTAAGAGAGGAGCTGCAGGTCTCAAAGGTTTGTTGAAGGACCATAACAAATCTAAAACAACAACTACAACCATCAGTTTGTGCCTGCTAGAGCATCTACGACAAACCTTTATGGAGTGGAGAACTGAGGAAACCATGAAGTTTCTTTATGGGCCTGATTATGCCTCTGGAACAGGGGTTTCTGCACAGGAAGTGGAGGAACTGGATGAAGATGACCTGGATGAGGCTGAGGTAGAAGTGAGCTTGAGACAGAACAGTGGAAGTTCTTCCAAACCCAGTGCTTCAGCTCCTGATTATGAAACACTGCAGAAGGAGACAGAGTTGCTGGAGCTGAGAGTGAGAGAGTTTTACAAAGGAGCGTATGTTCTGCCTGAAGAGGTCAAGACAGATGTCATCAAAAACACTCCAGACACACAGGTAGCAACTGAATGATTTGCCTGCCTCACCTTAAAGCTACACTTAAAGACTTGCACTTGCATTGATATATGTGACCCTGGTCCAGAACAGTCTTAAGTTTTTCGAAACTGAGGTTCATACATAATCTGACAGCTGAATAAATAAGCTCTCCATTGAAGTATGGTTTATTAGGATCAGGCAATATTTAAAAATCTGAGGGTGAAAAAAAAAAAAAAAAAATCAGATTTTTTTTTTTTTTTTTTTTTTTTTTACAAGACATCTTCATGGAAAAATTATCTTTAATATCATAATGATTTTTTGCATAAAAGAAAAATCAATAGTTTTGAACCATATAATGTTTTTTTTTTTTTTTTTGGCTATTGCTAAAAAATATACCCCAGCGACTTAAGACTGGTTTTGTGGTCCAGGGTACTTGGTAATACTTTTTTTTTTTTTTTCTGAAAAAACAACTTGGGATATTTTTTTTGCATATTTATTAATATTTTAAATTTTATTTTATTTCAGTTAACATTTACTGTTTTTTTTAATGGTTTTAGTAAAAACCCTGCTATGAACTCGTGCCGCTAATTTTTGAAAGCCACAAATGTTTTTATGAGTTTAATGACTTTAGTTTTTTTTTTTATTATTTATTAATTTTAAACATTTTACAATCAAGAAATTACACAAAATGACGACATTGACAGAGAGTTACAATACAGATAACAAAACAAAACGGGAAAAAAAGGAAAATGTCATTTAAGATGATATTTTATGAGATGTTATGCATCTCTTGATTGACATGTTACATTCTTGATTGACACTTTTTTTCATGGTCCTGCAGGACAGTGGGAAGGACCCTCCTCTGCCCTTGGTTGATTCTCAGGCTCAGCAGCTGATTCAGAAACGCATTGCTGTGGAGAAACTCAGCCAGAGGTCAGTGTTCAGCAATGGTTGGATCAGTGTTTGTCATTTCAGACACCATTACCAATGTTTTGCTCGCACTATAATAATGTTATCTTATGCATTTGACCTGCTTGAAATCTGTATAAATAGTGCCCTTTGTTACTGTTCTAAGATGTGCAGAAAAGAAAATCAAAGTACCTACAGTCATGGCTAAAATTTTCATCAGTGACATAATTTTGGTGTTTTGCAAAGTTTGCTGCTCCAGTATTTGTAGATTATTTTTCTATGTGTCTATGGCATACTGAAAAACAGTGATAAGCATATCATAAGGTTTAAAGGCTTTTATTGGCAAAAAAATATGAGTCAATTAGAGCTGCAGTTAATCTGATTAAAACCCCTATTTATTTAAATTAAACTGGCAAAACACACTATTCCACATTCTGTCTAATGTCCCTAAAACAAATGTGCCAGCTGAATGCTATGAAAACATACCGTGCTTAACAATTTATAAGACCACCTGTCATAAGACAAAACACAAATATTTAAATTTTTGGACAAATAACAAACTGAAATGACTAAATAGTTTTTATTCACATAATAACAAAATGGCCTCCTTTGCTGGCATTATGCACTTTTTGAGTAATTGGGTATCTGAATGGCTTTCTTTCAGAGATAACAGCAATTATTATATTATAGCATTAAAAATGGCTTACAACTGTTACTAAAAAGCTTATGCATATTGGAGGGTTAACCAATACAGAAAACAAAAAATTATTTTGGTAATTACCAATACAGTTAGTTAAGAGCAGAAGTGGCACAAACCTTACAAAATTGGTTAAAAACCTTACATGTATTTATGTTGTTTTAATAAATTAGTTATTCACTGTAGGCTATATAGTTTAAATCTCTAGATCAAAAATTAAAACGATAAAGATAAAGACGAATAAAAATCATATAAATGCTCTGCAGGAACACGCACTTTGATCACAGTCAGTCTCTTACTGTCATTTTTTTTTATCCTGTAAAAGAGTCTGATATTTGTATTCAGACAATTACACGATGCTGTCCCTTCAAGCTCTGCACTGCTGGTGACACGATTCTGTAGCTGACTCCTCAAAAGGAGACAGTCCTGGCGTTTCCTGGACACTTCTTCACTGCAGTCTTCTTCACTGCAGTCGAACTTCTCTCCTTGAAGTTCTTGTTGATCCGGTAAATGGTTCTTTCAGGTGCAATATTCTTTGTAACAATTTCCAAGTTCCTTTTTTTCTTTTTGGCCAATAAAGATTTTAGCAATTATTTAAATTGCATCTGATCACTCTACACAATAATCTAGAAACAATGTCAAAAAACACCACAACAGCTTAAGCAGCAAACTTTGCAAAACACAAAATTTACGTCACTGCCATACCTATAGGCTATCGTCTCGGCTTGGTTTGCACTTCCACTGCAGTTTAGTATTGCTTTAGAGTGGGCGGGATTGTTCACATGTTATAGTTGAGCTGCCTTCACTGCCGTGACTCCTGGAAAAACTTTTTAACTTTGCGTCGCCCCATCAAGTTCTCGATGGATCCGCTGTACTTCCTCAACAGACAACGAAAGAGCCATTTTTTTGGTTGTTCAAAAAAGGTGCACTCGTTCAAAATGGTTGCACTCCATCCTTTGCTGGCTGTGCTGATTTAAATCTAGTGGTTCTGTTTATCGGCCGATCAGCAGAGTTTACACGTCATGTTTTGGTAACGGTATGGTTTACTTTGAACCTCAACCAAGGTGGCACTGAAAAAGGTACCAGGTACTGTACCCAGTGAAAAACCCCCCAAAAGTGAACCGTGCAGTGCCTTACCATGCAGGGGAAAAGCGCAAATAGTCTTCTTTCAAATCGTAATCTCCTTAGAAACAACTATATTACTATTTTCTTTGTACTATGTAGTTACATTTAAATTAATATTTGATAGAATGTACTTATTGTGTTCACACGCTCTTACATTGTACCTATTTTTTTTAAATAAATCCCAGTATGTAATTAATCTGTAATTACACTGTTGACCCTACCTCTACCTTGACCCACACTTGAACCTAAGCTAAACGTAACTGTACAACCAAACTTGACCCTAACTTTAACCATATCCCACCTTAAAATTAGCAGTAGTTTTTTATTTTTTATTTTTTTTTTTACATTTATTTTATTTTTCTTTCTTTTTTGATGTAAGTACATCTTAGTTAATGACATCTCATATAAAAGTCTGCCCCCTCTTTGTGTCTTTTCAAAGCTTGAGAGATGTTGTGGGACCCCTGCGTCTAACGATGAGTGATGTAATCAATGACATAAATAATTTGGTCAGGACATTCAGGTAAGTCACATTGCACACTAGACAAAGAGTTATGAATTTTAGAAAATTTAATACATGTACACTACTTTTCAAATGTATTAATTACTTCCATACTTGTAGTGAGTAAGGATACCTAAAATTAATCAAGTGTCAGTAAAAACATTTATAATGCTACAAAAGATTTGTATTTCAAATAAATGCTGACATTTTTAGTCATCAAAGAATCAAAAAAAAGAAAGAAGAAAAATTAGAGGAAACCAATTATTTCCTAAAAGTTATAAGCAGCACAACTGCTTTCAACATAAGTAATTTTAAAAAAATGTTTTAAATACCAATTAAGCATATTAGAATGATTTCTGAAGTTTCATGTGACATTGAATGCTGCTGAAAATTCAGATTTGTCATCAATTAAGTAATTATATTTTAAAATCTAATATTTTTCAGTTTTTACTGTATTTTTGATCAAATAATTGCTTCTTTCTGAAGCATTAATAAACTCTTACCAACCCCAAACCTTTGAATAATAGAGGATGACAGGTTAAAATCAGTGTTTATGTCTGTCTATCAGGCACTCATTTGACCTTTTTGGCCTGAACCATGAAGTTTTGAGTTCCACGGCCTGTAAATTTTGATTTGCCATAGAAGTGCTGTCAACAGGAAGTAGTGTGTCACACTATGAAGATGATTTACCATGCCTCTGAAGGGGCACTTCACCCTTGGATTGAACCTGCTTCCAGGAATTCTGTCTCTCCTGTTGAGAGCTACTAAATCCAAACTTCAAAAACATTACACCAAATAAAGCAGTTTGACTTAAATATTGCACTCATTTCCCTGTATCATATGCATGTATAAGTCTTTATGACTGACATAATGTCCATGAAAATCTTTAAAGTTTTAAGTGCATTTTTGTTAATGGTGCTATGAATTGTTGTTTGTTTTAGGTTTACAAACACTAATATCATTCACAAAAGGCCAGAATGGGCATTAATTGCTGTGGTTCTTCTGTCAGTGTAAGTATCAAATTAATATGCAATAAGTTAAAACTGGATTTTAGCATTTTCTGAAGTTTCTAGGTTGTTGATGGACAGTTTATTGTCTCTCTGAACTAAATGGGTGTCCAGATTATTTCCAACCAGAGTCGAGGCACAACTAATTTATCTTTAAGATGTCAAACAGATCTTTAGATTGCTTAAGCTAATTATCTACTACTGCATGGCTTTTGTCCATTTTCTCATGCATGGGAAAGTGCCACATGTGTTGGTATTTGCCATGAGAGGCTAGCAGGGCTGGCCCAACTAAGCTAACATGTGCTTGTATAAAGGATCAGAATATTGCAACTGCAGATAATGCTGTGGGTTTATCTGAGGATGACTGTTGATTGGGGCTTTATGATACCTCGGTGGCCTGCTGTGCTCTGACACTGAAAGTATGTGGTAGACCGATCAACAGCTGGAGTGCCTGGTTTTAACAAGAGTATATGGGAACAGCACTGAGGAAATCAGGGAGCATTGTTTTCTCTTCAGGAACACACTATGCAAAGCTATAAGACACAAGTGATTTATGTCTGTGCAAGTGCGTGTATGATTTGTGTGCATTTCTTTGTGCTCCAAGTTAATATTTGTCTACTTGATAAAGATTTGTACTTATTTTGAGGATTGAATCTATCTATCTATCTATCTATCTATCTATCTATCTATCTATCTGTCATTTTATATTTTTATATATATAGAGAGAGAGAGAGATTATGCATGTAGAAAGAGATTTGCTGACTCTCTTATTAAAAAAAAATGTCATGTAGTCCTACCTACATGCAGAAAAAAATAAAACTCATTGAAAATCAAAATATCATAAAAAGCACCAGTGTAGACCATCATGACTATGTGTAAGTCTCTAAAATATAATTTGATCTTTGTGTGGCAAGGCAAGTTTAGCTCGGTTGTAAAATGTAATAAGCTGTGACTCCCCAAAATATAATAATTCATGATATTTGTGTATATACATACACATTTATATCTTAAATTAAGGTGTGTACACTCACATTTATATATGGTGTAGGAAAATTTATTTAGATTTATTAGTAACACTCTTATTTGTCATTGACCCGATAGTTTCAGAATGCCATCTTGCAGTTCTATTAAAGGAAATTACTTAGTTTTAAAGTGCGTTTAATGTGTGTGTGGTAGAAAAGGCTACAAAGTCATGTTTGTAAAGTGCCAGGTGGCGTGTATGACTTCCCTCAGGTTTATGAATGCTTGACAGAGGCACTAACTCTGAGGAGAGTTCCGTGCTGCTCCCTGTCTGTGTCAACAGAAGCCCGTATCTTATCACGGCCTGATTGCTGTGGATCCGTGATGCTGCAGTAACAGCATGGGAAACATTCCACCTGAAGAGCCAACACACAACCTCAATTAAACCACTTCTCATTTAAAGATCTGCCTAAAGACATGGCTCTGATTTATTATTGACTGGCTAGAGAATTTCACCAGTTAGTTCATCAAAGAAAAGCTTTGTTTGGTCATTAGATCCCATAAGAACAAGTGTGCATCAGCAGGTCATAGTTGTGATGTTCTGAAAAACCCCAAAGTATGTGGTATAACTTTGTTTGGTAACTTTAGATTAAGGATCACGATTCATTATTAACTAGTTGCTTATAAGCATGCATATTGCTAGAATATTGGCTGTTTATTAATAATTTTAAAGCACATATTAATGCCTCATTCTGCATGAACGTATTCTAGATCCCTTAACCCTACATCATATCTAAATATAACTACTACAGTGACTACCTTCCTTGCTATAAAAAAGACGTTTATTAAGGGAAAATTCTTGGGAAATAGTTTATTACTAAATCTAAAGTGTTAGCTTTGAAAGGGCATGTTTGGAATGATGTGCTGGAAAATACCTTTAATAACATTATTTGTTGGAAATAACTGTTCACTGGTGTGATCTCCGTGTATTTCAGACTGTTTTTTGGCTGCTCATCTACATTTAGTTTCAGAGACCATTTGAGGCTTTCAATCTGTTTATCAGCAATGGGCCTGTTATTTTCCCTTCATGAATAATTTGGAAGCACACCTCTCTGTGCCTTATGTCAGGTGTGCCACTGGCCTGTGGGCCTTTGTTGAGAGCAGTTCAATAATAGATAAAGCACCAGAAACTGTAGAACAGGTTGAATCCGAGCTGCTGCAATAACCCTTTTTTCTCTTCGAGAAAGAACTATGGATGGATGACTTCCTAAAGTAGCATAAATGCAGGTGTTTGTGTTTAACTTTACATTGAATCATTATTTTCAATACCTAAACAGATCATTTAATTAGAGTGCTCTCTATTCTTTCTAACCTTTGTTTTGAAACATATCTGTTTACATGCCTGTGGTGCTAAAGATGTTTATTTGTTCAGATTAACAGAAGTGTCCCCATTGCTAAGAGAGTCACTGGCAAGTCCATCTTCATTGGAGTACATCTCTTCTCTTATGAGCGAGTTGAAACTGGAGGACAAAGATCTACGCAATCTCATCCTGCTCTTCAAACCCCGTGTTACTCCACAAACATAATGTACCACACACATTTAGAGTTGATATTAAAAGCCTACCTGAAACAATGATTCTGTGCATCATTTCCTTTTTTGAATACTCAATATTGTATTTAAGTAATTAATGATATCTAGTAGTTTGTAACTTTCAATTGTTTGTTTATATGCTTGGGGAAAAAAAACCTTATTTAATTGGAATTGCTGAAGGATTCTTCACTCTGAAAAATTCCAGTATGTTACATGCAAATGGAAAGTAATGCTCTTGATGACATCAGGACTTTTTCTAAACAAATTTAACCTCAAAATGCTTTACAACACATTGCAGAATATATTTTTAAAGTAGTGGTTAATTTATACTTTAATGTTTTTTTCTACAACATTAATTAAATGTTATTGTTTGACAGGTACATTGTTAACAAGTTGCTGTAAGGATTGGAACCATCACAAGAATATGTATTTACAGACTTGATGAAAATTTTCTTCACCTACATATTGATCTTATGATGGAGCATTTCATTTTAATCCATTTAAATATTTAATACATATTTTGAAGTAGAAATATAAGAACCAATATATTTCTTTTTTTTTTTCTTATTCTTTTTTTTTATTAGTACTTGGCAAAGATAAAATATCACAGCTTGTTACAAAAACACGGGAATTGAAGTCCTTAATCCATAAAACCACACAATATTAGGCTGTCTTTTAATTCTACAAAGTGTCACATGTGCAAACAAACAACAAATTATTTTAGTCCATGTTGTGTTTCTTTGTGCCTCCTCAGATCTACTTTGCGTTGAAAGCCTTTACCACAAAGTTCGCATCCAAAAGGCTTGAATCCTGTGTGTTTTCTGCTGTGTGTGATGAGGTTTGAACTCTGACTGAAGGCTTTGCCACACACTTGACACTTGTGGGGCTTTTCTCCTGTAAAATGGATGAAGAATAGTTTTTTTTCTGTATTTAGTCTCAGCAAAACTGACTCACATAGACAAACCCTTCATCACTGCACAAACAATATTTGGCAGAAAAATGTTTATGCATTATTTTAATTAAATATAAATTCACCTGTATGAATGAATGTGTGTTTTTTCATATCCGATTTCTGGTGGAATCGTTTGCCGCAGTACTGACAGGGATACGGTCTGGTGTCGGAGTGGATGAGGAGGTGCGTGGACAAAGTGGATGACCTCTTGAAGCTTTTGTCGCATATTTTGCAGCTGAAGACCCTTTCCTGCAGGGAAAAAAATATATAATTTATAAGTTTGTCTATTCTGGCAGAATTTTTAAATATTTTGATAATGCAAGCATAGGCCCCTACTTGTGAATGTACAGCTTTATGTTGCTCCAGGCTGACGGCGTGGCCAAACGTTTTTCCACAGGTTTCGCACGCAAAGGGCCTCGTGCCACTATGTGACCGCCGCACATGAACTTCTAAACCATGAGGGGTTGAAAACACCTGTTTAAGAACAAAAGCATGTTTACAACTGTTTAAAAATCTCTGATTTTAAACAGTCATTTGATAGCGGCAGATAGGCTATAGGCTATTTGTATCAGCAGCTTGTCCTTAACTATTCGCTCCAAATGATCTATAAAATTCATTGAAAGTAAAAGGCCTAGTTCAAATAAATAAAACTTAGATTTTAAGAAATTCATAATTACTAGGCTATTTGTCTAAAAAACAATTTTCCAGTCTTTAAGTAGACTAGTAGCATATTTAAGCCCGTTCACACCAAGAACAACTTGGTTAGCCTATAGCCTAGAAAAATATTTTTAGAAGTTAATAAATACGAAATGTTGGTACCTTAGTGCATTTTACACATTTGTACGACCCGTTTAGCTGAAGACGCGTGCACATAATATCAGACTCCGAGTCCATTTCTGCTACTTTGGTTGACATCTTGATGTCGGCATAAAAGCCTCTACTGTCCAACAAATTAGTGGTCAGAGAGCCATAGTCCTGGTAAAATCGCCCGGAGTGTGTTGGTTCAATGAGTAGATGGGCACCCGGCTTTCTTTCCATGGCATCATACACCCCCACTGATGCCTCTGATTCCACAGAAACACGGTTGCAGGATTGAATGAGTTGTCTAAGTTCAGATGTTGAATGGGCCCAAACATACGGACGGAAAGTCATATCGAAGGGCTGAGAGTCATCTGGAGAAGACACTGGGCATTTATCCAGATCTAGAGTCAAATGTTTTAAAAGGAAAGCATACTGAGTATTGTGCACATAAGCGTTTTCATAACTGCAAAATCAATACAAAAAAAGTTACAAAGCTGTCAAAGGGTCTGTACCCTAAGATAAAGTTACACCTTATTTACCCCTAAATGGTAGCCTACGTTTTAGTAAAGGTGCGTAGGTTACCTTAAAACATTAAAAGTAGTCTACACATTAAGTAGCCAGCATTATAGGCTATCTAAAATGTACATGCTTGTTTTGAAAGGGTAGGCTGCATGCCACAGCAGTAACAGTTAAGAGAGAGAGAGAAATGAAAACAAAACAGTGATGCGACTACACACCACACATCACTGAATTGTTCGTATAATAATGAATAATGAAAGTTGATTTGTTCTTTTTTAATTATATATAGCCTAAATGCATGTATTTTATATTATCTATTATTATTTTTAATATATATTTATTGTTTAGTACATATCTGTTTTAGATTAAGTGTAAAAACTATGCATTGGCAATACATTGTAACAATTGTCATGCCAATAAAGCACATATTGAATTGAATTGAATTGAATTGAATTGAATTGAATTGAATTTAATTGAATTGAATTGAATTGAAAGAGAGAGAGAGAGAGAGAGAGAGAGAATGACATGTCAACCTGGAGAGGTTCCCGATGACAGAGGTCTCCAGAAGTCCTCATAGTCGGATGAACGGTCACACACACTGCCCTCGCAGCTCAGCGGGGACTGCTGAGAGGAATGATCTGCTGTGCACACCATGCTGGCTTTCGGGGAATTATTACCCACCTCCACCGGGCACTCAGGGATCTGCCCCATTTGACTTTCTAAACACAAAAAAATTCACAATGCAATAGCCATCTTTATTTTAAAGAACGCTTTTTAATGCCTGATTTACTTGGACCTGTAGTTTGTACCTTGGCATGTGAGAAGTTTTTCAATTGGGATGCAGATGTCGTCCAGGTAACGGGGTTGGTGATAACTGTGCGCCCGTTTGCTCTTCACCAAAAATGACCTCGGCATGTTTACTCACGGTTATCAGGTTCAGGGTCACCAATCACTCACGGCTCTCCAATCCTGCCTAAAAATGGAGCAAAATGGAGTTAGATCGAGAGCACCGGTGTGAAAAAATTTGCACCTGTACACCTGATCTTCACAGAACTCAATAGAAAATCTCTACCATGCAGTCTTTTGCAATCAAAACCTCCCAAATAAAGCAAAATCGATTTGAAGCTGAGGCACTCCACAGCACACTTTGTTATAGGCTCCCTCTTGGCAACTTGATCTCAATGCCTTGTTTAGTAAACTGATCCTCTGTCAGTGAGATATAGCCTACCGACCTCACATCACTTCCAAGTAATGGACTGCAATGGAGCCCAGGGTATTATAACTAATTGGTTTTGTTTTAGTCGTTAATAACCTGATGTCGAGACTTAGACTTAGACAAGAGGAACATCAAATGCAAGTACAAACAGTTTCAAAAAGCATTTAGCACTGTATATTTTTTTCCCTATAACAAGGATGTGTTATTAAATTAAGACAAACTTTTTGGCCTATTTGAAAAGGTTACAATTATGAATAGCACCTTTATTTATGTCTCATGTACAATGGCATGTTATTCAGGTTATGGGCTAATATCACAGTTAAAAGAAAAATGAAGTAGTAGACTAGCTAAAGAAAATATTTTATTGGTTGTTCTCTGTACATTTATATAGCCTAGTCACGGCATTATAGGCTACCTTTGCTCGTTTAATTCTGTTGGAAAACGGCAAAATGTTTTATAAAAATGACAATTGTTCAATATCCATGAGCTATATTTTCATGCATACAGACCTACATGTTACATTCAAAGTTAAATAATTGGCTTTTGTGTATGTTATTGTACTAGAGCCAAAATAAATTATTATAATAGCTGTTATCTGGAAAATATTTAAGTTGTAGTTCATAATTCAATCTTTTTCTGTTGACTTTCTGTAAAAACCTGAGAAGAAACATTTTTAATTAAGTAGGTCTATATGCTATTTTATATCAACAGTTAGGGTTAGGGTTAAATACTGCTCCAAAGCAGTTTTATACATTGAAAGCAAAAAATTAAATAAAGGAGACAGCGAAAACAAGAATATGATGCAATACATAGCCTACGTACAACATATCTTTAGGCTACCTTATGCTTATGAAAAGGGAAGGAACAATAACTATAAATAATCAAATAAAAATAAAATAAAACAGTATAAATAAAAAGTATGCTTCACAAAAGCCCATGCTTTTTATTTCTTATGTTACAGTTAAACTGGGCCTATCAAAAGAATCAAATAGCGATTTATCTCATTATTTCAAATTAGTCCATAGAAAACGATATAAAATCATTATATTGTTAAATTTCGATCAAATGTTATCTTGCCCTTTTTGTTTAATTTACATTTTCTGTTTCATTTTACATTTTTCTTTTAATCTGACATTTTCCCCACACCCCCTAGCACCCCTTGCGGTCCCATGGGGGTCCCCGGACCCCAGTTTGAAAATATGTAATGTTCTGTCTGCAGCTGAATCAAAATTTAACCACACTGAAAGACCAACGCGGAGGTTGTATAAACTGGCTTTAGTGATGTTGAACTAAGGTACTAGCAGTCAGGTCGTGAATGGGAAAAACTTTGGCGCACCGGCTGTGCACACTCAAAGTGTGTAACTACTAGTACGGTACAGTAGCCTATCTCTGAACATTTCTCCATAAAGTTAGAATTAGCCTACCTAGCAAAGTATGCGCAGAAACTAAAATTTCTTCAAACTTACCTCCGTCAAAGCGTCAAGATAACTGAAACTTTATCCAAAGCGACTATTTTTTTAAAGTTATGACACCTGCCTTCTATTCGAATGAAAATCCAATTACAAATCGAGGTAAGAGAAGTAATGCATCCAAAAAGATTAAAGTCTGTTGCACGCTGTCGGTCTAAACTGACTGTCCTGAGTCAGGACGGGACTCACCTGTTGCGCTGCGCTGTTGAGCTCCGCTACTGATGACTGCTGCGCGTGACCTGCCTCCGCGCAAACACGCGCCTTAAATACACATTTTAACTTCCTGAACGCGACCGTGTTTGATCGTGTCTCACAAACATTTCACCCAATTTTGTAAGTGCATGCAGCGACAACTCCATGCATTTGAATGACAGTTGAAAAAGAACATAAATGGTTGTTCTATGAACTGCATGTTATGATGTAGTCTGATTACTGTAGACGCCCATTGTGATCTAAATCACATTAGAATTTTTGGTTTGTCTATGTGGGACGACTTTATATTTGCCCGAGGTGTGGTTTTCTGCAATTATTCTTCCAGAAATAACATTTCAGCCAACGCTGGGTGTTACTGTATTTTCAAAAATACATTCAAATGCAATCCATACATACAATGACTTGAATACACCTCCTCTAAGATGAACGTGTTTTCAATTTCGAATGAAAATACATTATTAAATTATATTTGTAGGTTTGAGAGATGAGGTTTTATAAATATAAAGAAAGTACAATAAAAAATAAAGAGATAATAATAATAAAAGAAAAGCCAGTTTAAAAAATATTAAATAATCTTATATTATAATCACTATACCACTGACCATAGTACACAGTGTGAAAATTATTAAAAAATGAACTGAACTGATATTTTCATATTAGTGCTGTTTACTGCATATGGATTAATATACTGACATTGACATAAAGTTTACAAAATCCTTATACATTTGAAACAGCGGAGAGAAAACCTGGAGGCTTAAACACAATAACCTCCAGTGACACTGGGTCAAATACAGATTCATTTGGCTGAAATCACCATTGTTCAATCAGTCTGATTTTTCCAGTACAGGTAACCAGTATTAAGATATTTGAGGCTAACCATGACTAAAACCTCTTTTACAGTGTGGCAGTACTTAAGTGGTTTGTGATGTTTAGACCTACTTGAATGTTAGATCTAAAACATTTAACAACTTTTTTTTTTTTTTTGGTAAGAATGAGAAATCTTGCTGTCACTTTCAAGTGTTAATGGCAAAACTGTCACAGTGTGTCTCTTCTCATGACACTTAAAGTGTTGCAGCATGTTTAACAGCTGGGGCTGTGAAGACTCTCTCATTGTAAGACACTGGAGCTGTGGGTAGCGCTCTTAATAGAACATCTTCAGTGTCACCGGATGGCGTGCTCCTGGAGACAGGATGACGGGACGTTAGGGCAGCTCTCCATTTTTAGGTGTCATTGTGCTTCAGAGAGGTGGATGTGGAAGGCTTAGGTGCGGGTTGAAAAAATGACGTAGTATGTTTGGAGAGGCTTTGAATCTGTAAATAATAAGATCAGTCCTGTATTACACAAAGATTGCATCATCCTACTGATTGAAAAAATTATACATAACCTAACAGTTAAGGGCTGATTCTATTGACACTTAAGCTTTAATGGGATAATCCATCCAAAAATATGGTATCAAATTGTCTCAAACATGTATGACTTTCTTCTGCAGAACACAAAATATTTTGCACTTAAGGAAAAAGTCATATAGATTTGGAATAACTTGAGGGTGAGTAAATGATGACAGAATTTTCATTTTTTAGGTGAACTATCCCTTTAAGACACACAGCACTAATGTGTCTACACAGACGTGTATATGCAGAATTACCAGAATTAACCACAATTGCCACTGAAAGTGAAAAAGATGTCTCACATATTTAAGCAAAAAAAGTAGTGCAAAGTGCATTTTTAATTCTTTATTTTCTTTCCTTTGATAGGTCTATTAATTCTTAATATTTTGTTGCAGGCCTAGTAACAGATTTAGAATCTTAGAGATAGGTTTTGCTGAATATATAGTAATATAGTAAGTGTTTATTTTTGTTTTTTGAATGAATAACAAAAATAATAATGGGATAACTAATTATTCTAATTGAAATGCATTTAAAATATTGATGTTTTTTATTTACATTTTATGTATTTTTTTCATTATATTTTTAAATTAAAATGAATTCAAATTAATTATGTATTAAAATTTATTTGAACATTTAAACATGTTTTTAATATTCTGCTACCATGGTCTGCTTAGAATTGATGTTTTGATGAAAGCCCAACTCGTTTGTCCTCTGTCTTCAGTCCTTCAAGACTAAAGCAAATAGAAGTATAAAGAGCAAATGCGAAGTCAAAGTACAGACACAGTCTCTCTCTCATAGCGCAGCACAGAGTGTAAACGTGACAAACCTCCTCTTCCTCACATCAAGAACAGGAAACCAAAGACAGTCTTAAACAGACACTATGACTGTAGCGATAGGTCAATACTTCTGAAACACTGACGTATTTTTTTCTTTCTCTGCTTTCTTCTAGGGCAGAGACTTTCTGCATGTCTTTAAGGAGTACGTGATTGAAATAGCTGCAGAAAGTAGCCGTGATAATGGTTTGAGGTTTCAGGGTTCTGAGAGCGTTCACTTTTATGAGAAGAAAGAATGAGACATATACAAGCTTTCACGACCACAATGTTATTTCTAAATTTGAGACTACAGCTCAACCAGAGAGCAATCAGAGATGGCGCATGGCTTAGCAGCTCTTTAAATAAGGAGACACTGATCATAGCCACACACATCTCTCAATTCAAAACCACGCATGTGGGAATTAACGTAGAGAATGCATACATTCTTATTGCTGTTTAAAACACAACAGCATTATATTTCTACATCAGTACAGACTGATATAAGAACGTCTAGCTATCACAGAACTCTAATACAATCGCACAAAGAATTTTGACTATAACATTTATGTGCTAAACACAATGCTATCAGTAACAAACCAGATTATGAGAATCCATCTAATTTAATCAGACTGGCTCCCCTTGCCACCAAAACCACAGAAAATCAGTCAGCAAGCAGGAGGCGTTTAGGGGCTCTCACACCTACAGTCTATCTGATAGCGGAAGTTTCTCACCAGACCTCAAACCACTGGCAGTGTTTCTGTTTGCTACAGATAGGAAGAGTAGGAAACATCATGGGCAAATTTATGCAGTAGAATCAAATCTACAGGAAAGTTTCTCTCTGTAAAATCAAACTTCTTCATATATTGGGGGAAAAAATCCATCAAGGAATTTAACTATTTATTGGTTTTGAAAGATGCCTAAGAAATGTGTATGTGTGTGTGTACCTGATATTTATCACGTTATGGGGACCAAATGTCCCACAAGGATAGTAATACCAGCAAATTTTGAGGATTTTTTTTTGAAAATCTAAAAATGCTAAAAGTTTTTTCAATTTTGTTTTTCAAATAATTTATTCATTAATATATTTAATATTTCATTTTTTTTATTAGAAAATATATATTTTTTATATTTTCCACTTTTAGGACTATAAACAGATAATAAATGCAAGTGACATCGCAAATAAAGTATATCAAATTAATTACAGCCTGAAGTGTTGTAGAGCAAAGGTTTTAATGCCAAGTAGTCCAAATTTGAAAAAGGAGTTTATTCAAGTAAAAATAATATATTTTATTTGGAAACATTCTAAAATTAATACTGATGTTGTTTTGACGTTGCTTTTATTAGAAAAAGATGTAGGTTTCAGGCTGCAGTTTTTAACATCATAAAAGGGGTTAGAAATCTGTGTATTAATACTAACAAAGGGATTTTTTTTCTTGCTTTGTGAAATCACAAACTAAAACTGATGATTCATCCATATATGTTAGCTGCAGACTGGTTGTTTGTCACATCATGGCTTTATTCTCTTCTTGTTGCACCATGTGAACAGCAGTTTATCTCACTAGCACCTTTTTGACAATGGCAGCACGGTTTACCGGTTACAATGGGAGGAGGTCTTCCGTTATCTTTGTAATCAGCTATGCTCATCGTGAACCTGCACGCCGGGGTTTCTGGTTGTAAATCTACTGAACAGTAGGGTGCTACAAATCACATGGAGGCAGACGCGTTGAGAGGTGCTAAGAGTTTCCTGGCCATTGTGTGGCTATTTGAGAAAATGTTCTCTCAATAAGGAGAAATTTGGCTCCACAACATGTGTGCAAGATCATGGCTCTGATGGCTTATTGTGACACGTGTATTTGACTCATTTCATTTCATGTCAGAAGTTTCGTTTTGGTTCCTCTTTGCCTTGATCTGCTGAAGTACCTATAGCATTAGCATCCTCATATGTGTAAGTAGCTTCTGAAAGTAACACAGAGTCTAATTGTAATCTGCAGTTTCACTGGAAGATTTAGTTGTCTGGGTGCACCACCTCGGCTTGACAAGATGTGTAACCCATGTGGCTAGCAAGTGACAATCAAAATTAAGAAAATCTTTACATCTCAGAATAAGCTGCAGTTTAATTTCCTTGCTTAAAGTCGTCATGAAATTAAAATTCATTGTCTATTTTGTAACTGCATGTTATCTGAAGTAAGCTATTTTCTGTGAAAGTGTGAGCACAATAGGCAAATAATATTAACAGTGCAGTAAACCTGTGTGTTTAATATTATAATGATAAATGAAAATAATATGATAATAAATACCAGTTTGCAATATATATATATATATATATATATATATATATATATATATGTTTCTTTCTTCTTCTTTTTTTCTCGTAAAATGTTAAAACTCCTGACTCTACACTGTTTCTTTTACAACAATGCTTAGGCACATTCATGCCAAGAACGATAAATAGAAAGATAACTATTATGATATCTATATTATCGTCCACCCCAACAAATGTTTTTATAAGGTTCTGTTGTCCACTGTTTTACATTCTTATGCTCTTGAATGTTGAGCAGATTCTGATCATTCATCAGTTGGTAAGTTGGTAAAAACATTATAAAAAGAGATTCAGACTATATTGTTCCTATGTGTTGGACTTTTCTATTCTCACAGAATTGAAAGGATTATTAAAACTTTATAGTTATTGTTTTAGTTATCGTCTTTGGTTTTGACAGGACTTCACGCTCTGATGTACGCCACAATACTGAAAAAAAAAGCTGTCGCTACTTCTGTATCATCGCAACTTTAAACCTTCAAAAGGCTTAAACATTCTATTATTAATTACTCATCGTCATGTCATTCTGATCAGAAATATTGATTGTCCAATCACTCATGAGCAAAACTGACATTCAGTCTGTAAAGCTATACATAAGTATACACTGCTGGGCCTTCTGAAGCACAAAATGAGAACCTGATGTGCCATGAAATTAAAAATGTCAAACATACTTGAATTTGTAACTCTGTGATCTGCTTTTGAAGAACTGCAATGATGGACAAGTTTGCTCCTTCTTTGTCCTGCTTTTCTTTTCGCTGGGGAAAAGGTAATCATCTCTTAAATTCACTGAAGCACAGCAAATTAAGTCACAATATGAGCAGAAATGTAACTTTCAGTCTTTAGAAATTAGACTAGCCCATACGGTGCAGAACTCTTTTGCAGTGACATTAATGCAAGCAGTTGTCTGTTTCACATAACTGTAAAGTGAGATACAGTGTTGGCATTTTCTTGCAAAATCACTTCTGCATAAAAGAGCTGATAGACAAGTGCAATGCGGAGGCCTGGTCTGAGTGTGTAAACTACGCCAGCATCTGAAGATTTGGCCAGCAGAGTGAGAAAGATGTTATCATAGATCTGCTTCTAGAAAAGCAGAAGATACAGGTTCCCTCAAAGCAGTTTGGGTGATCAACAGACAGGCCACTCTTGCACATGTGTGTCATATGTTGTGTGTGATGAATAAATGGAACAGTCGCTGATCTGAGCTTTACAAATGAACTATGCTTTTGTTTTTGGACTGTGATTAGAGCTCATGGAAAAGGCTTGTATATTGTGAGATGCTTTCATTTCCTCTGTCAGTGACTGTCAGTCAGAAAATGAGTTAAAGGAATATTCCGGGTTGCTAGTTATATGCTCAGTAGACTGCATTTTGGTATAATATTAAGAATAAAAAAAATCACAAAACAAATTTGGTGACTTAAAATGGACGTAAATGGGGCTGAAATTTGGAGGTTTTAAAAGTAGTTTAAAAATCCATTCATTCTTCTGTTAAAATCTGTGTATTATTTAACTGTAAATCTGTTTAAATCATATTTTGGTGTTCA
The DNA here is from genome assembly GCF_963082965.1 of Carassius carassius. Classification (NCBI taxonomy): domain Eukaryota; kingdom Metazoa; phylum Chordata; class Actinopteri; order Cypriniformes; family Cyprinidae; genus Carassius; species Carassius carassius. The sequence continues at coordinate 22,430,764 of NC_081774.1, read as the reverse complement.
TGGTATTGTGTTGCCATGGACACAAAGTTTTAAAATGATAACTTTAAAAAAATAACTTTACACGGAACAATGATTTTTCACACCAGAATCATGTTAATGCTCATATTGTTTATGTCTTGTGGCTGTACTGTCGAAACAGTGTTTTAGTATTTTAACATGTACACATTGGCCCTATTCACTTCCATCGTAAGTGCTTTACCAACACAGATTTTTGCTTTTATGAATAAAAATGTAGAAGATTGGGAATCACTTTTTTTGGTTTCATGCCACAAATGCTGTCGACTACGCTTAACTTGTGCTCAACCTTAAATATTCCTTTAAAGGGTGAGTGAGAGAAATGTAATGATGCTCTATGTACAGACCTGGAATAATTTAGCCTGAAGGAAGTCAGAGAGGGTAAATGATACTGTAATTAGACACCTCCAGACTGTCAAATAGCAGATGATGTCAGGTGTGGTGTTACCTTGTATTGAACAGTTGAAAACTGCTGTCTGCTCTGTTGTAATTGGCTACACAGATCTTGGTTCTGAGATGTCAGCTCTTGTAGATGATCTTGCTGGCTGTTTATGTGAGCTTCAATTTGTTTTAGCTGGTTACTGTAAATTTTGTTCTGTAGTGAGAAGAGAACCGTTAAAATAAGATGATTGAATTTTAGGTCACATTAACAATAGCAGCCCCATGTCAGGACATAGTTTAGCATAGATTTTCAGTACCAACTGTGTAAGTGATTTCAGTTTGTCAGAATCTGATTTAGGTGCCCTGTCTTTCGCACCCGCAGACATTTCTAGACATCTTTGTAATGTTTCCCAATCAGAGATAAGAATCATTTTGAAATCTCAGGATGTTTCATCACGATGCAATGACATTTACAAATTCTCCAGTTGGTAAATGAAATAAACAAATCATAATTAATAAAATTAAAAATCATAATAAACATAATTACCAAAAAGTTACAAAGGGGGTTTTATCTAAAAAAAGACGGAAAAGAAAACAAATACTGAAATACTTAAATGCAGAAGGCCTAAATCAAATGCAATTATTATAATAAATGATTCTGATGTGAACAAAAAAGTTTTAAATTACTTTATTATATATTAAACTAAATAATATTATATATTACAATAATATTACATGTTATTTAATATTATGTAACATGCTTCAGCAAGCAGTCCCATTTTTCATTTTCCTAGTTAATCATTGTGAATAGGCCTAATGAATAACCACCAGCCACATATACGCACCCTGGAAAAAACTGGTGTAAGATTCACTTTTACGAAGAAAAATGTTTAACTATAATAAAGTAACCTACATTTCACTAATAATTAGGCCTAAACAAATGTTAAGTAACGTTGATTTCAATATAAAATTCATAACGTTAGAAAAATGAAAACAGGAAACTAATTAATACATTTCACATTGGAAACTTATTAGAGCCCATGGTTTTCCAGCATTAATGTTCATTCCAAAAGTTGGATATTTCTGTTGAAATTCTCTAAAATATTTTGGTTCATTGTTTAATAACGTAGCCTAGACTATTTTTTACAATAAAGTTTTTTATTATTCCGTTTCTATATATATATATATATATATATATATATATATATATATATATACACACACACACACAGAGTCATAATTTAATATTGAACATCACAGCACGAAATGTTAAAATTATAAATCACTCTGATTCGACGCTTTTTCGAATCACTGGCTGTGTTAAAGTTAACCATTTAAGAACGCAAAGTCTGATTGCGGCTATTTCTTCTCTCTCTCTTTCCCCCTTTTTCGGAAAGATAAAAGTAACAAATACAGCAAAAAGACAGTAAGCCGTCATCCTTTCTCTATCACGCAGAGCGACTGAAGCGAAACGGATTGCGCGATTCACACAGCGCTGCTGCCTTGATCTGCGTCGTGTCTCAGCGGCTCGTGATGATCCGTGCGCGCACCAATGGTTTGTTCAAGCAACGCTACTAGCACGGCTTAATTCCCACACTTAATGGTGTTTATAGCTTCTGAAAAAGAATTATCTCAGCTTGCAGATCTGTATGCAAGTGAGAAAGAGAAGAGAGGGACCTTTATTGGTTTATTAGAGACACTCAAATTTGAATCTAGGCCAGGCTTTCGTTATTCACGACTCAGTGATTATCCCCGTGAATGCATGCAAATGCAAGAGTCTCACAGGTTGTTATAGATTTTTTATAATATCATATATAATTTATATATTGAATGCACTTAATATTAGTGTATTTAAGTGTCAAATTTGTACTTAAAACCAGTTCCATGAGTAAACGATCGGAACTAAGCGTTCATTGCTCATCTATCCCACATATTGCAGTGCATAAAGTTGTAAACCATCAGATATTATCAGCTGAGTGTTTTAACCTCTGTCTGCAGCTTCATCAGTCTGTGGCGGCTCTCTTTAAGTGCGGCTTGAGTGAGTGTTTCCTTTAGTCTTGTGTTTAACAGCTCCACCTGCAGTTCATTTTGTGCGCTGCTGACCCTTTGCTGACCTCCGCAATTCACTTGCTGCCTCTGGGAGAGAGACAGTGAGGTGTTGATAACCCTTACTTATGGTATGTCGAACACTGAATATCTACTTTTCTCTACCACCATCCAAAGTTACCTGCCATTTCTCCTCTAGATCTTTAATGTGTTGCTTTAGCACTCTGAGTTCAGTTAGTGCCTCTGCTTCCTGCAATCTATGGCTGATCAGCTCCGTCTGCAGATACATCACACTGTCCTCATTAGACACAGCTCTGCTCTACAACACAGACACACAAACATTTTTTAATTACGGAAGCAACCACAAACCTGTCTAAAAATCAGCATGTGATGTCTAACATGCTTTAACTCACTATAGTCTATGAATAAACTTAGGATGACCTATTTTTGTAGGACAAAACCTGAAAAAGAGTTAGCATTTGATTACTTCTGGTTCCATCATTCTTAAAAAAAAATATTCTGAAGTCAATCATCTTTGGAAAACTATTCTAATTTAACCTCTCAGGTATTCTATTGTATTTTTTAAATAAAGACTAAAAGAGCTTAGCGATGGTGACATTTAACTTTTTACTTCCAACGACTGTATTTAGGCTTTGAATAAATTATAGTTGTGTTTATTTGTGAAGATTGTCACAATTAACGATATGTGTAAGAAACATAAACCTTTATTGGATGCAAACATTATTTTCTGCAGTAATGAAAAATGCAATGAAAAACTCCTGCTGCCTTTTTTTGTTTCAGAAACCAGGGTGATGTTAACTTCTGGGTTGGCCTACAATATTAAGTCATCACTGCAGTACTCTAATACTGCACTTAATACTTCATATTGATATGTGTAAAACATATTTGCATGTAAGATTTGACTTAATTTTGACCTCTTCCATCTGCAGGATGTTTGCCTGCATCTCTTTTAAAGTGCTTTGTGATCTGACTGTGTTTAGCCGAGTTTTCTCCAGTTCTTTCTTCAGCTGTGACACCAGTTTTTCTGAGCACCTCTTGAAGGTCGGCATATGTGGGAGTAAGAGCATGAACATATCTTTAGAAAAAAAATCATTAACATTAACATACAGGCACTGCGATACACTTACTTTCTCCAGTAAGGCAAGCCTCTGCTTTAAATGTTTGTTCTCTGAAGAAAGTCCCTTGAGATAAGGCAAGAGAACAAACTAAGCATTTACAGTGGCTGAAAATGGCTTTGGTTTTGATTCAGAATCTGAAGAAATATTATGCAAAGAGAAACAAACAAGCACTCACTTTTAGTTCTTCCTGCTCCTCCAGCTTTTTAGTCTTGATAGATGCATACTCTTGTCTCAATCTAAAACCAATAAGACAATTGGATATGCAAACACGGGAACAAGACAAAAATGTAAGGAAAAACACATACTGTTTCATTCTGCTGGGGTTGTATTTTATTTGATATGCTGCTTCAATGATTCCATCAGGATCTGAAGCCCATGATTCCAGATTCTCCAAGCACTAAAAACAACAGAATCACCCTGAACACCAAGAAAATTCAAATAGGCAGTATTTCAAAGACATTATGATTGTAAAAACATAAAAAAAACGTTTAACGCTAGCAAGTTGCAAACAAAAATTTAGTTTCATTGAGGGGCTCCATTACATTCATCATTCCCTCTACATCAAGCTTGATAAGATCTGTCTGCTTCATGTGAAGTAAAGCCAAACCAACCCGGAACACGATCTCCAAACCCTACAAACACATGTATATAATCACTGATACTGTTAGTCAAATGATATTTAGATACTGGCGTTGTTATTGTTAGGTAAGAATAAAAATGAATTGAAAAAAGAAAAACTAAACCTAATCTCAGCAACTACTGATAGAAATAAATAAGATTAAATACTAAATTACTAATTACTGTTACAGAATGTTACTGTTCCAATTTATGTTTAACTAAATCTGAAATCAAATCAATTGAAATTGAAATATATATATAAAACATAATTACTGAAACTAAAATGTAAACTTAAAATATAAAAATAAAAGCTAATCCAAAACATTAAGATAGAATATAAATAATACTAAAATACCACTGGCTGGTTATTTCTTATCTATTATCTATAAATTTTACATAGAACATGACATGCAGTGTGAAGTGATGGGTTATGATGAGATCCAGTGACGTGATTAATTGTACCTCACACATGAAGATATCAAAAATCCTAATGGCAGCTGTGAATGGTAAAGATGAGAGGAGGATGTTGAGAAACCAAGAGGAGGAGAACATCGAGGTGTGAAAACCCTGAGTCTGGAAGTGGGAATAAAGCTCAGGAAGTTCATCCTAGAGAAAGAGAAAAATATTATCATACAACAAATGAGTGGAGTAAGATGTATGGCCCCTTTAGCTACAAAACTGGGTACCGTTTTTTGACATGTGACCATGTATTGGTAAGCATTTTTATGCTGAACAACATTCTATGTCCAAGGACAATTTTAGGTCAAATAACAAATATAATATAAAATGCAATTCAAAAGGGAATTCAATTTTTTTTTTTTAAGAATTAATAATTAAATAATGTTATTTAATTGACACAAGTGACACAAGTATTTCAACATTGATAATAATACAAAAATATTTATTTGGCACTGAATCAGCATATAAGAATTATCCTTCGGCAGGATTGTGTGGTATTGAAAACTAGAATATTGACTTAAAGATTTTTTTATATTACATATAAAATATATTTTTAATTTTTATTTAAACATTTTTTTAAAATATGTTTTTATATTACATATAAAATATACTAAGATATATTTTAGACAAATGTATTCTAATTTCTCATTGCTTAAAGAGGACAACATACAACAGGTAAAAAAATAAAGTAACAGCTTTACCCCACTACCCCCTACTTACAAAACACCAAATCTGGACATCTACAACAAAGTTCTTGTCAAATGTGCAGTTCTCAGAAATCTGACATTTATCAGGAAATGGAAAGATACTTGCTTTATGTGGCTTACTCAGCTCAATGTTTTTGGAAAGGACATTTTACAAATAATTCATGTGCTTTTAAATAGTGCAGAATTATAAGTGTTTACCTTAATCATAGCGTCAAATTGGTGAATGCAGCAGCCGAGTTCAACCATATTGGATCTATACAGATCCCTCATTCTGAAGTCCTTCATTAGCCTCACAAAAACGTAGAAGGCCTCCTCTTCAGCCATCTAAAAGGTAATCATCTCAGTTTATTAACTGGTACTACCTACAATTTGTAAGAACAATTTAAATTTTAAAAGCAATTCAGTACCTGTGTGAGCAATAGACCTACAATAAACACACTTCCCTGACAGTAGCCAATCTCTCGGTCTAAGATTGAGTAAGCCTGTAATTAAAGCCACAGTGTGTTATCTAAATGCATAATACCTAAAAAAAATTCTGTATGATCACAGGTAGATTTTCTCGCTTGTCTGACCTTCAGCACGTTAAACAGTGGTTTCTGACAGGTAGCAACCTTGTTGTGAAAGAGCTGGTGTTGAGGAAGGATACGTGTCAGGTCTCTGAGTATCAGCGTCTCAGAGGGAGACGAGCAATTCAGCAGATCTGAGTACTTCTGTTGCACGGCCACATTCTGAGCGTCACACAACAGCTGCCACAAAGTGGGTCGCAGGTGAGCAGGGATACCCCGCCTGATCAGCACCTGAGGGAAGAATGGTAAGGTGTAATAAGACTGAAATCATGACATGAAACTGGTGGATAGATGAGTTGGTCAATGTCAATGTCAATGTCACCTTTATTTATATAGCGCTTTAAACAAAATACATTGCGTCAAAGCAACTGAACAACATTCATTAGGAAAACAGTGTCAATAATGCAAAAATGATAGTTAAAGGCAGTTCATCATTGGATTCAGTTATGTCATCTCTGTTCAGTTAAATAGTGTCTGTGCATTTATTTGCAATCAAGTCAACGATATCGCTGTAGATGAAGTTGGTTACCTTGATCTGTCCCACTTTTCTCTTGCGCCAGTCGTCCCATTCTTTAATGACATTTCCCCATATGTCATCCTCAAAAGAGAATGTTTTGGGTGAGGTGGGACTTTGCAGGACCCCATTCAGAGGGTACAGAGACTTACTGTCAGTCTCAAGCAGCCTGTTGAGAAAATAGCCTGTTTATGAGTGTAGATCAGATGTGTACTTCTCATACACCAAACTTAACCTAGTGATTAATTATTAGGGATGAATGACTTATATTTGTACAAGTTGTTTGAACTGAAATGTGTGTTTGCAGTGTGTGTACACAACCACCCTATAAGGATAAAAATCCACCAAGTTTTTTTTTTTTTTTTTTTTTTGGTAATCTCCTTAAATGTTTTCCCCTTTCTCAAATTGAGCCGTCTGATCGTGTGACGTCACATGGTCAGAGGCCCCACCCACGATTGTTTGATTGACAGCAGCGTTTCAGCACAGATTGGACTTGTGTCTTACCTCAGACCCGCCCTGAGTGAGCCGTCATCAGTCCGAGATGCAGACAAGCAGACAAGACTCCTAAGTGACTGAGGTGTTTTGTTGTTCGATGTCATAATGAACATATCAGTAGTCATTTACACCCGACATCTGAGCGACTGAAATCGCAGAGGATTAATTTACGTTTGGATCTGAAAGAAATGCGCTCTTGATCTACTTAAAGTTCCCGTTTTACGTGCTTTTTTTAAGCTTTGATTGTATTTACAATGAGCAATATAAAATGTGTTCATGCTTCGCGTGTAGAAAAACACAGTATTTTTCACACAATTCACTTATCTGTATACCGCTGTTTTCACTGTCATAAAACGGGCTGATGTCTTCCTTGTTCTATGAAGTCCCTCCTTCAGAAATACGTAACGAGTTCTGATTGTTCCAGCGGTTTCTGTATTGTGATTCGACAGCAGCTGAGCGCACGTTACCCTCCTGGAAATCAGGGGGGCAGGGTTTCATATTTTATTGAAGCAGCCCTGGGGGCCGCCATTGGCTAGCGGACCCCCACCTGCTGTTAGCATTCCATTGACTCCCATTCATTTTTGCGTCACTTTGACAGCGAATAACTTTACATCTGAGGCGTTTAAAGATTCCATTTGTCCATTAATTATTTCTAAAGAACCACAAAATTGTATAAAAGGCTCCATTACTTTGTATCTTACGTTATGGCCCATAGAAGCAGTTTTTGTAAAAAATAGCCTAACGATTGTGTCATAACCTGCGACTCTCTGTCGCACAGTAGAGAAATTACCGTATGGACAGGAGGAGAAGCTCACAGGCAATCTTTTACTGTCTATAAGGCTATCGGGGGGACGTGGAGGCATAAATTCAAGGGAGATAAGTTATCAAAATACTTACCAAAATCTGCTCCTGTTCACGTTCGCCTTCTCTGCAAGATTCGGTGGGTGATTCAGATTTCTCTTGGCACAGCGATTAGAAGACTTACAATTGTCAGACAGGTTGCTCACGTGACATATACGTCCGGAGCCACTGCAGAGGATGGCAGCTACAGTGGGCTTTCCTGAGTTGAGTCAGGTTCCTGTTGACCCTCCAGAGTTGAGTCAGGTTCCGGTTGACCTTCCAGAGTCGAGTCATGTTCCCGTTGACCCTCCAGAGTTGAGTCAGGTTTCCGTTGACCCTCCAGAGTTAAGTCAGATTCCAGTTGACCCTCCAGATTCGAGTCAGGTTCCAGTTGACCCTCCAGAGTCGAGTCAGGTTCCAGTTGACCCTCCAGAGTCGAGTCAGGTTCCAGTTGACCCTCCAGAGTCGAGTCAGGTGCTCGTGGACCCTCCAGAGTCCAGTCAGGTGCTTATGGACCCTCCAGAGTCAGGGTTAGTCACCATGGACCTTCCAGAGTCAGGGTTAGTCACCGTGGACCTTCCAGAGTCAGGGTCAGTCATCGTTGACCTTCCAGAGTCAGGGCTAGTTCCTGTTGACCTTCCAGAGTTGAGTCAGGTGCCAGTTGACTTTCCAGAGTTGAGTCTGGTTCCGGTTGTCCCTCCAGATTTGAGTCAGATGCTCGTGGACCCTCCAGAGTCGAGTCAGGTGCTTGTGGACCCTCCAGAGTCAGGGTTAGTCACCTTTGACCTTCCAGAGTCAGGGTTAGTCACCTTTGACCTTCCAGAGTCAGGGTTAGTCACCGTCAACCTTCCAGAGTCAGGGTTAGTCACCGTCGACCTTTCAGAATCAGGGCTAGTCACCGTTGACCTTCCTGAGTCAGGACTAGTTACCATTGACCCTCCAGAGTCAGGGTTAGTCACCGTTGACCTTCCAGAGTCATAACTAGTCACAATTGACGTTCCAGAGTCAGGGCTAGTCACCGTTGATCCTCCAGAGTCTGGACTAGTTACCGTTGACCTTCCAGAGTCAAGTCAGGTCACTGGTGAACTTCAAGGACAGAGTCAAGTCACTGGTGATCTTCAAGGACAGAGTCAAGTCACTGGTGATCTTCAAGCACAGAGTCAAGTCACTGGTGATCTTCAAGGACAGAGTCAAGTCACCGGGGTTCTTCATGGGAGAATTCAAGTCACCAGTGATCTTCATGAACAAAGGCAAGTCACCATTGATCTTCATGAACAAATACAAGTCACCAATGATCTTCATGAACAAATGCAAGTCACCAATAATCTTCATGAGCAGAGTCAAGTAAGCACCGATCTTCTGGAATCCAGTATAAACACCATGGGATTACCAGAGTCTCGTCACTTCTCTGTGGAACTACCAGAGCCTCTCCACGTCTCTGATGAACTACCAGAACCGTTCCACGTCTCTGATGAACTGCCAGAACCGTTCCACGTCTCTGATGAACTGCCAGAACCGTTCCACGTCTCTGCTGAACTACCAGAGTCTCTCCTCGCCTCTGCGGAACTTCCAGAGGCTCGTCACGTCTCAGTCGAACTCTCTGAGCGCCCGACTGTTCCTGTTGTGACCACGGAGGCTACCCTTAACATGTTCATGTTCTTTGTTTCAGACTTGTCCTACCCGACTTGCTCTTCTGCTCCGCCCTGGGGGGCTTCCGTCCCAACCACACGGTTGTGGTGGTCTTCTGCTCCACCCTGGGGGGCTTCCGTCCTGACCACACGGTGGTGGTGGTGGTCTTCTGCTCCGCCCTGGGGGGCTCCAGCCTCGACCACACGGACATGGTGGTCTTCTGCTCCGCCCTGGGGGGTTCCCGTCCCGACCACAAGGTTGTGGTGGTCTTCTTCTCCGCACTGGGGGGCTCCGGCCTCGACCACACAGACATGGTGGTCTTCTGCTCCGCCCTGGGGGGTTCCCGTCCCGACCACACGGTTGTGGTGGTCTTCTGCTCCGCCCTGGGGGGCTGCTGTTCTGACCTCACGGATGTGGTGATCTTCTGCTCCGCCCTGGTGGGTGCCACGCTATGTCCTTCCTGGACTTGTGTTTTTGTGTTTGTTTTTCTCCTCTGCCTGTTTTCCACCTTTGGACCTGGCCCTCGGTCCCTCCCCCTGATCCTCCGCCGGTCCACCTCCCTCCTGGGTTTCTAGTCTGTGTCTTTCTTTCTGTTTCCCTCTTGGACCTGGCCCTCCGTCCCTCCCCTTGATCCTCCGCCGGTCCACCTGCCTCCTGGACTCCTTGTTTTGTGTTGTACTTCTCTTGTCTCTGTTTCCCTGGGTTTACCTGGTCGTCTTGTCTTTTTTTCCACATTTTACCTGGTCGTCTTGTCTCTTTTTCCGCATTTTTACCTGGTCGTCTTGTCTTTGTTTCCCCATTTTACCTGGTCGTCTTGTCTCTGTTTCCCCATTTTTACCTGGTCGTCTTGTCTTTATTTCCCAATTTTACCTGGTAGTCTTGTCTCTGTTTCCCCATTTTACCTGGTCGTCTTGTCTTTGTTTCCCCATTTTACCTGGTAGTCTTGTCTCTTTTTCCCCATTTTACCTGGCTGTCTTGTCTCTATTTCCCAATTTTTACCTGGTCCTCTTGTCTTTGTTTTCCCCATTTTACCTGGCCCTCCGTCCCTCCCCCTGGTCCTCCGCCGCTCCACCTCCCTCCTGGTCTCTTTTGGTCTTCCCTTGGGTTCGGGTGGAGCATCTGGCAGCTGCTCCGTGGAGGAGGGGGTAATGTCACGCTGTCTAGTCTCTGTTTCCCTGGGTGTCCACTAGTGGGCTCACTTCCCCTTAGGCACTTCACCATAGGCACTAGTATTCCACTAGTCTTGTCCTGTCATCACAGTAATTGCACTCCTGCTAAATGCACCAGGTGCATTCACTTAATTGTCATTAGCCTCCCTATAAATACCTGTCTTTTCATGTTGTCTGGATGGAGTCCTTACCCTTCGTGTTATCAGCCTTCTAGTCCTCCGAGATTCTCCTTTGTCTTCTCATCCTCCGAGATCCCTCGTTGTCCGAGTTCCCTTTCCTGTCCCTTTCCTTTGTTTGTTTTGGACTGCTTGTTTGGTTTTGACCTTGGATTGTTTTCGACCACGATTTTGGATTACCCTTTACAATAAACATCTGCAATTGGATCTACTCTCTCCTGTGTCTCACTGAACACGATCGTCACATGTCTATGCTGGAAACGTGATTGGGCTAGTTTTGAGAAGCAAGTGGGCAGGATTTGTTTTGAAAACCTGGCAATGCTGATCTGAACGCACGTGCTGGAGATGTATTTATAATCACAGGAGCGTTTTTACTGACGAGATGCGCATGAAAATCGCATTTGATTTTTTTGCACAGCCCTAACATCTAGTTAACAAAGCTAAACAGCGTTGCCCTTTGTGTAATAAGTTACAGAAACTGTTAAACGCACCAATTTAAATAATAAAATACACTTACCGGTTGTGATCCATAAACAACGCCTTCTCCAGACATAGAGGGAACTGCTCCATCTTTCAAGAATAATCTGTGTGCGAATCCGGCATTAAACTGATTGAGGTTGAGGAAGCTGTCCTCAGCAAAATGTGCTGCACATAGTTTTACATGTGGGTTATAATTTTCGGAAACCGAGTTAAACATAAATTATAATCCTTGATCTCTAAGTACAGCGTCCCTGGGAAGGCCAAACAAAGATGATTGGACTCCGAGATGAAAATAACAGCGTTTCGACGACATGGCGACAAACACAAACGCAACTCTTCCTCTTCTCCGTCGGATCGCAACAGACCACGCCCCCTTTTTGTGTATTCATGTGGGTGGAGGTTAGTCAAAAAACTGTTTTAGTGACGTCATTACTGCAGGAACTAGAGGGATGTAGTCCAAACGGGTCGTTCGTTGTAGGCGAATTCTGTTAAATAAAATATTTCGCTTGGCATTGAACTTTGAGCTTTAGAATTTTACAGATATTATTTATACTCTAACAACAACATTACACACTAACTAAAGTTTAAAACATGGGATCACGAAGAACAGGACCTTTAAATGTGTTTATGTTGGCGCGAATCATTCATGATCCAGCCTCACCTACAGAAGCAGTGAGTATAATGTAATTTTAATGTATCATTGCAATTCGCCTTTCCTAATAATGTGCTAATTAGCAAGTTTCACTATGAATGTGGCTAAAGTAAACAGTCTCTCAGAGAGCAGATCAGAAGAGAGGGGCGGAGTCAGCAGAGCTCATTAGCACTAAAGGAGAATTACACAAACCAACGTGTTTTGAAAAGAGCTGTTTTTGACTTGGTAAAAAAAATTGTTTTTGACACTACCACTGAGAAATTTTAAACAAACTATGTTACAGACTTTTCATTAAGACCCTAAAGAATCATATCAACTTGAGGAAAATGGGCATTATATGACCCCTTTAAATATACATAAAGTATTTGTAATACATATGAAAATGTTGGTTTGATGCTAAATGTCAATAAAATTAATAAATACACAAATAAATAGCATGCTTTTGATAATTATATTTTGAGATGTAAGATCAACATGATTAATATATGCATGCAGCCTTTAAAATTATTTTGAAAGAAAGAATGCTTTTTGATGCTGAGGCTGTCATTAAAACAACAAATATACTTTTAATAAGGGTTTGCTATGTTCCTGTGGCTCAGTGGTAGAGCAATTGTGTTAGCAGTGCAAAATGTTGTGGGTTTGATTCCCAGGGGGTACAGGTAAAAATAAATGTATATCCTGAATGCACTGTAAGTTGCTTTGGATAAAAGTGTCTGCTAAATGTAATGAAAATGATAAGTTTCAGTGTGATCAGCATTTAAAATGCCTCCAATAATGTGTCATGTTGAATGTCATTCAAAAATAAACAGCATATTGTTAGTAAGAATTATTTTAAAATCTTTGATATACATGAATGTGTGTGTGTGTACTTGCTTATGGTACATTGTGGGGACCAAATGTCCCCACAAGGATAGTAAAACCTGACATTTTTGACATTGTGGGGACCGACCTACTGGTATTCACTACATTACGAGGACCAAATATCCCCACAAGTATAGTGATACCTGTAAATTTATGGATATTTTAGGTCCCCATGAGGAAACAAGCTGAGAAATCAGACAGAATGACTTTTTTTTTTATTAAAACAAATTGGGCACGCAGTGTGGAAAAAGAGATGTGTCACTAACCTAATGTGTAACTTTTTAAGTTGTAGTTTCTATAGGAAACAGCGTGGACTGGGTGTGAAGAAGTTACCTGTTCTGTTCCTCTAGTTTAGCGAGTAACTTCATCTCATCCACACTGAGCTGACATCCCGTTGAAGGAGACAGAGATGGTACAGTCAAAGAGTCCATATGTAACACTCAGAGCGAAGCAGGACGCCTAAACTGAGTATTTCTCTCCAATGAGCTAAAACATCCTTAAATGACAGAAACACACAAAATACAAAAAAAAACTGTGCTTATGGATACACACACACACACACACACACACACACACATATATATATATATATATATATATATATATATATATATATATATATATATATATATATATATATATATATATATATATATATATATATATGTATGAGTGTCTATGTATCTGTGAAAAGGATGGAATATAAACATTTCAGTGCATTGCTTTTTTCAAACACATGTATCACGACTAGATTATACTGTATATCATATTTTATGACATTTATATCAGGATCATTGGCCTCATAATAGTGAAAACTAGGATTTCTTACCAGAGTGCAAGATTCTTGGCATTTGGGGGTGCAAATGTCTTTCCTCTGTCAAACTTGTTCCAGTGACAAAAGGTTTCACACCGGGTTCTTCCATACCACAGAGGAAAAAACGAGAAAACAACAAAAGAATCACATGTCGCTTTATAGCAGAGTCTCACACGCTGGTCAAAGTTCCTCTAAATAACAGCCCTGTCAATGACTCAGGAGCTTGTTTTTAAAGTAACTTGACTGAGTGAACAACTTCCTCTTACAACTTCTTTTAATTTTTAGCTGACAAATATGGGCCCCAAGATAACGTTTACCTTTGGGACTCTGCCTGCCAAAAGAGTCCGATGCATTGTTAATCTCATCAAGTGTTGTGTGATAGAGAGCTGAACAGAAAGAGAAGCTACCCTATATGCAGAAAGGAAGTTTTAGGGTCAACAGGACCATGTATCAACATTAGGTTGAGTGGAATCTACTTTTTTTGCACCACCCTATTTTAAGGAAGTTCACTCTGTAGTTGTGGTTTGTTTTCAACCCTGTATGAACATTTTCACAACACATTTATTCACACCACTCTTTTAAACACTTTAAAAACTGTGACATTTACTTTAAAATTCTAAACAAGTGTTAACGAATGTGTGTTCATTTGTTTATCATCTATTTAGTCTGCATTTAGTTCTTCCTATGTATTTATTATTGTTACTATTTTTGATTATATTGTTAATTGCAACTTAATTTTTGTATTTCACTGTATTTCACTACAGTATCCTGTACATTTCAAAGACACGTTAAAACAAATATCTATCTGTCTGTCTGTCTGTCTGTCTGTCTGTCTGTCTGTCTGTCTGTCTGTCTATCTATCTATCTATCTATCTATCTATCTATCTATCTATCTATCTATCTATCTATCTATCTATCTATCTATCTATCACGTGTCCTGCATTAGATTAGATTTTCCTGCCGTTTATCCTCCACGACGCTAGAGGCGCACACACTTTTGCCTCCGAGTGTTTTGATTTTCCGGCCGCAGCGCAGCATGAACTTCCTTTTCACAGTGCAGCGGGAGCAATATCGGAGTCTGAAGACTTCAGTCTCCCAACCTAAAGGAGAAAAACGATCACAAAATGGTCAGTAAATCATTATAATACAATGATCTGCCCATTACGTTCCCTCTCCTGCTATTTCAGCTCGATTTCCATTAAAGATGAACACTTAAAACGACGGGATGGTTATAGATTTAAGTCGATTAGACCAGTCGCTTGTGGAAACGTCATTGGCACATTTCTCTCAAAATACTCAAATAATTATTTTATTGACACTGAAAGCGCACAAAGTAAAACATTTTCCCTCTGGAGTGGGGTTTGTTTGCCGTGGTTAGATGTTTATTCCTCTGTTCAGTTTTGTGTTTCGTGTTTACTGTCACGCAGCGCATTGCATTTCTTGGTTATGACCAGAGGTGTCCAAGAGTGTCATTAGTCAGATTGCTTCAGATTATGTTCTTTTTTACAGCCATGCTTATCAAGTTTTAACAGTTGAGTTTTTTTTTTCCCAGGGCTTCGTCAAGGTTGTTAAGAACAAGGCGTATTTCAAGAGATACCAGGTCAAGTTCAGGAGGAGGAGAGGTATGTTGAGGTGTTTCCTTACCTTTGTTTTAACTGAAGGATGTTTTCATTGTCACAATAAAATGGCCTGAATGTATTACTGATGTAAAAACTTTTCACAACACTCTATGCTGTCTGACAGCCTGACCATACTGGTTTTTAGCTGGTCAGTTAATAAAACCCCTCTTAGACCAGCAAGCCGGCTTAAAATGGTTTTTAACTAACATTATTGACTATTTCAGAGGGAAAAACTGACTACTTTGCCCGCAAGCGCCTTGTCATTCAAGACAAGAACAAGTACAACACACCGAAGTACAGGATCATCGTTCGACTCTCCAACAGGGATATTGTTTGCCAGGTACAGTTAACCACCATGTCATCTTTTCCAGCCATGCTGAAATATTATTAATTAACATTGTGTTGCTGAATGTATCAGGACAATTTTGCATCTTTTTCAGATCGCATATGCCAAAATTGAAGGCGACGCGATCGTCTGCGCTGCTTACTCTCACGAGTTGCCAAAGTATGGCATTGCTGTTGGACTGACAAACTATGCTGCCGCCTACTGCACCGGTTTACTGTGTGCACGCAGGGTAAATGTCCTCATCAGTTATGAATGGTCTGGTACTGTTCACATCTCAAAATATGATCATATTCAGACTTGCTTTCTGCTTATAGCTGCTGAATAAGTTTGGTCTGGATAAGGTCTATGAAGGCCAGGTTGAGGTGACTGGTGATGAATTTAATGTGGAAAGCATTGATGGCCAGCCAGGGGCATTTACATGCTACCTGGATGCTGGACTCGCCAGAACCACCACAGGGAATAAGGTGTTTGGAGCTCTCAAAGGAGCAGTTGATGGAGGACTGTCCATTCCTCACAGGTCCGTACATAGTTTATTTTCCCAGTTTGCAAAGCTTAGATTGTGGACTTTGATTCACCAATTTTGGGTGCTTTAAAAAAAATCTTTATAGAAACATTAAATATTCTCCACAAAAATATTGTCTGTACAGATGACCTGAAGTCACTAATGATCTCTAAAATACCACAAAAAAAGAAAATAAATAGCATGCATAACAATCCTTGCAGTGAAATTGATATTTAATTTTCACTAAATTAAAAATAAAAAGAGGCTTTTTACCAACCCACAGACTGCCAAGTAAGTTACACTGTCAAAGTCCAGAAAAGTATGAAAGACGTCATCAGAACAGTTCATCTGCCATCAATAGTTCAACTGTAACATTATGAAGCGACAAGAATATTTTTTGTACACGAAGAAAACAAAAATACCGACTTAATTCAACAATTCCTCTCCTCTGTTTCTCTTAACTTCATCGTAGCGCCATTTTGGAGATTATGAGCTAAATGCAGACAGCGTATGTTCTTCTGAGTCAGCCACGCCACAAGGTTGCGCTGTTTTTTCTTTCAAATCAAAGTTTAAATATACGTAAAAACATATCCTTGTAGCGTGGCTGACTCAGAATAGCGTATGCTGCCTTTGTCATCATGATGGGAATATTGACATTACAGCTTTTTTTCTCAGCACTAAACGGTTCCCAGGCTACGACAATGAAAGTAAGGAATTCAATGCGGAGATGCACCGGAAGCACATCATGGGCCAAAATGTGTCCGAGTACATGAGCTATCTGATGGAGGAGGACGAGGAGCAGTACAAGAAGCAGTTTTCCCGCTTCATCAAGAACGGCGTCACACCCGACTCTGTAAGAAACACTTTGCCATATTACTTTACTGGCAACATTTGTTTGCTTTTTGTAATACAGATGTGAAACTAGAAAGTGTCATGATGTCCATCAAATGCTGTATCATCTATAGATGCACATTATTTGTGGCATGATGCTGGTGGCTAAATGTCAGTTATTTGTGTTGCAGATTAACAAATGTATACAGCTGAATATTTTTTTTTGTGTGTAAATCTTCTGCTTTACCTTCACCTTACCTTCCCTTACTAATATAAGATTATCTGGTCACTGCAGGTTGAAGAGATGTACAAAAAGGCCCATGCTTCCATACGTGAGAACCCAGTTCATGAGAAGAAGCCCAAGAGAGAGGTTAAGAAGAAGAGGTGTGTTTTCAGGCTTTTATCATTTCTTCAGATTTTTTTTCTTAAGGCTGCTCTGCCTACTGACAGTAGTGGAATTCACATTGCCATGAAACTTGAAAGTGTTGGCATGTTTTAGTTTTGATGGCAAAACTGTATAAATGTTCTTAAATGTTCTCATCACCGGTGATGCTGTAGCTACTACTTACAACAGTTGCATGTCAGATTTATTAATTTTTTTTTACACTATTTCGAACATACTGGGTTTTTCTTTTCTCATCACTGATGAATATTGTTTTGGTAGATGGAACCGTGCCAAGCTGACTCTGGCCCAAAGGAAGGACCGTGTGGCCCAGAAAAAGGCCAGCTTCCTCAGGGCTCAGGATGCTGCTGCAGATGACTAAAAAGATGAAGTGTAAACTGCTCCAAAGAAAGTGTGCACCTTTTCCAAATAAATAATTTGGAAAGAATACAGTGTGTTTGTGGTCTTTGGTGTAGTAGAAGATGAGAAAATGTTGATTTGACAATGAAGACGCATTTGGGATATTATTTGAAACACTTTTAATGTGCAAAGTCATGCAATCAGATCTTATAAAAATCTCAATTTAACTCTTAATCAGCAGCAGTATGATTTATGAATACACAAAACTGAAGCAGTCTGTCTGCCGACACGCAATCTGAAATATCCCACTGAAAAATGCTCCATAAAAAATGACGCACCTTATAATCTCTTCGTAAGTACATCAAGAATCATGACTGTGATAAACATTTCATATTGTTTTTAGAATAAAATCAAATTTTTATCATATCAAGATGGTTTTCACTAGAAATGCCTTAGAAGTACAAATTAGGAATCCAACAAACCAAAATAAAAAATGATCAATGTTTTGAACTTCCATGGTTGAGAAGGACCTCCCAGCATCATTTACAAGACTCACTCTTGTAAACATTCAGATCAACAAGGGCAAGCTCACACTACAGAACTGTAAGACTACCTGGGGCCTGTTTCACAAAGGAGGTTAAGTGAAAACTTATTATTAACTTAAACTTAGTATTTTAACCATAACATGAGGGAAACTCTAGGTTTTCTGTTTCAGAATGGAAGGTTTGTCAAACCCGAGAAAGCAGGGTAAGTCGAGCCTGTTTCTGAAAGAGAGCTAACTTATACTCTTGAGTCAGTTACCATGGTAACTTTATGAACCTAACCTGGTCAGGAGCAGGTTTTCTTCGATAAACCCAGTTTCTTTCGGTCTCCTCCCCATTTTTAAACACTTCATTGATGCACGCTGGAAAAATGCTCTTCTTACAAAGTGTTTTTTTCCCCCCAAATACAAATATAATTTTTTTTTTTAATAAAATGAAGATTGATTTTCTATGTAAGAAAATGATATAAGATACTTAGTCATGTTTCTTGGGGGGGATTTAAATTAAGTGCATTTTACTTAAGTAAAATTATATGCCAGTGTGGTAATAAAAACAACCTTAATGCAAATGGAAAACAAGATTATTCTGAGTGTCCATTACTAAGTGCAAATCAACTGTAGCTCCGCCCTCCATCGACACAAGGTTAAATACGACACATGTGAATAATGGCTTCAATGGTGTAGGCAGTAATATTTCGGGCACAGAAAACTAGCTTGTAATGCGATTGATTGGGTTAGAGTCCGGCTTTTGCCGAGCTCGTTCTTCTCACTTTTTCCATCACGTCACATTAGAATTTATTTTTAAAAAAATGAACAAAATGATCTAAAAGTGGATGTAAAGTCCCTAACGACATAATTATAAATTACATTTATAATTGTAATAAATATAATAATTTACAATCTGTTATTATTGCATCCTGTTATTGTAATACCAATACGGAGGTGCAAATGTATCTGCCAGTATAAAGAATAACTAGCATTTAATTATTATTAACACTTAGCCTGTTGCAAAGAACTGCTACTTTCACATGGTAAATAGAATATATCACGATTTTCACTGTACATTTTTTCTGTAAATAGCATCTAGAGCTACTTGCACTTAGCCTACTGTTAATAGGATCTATCGCTAAGAAAGTATGTTAATTCCACTTGTGTAAATAGTGTAAATAGCCACTGCCGTATTTTTCTTACTCTATTGGCAGATCATTTGTAAAATAAGAAAAATGCACTTAAAATATTATTATTAATATTATTATTTTACATATATTTTTTGCCCATGAGATACCATAAAATTATTAACTATTAGTTAATTAATCTAACGTTCTGCCAGTTTTCACCTGTGATATTATAACACTGATAAGAATTACATTTGTATCGAGTCTTAAATATGCAGATGGCTTTTTGGCGGGAGCTGTTGCCATGGTGAATCGTAATATCAGCGCTCCATTAATAATGGCTTTTTATAGTTGTGGTGCACACGCTTAACTCAGAGTCAGTCAATTCAGAGTTGATTAAACCAACTCATTTCAGCTGTTCTGTAACCGAAAACTCAGAGTTTCCCATCTCAGGGTAAGTCAACTCAGAGTTCAAGTTTAAACTCAGAGTTGGTTGAACCTCCTTAGTGAAACGGGCCCCTGGACTTCTGTGGTGTTTACACTACACAACCAAGTTTCTTGTCATAGCAGCACACATACTACGCAATACAATGTTGAAGAGGTTCACAAACTACAAGACATTTGGTCAACATTTTCTCACACAATTTCATGCAAGTGATTAACAAGATTTTTCCATTTATAACATCTGGACTGTTGTTGGCTGGATTAGTTTCCACCTTGTCATTGCATCGCACCCTGCTTTACAATAATATCAAATAGATTAGAAAATAATAGTGTGACTGCTTGAGAAAAGCTCAGATCATAATGCTGACCTGCTCAAAGCAACTACAATGGGCACTGATTTGGCCGGGATCCAGGGATTCTGTCACAGACCTTGAAAATCCAAGTAAACGTTGTGTAGTGTGAGCTGCGTTAAACCTTTAAAATTGGATTTGGCATCACAAACTAATTAACAGTTCACAGCATTTATTAATCTAGGTTAATGTTCATTTTGAAATATTATTCTAAGGTAATTCACGTTTGTAATACATTATACAACTTGAGATGCTGTAAATGTATTTGTACACATATAAATTAACATTAACACAGACTAATGCTTTAAAAGTATTGTTTTATGAACTTGTTTTAAGTATTATAACAAATGTAACCTTATATTGGAATTTGTAACGTTCAGATCAGTCTGACCATTTCCAAGAATTTTTTAAGTACAAAGAATGAGGCGTTTTCACCCACAAGCATCAAACACACCCACTGACAACATGCATATCAAGGCATTGGATTAATATGCCCATTTCAAAATGGCTCGTTTATGGCTCTTTTTGCTGTGCTTATGTGACAAACATTACAATAGGAGACTTACACAACCACAGTCTGTGGCGAGTGCTTTCTATGTTAACATCCAACAATGGATGTAAAGTTAGTGTCATTTGCTCCTTCATAAGAGCTGAAGGAAGGGTAAAATAAACATGATCAAAAACTACAACAAATGATTCGTTTGGACTACAGCGCATATTTTCTGGGATTTGTGATATCATAAATACCAATAAATGGGACGAATGTTATCACTGTGTCGGAGACACGCTAGCTTTCCCAAGACAGATGAACTTAGAATGGTTACAATCATTCGGGTTTAAATTACGCTCAATCTGATTTGATGTTGAAGCAGTTTACACTGAAGCTCGCAGGCGGCTATGGTAAGGGGCATGACATTTCCCAACCAGGCACCGAGTACTGCCAATGACAACACACACTGGCCCAGCTAATCAATCACAGCACATTTCGTATTTCAGAAGGCGGGCCTTAAACTTGATACAGGAACTCTTTGAGCCTTTCATGCCAGACTTGTTTGAGAGGTGTTGTAATGGAAAATATGTGAAAAATTATGTGTTTTTCGAACAACCTAGTATGACAGCCTGTTCTAGTACACCCCAAAACAAAATCAGGATTTTGTAAAAGAGTATAATATAGGACCCCTTTAAAGGGATACTTACTCACCCACCATGTCGTTCCAAACCCATAAAAACTTTGTTCATCTCTGTAGCGCCATTTTGGAGAATATGAGCTGAATGCAAGCAGTTTACACTCTTCTGTGTCATCCACTACACAAGGATACATTTTCTATGTGTATTTATGCTTTGATTTGAACAAAAACAGCGCATCCGTGCAGCATAGCTGACACAGAAGAGCGTAAGCTGGTTGCGTTCAGTGGATGTTCTCCAAAATGCTGCTACGGACACAGAGGAGACAAACTGTTAAATAAAATCGTTATTTTTGTTTTCTATGCATACAAAAGTATTATTGTCGCATTCATAACATTACGGTTCAACAACTGATTGCAGAAGGACTGTTCTGATGATGTCTTTCATACTTTTCTGAACCTCGACAGTGTAATTTACTTGGCAGTTAATGGGACTGTCACAAGCCTCCTGGTTTTTATCCAAAATATCTTAAATTGCGTTCTGAAGACAAAGCTTTTATGGCTTTGGAACAACATGGGGGTAAGTGATTAATGACAAAATGTTAATTTTGGGGTGGAGTATCCCTTTTAGTTCTTAAATTGAACCTGAGCAATAATTCCTCATGGTTTTAATTCTACCTTCGTCATGAAAAAGAACTTAAGTATCAAAGCAGCAATGAATACTGCCATCAGCCTATTTTCCAGCCACTTTGCTACCAGCATTGTAATTTCCAGCCAGATTCACAATGGCCTGAAGTGCTTCAGAAGACATTCTAGAATCTGAATGTTGTTACCAGTGCATCTTCATTTCTCTTCAGGAATCATTGGTGTGTGAGATCTGTTTCCATAGCAGTGTCTTGAGGTTGTTAAGAATGAGCGAGTGCTCCATTTCCATCTGCTCAGCTGAACCTTTGAGAGCCATGCAGGCGAACAGCTGCTTATCCAGCTCCTTCTGTAGATGGACCGGAGCTCCTCGTAGGAGGTAATCCTTCAGTGCTCCGCAAGCCCTGGCCAGGTTGGGTTGAGCCACCTCGGCATTGCAGCGGTGTTCTGCGCGGTTGCATGAAGTCCTACAGTCCACACCATAGACGCAGTCCTTATCATCCTCACAGCGCTGAAGGATCATGGCCTGTTTGAAGGCCTCCTCAGCTACTACACGCCGCCCGTCCACCAGCCTGAGGTCATGGCGATTGGTGTAACCAAAAGTACTGGCTCTCATGTCGCACATTAAGAAGCTCCCAAAAGTACCATGGAAGATGTCTTCTATAAGCTCCAGCAAGCCGATAAAAATTTTTGCTTTGCGGGGCCAGGAAGGCGTGAACCACTGGTCCATGTTTCGCCTCATGCCTGTAGGAATCCAAAGTTCCATGGGCCATGGCAGACTGAGCCCGTACAGGGGAGTGTGAGGCACCCGCTCCACTACGTACAGGTCCCCACAGAAGCCCAACAGTCTAGGTGTGTGCTCTCGGTCCTGGAGCACCACTGCTAGCAGAACCTCGTTGAGTTGCAGCAAAGCCCATGTGGACTTGGCTTCTGGGAGAGAGATGTGGCCGTCTTTATTGCTGTCCGCCAATGAAAAAATCAGGCCTACCAAACTGGAGAGGTTGGCTTGCTCTCCAACTTTTGCCTGTAGAAAAAAAAAGACAGAATTTGCGTTGATTTTGTGATGTTGTACAATTCCAATTGATGTCAACTGATTTTTGTTTGCTGACTAGGTTTGCGCTCAGGTCATCTTAGTTTTACGAACTTTGGCACACACCTGAACACCATACAAGACATCATTTTAAAGGGGTCCTATTATGCTCTTTACAACTCCTTTAGTATGTCATGTTGCTGTTTGTGCATGAACAAGATCTGCAAAGTTCCAAAAGGGAGTTATTCTCTACATCAGTAAGCACTGCTTTCTTCCGGGAACATTCACGTCACAATATTCCTCATTTAAAAATTTCTGCCCAAGGTATAAGCAAAAATAAATTATATAAGGGGGTAAGGTCTGGTTAAGTTGCATTAGATATCCTCCTGAGACCCAGTCATTGGAGTTTTTGCCTCAGTAGTGGACATTGTATTTTAGTGAATTTCTCTGAGACCTCACATGTCCCAGTTTTAAGTCTGGATGTCCTGTAAAGAGCACATTCGGGAGGTGTTGGTGGGGGGGGGGGGGGCTGTTTTAGCCCTTAAATTTCATTTTATCAATATAACCAAATGTATAGACTAAGTTCATATTTTTGAGTTGAATAAAATCAAATAAATTATGTTAACATATGAGAAATTTGCATAGTCAATTAAGAAAAACACATAAAGGTACTTCAAGCCTTCACTCAAGTGAAAAACACTTTAATAATCCTCATTGCTGAGTTTCTCTCATATCTAAAGTCTGCAACACACCAGTTTTTGTTCTGTGTGGAGTTATACAATCGAATCCTTTCATGATAACATACATGCTGTTAATAATTTATTAATTGTGCGGTGTGAGATTCATTGGTCATAACAGAACTTTGTGAGATTGCGATGGACATAGAGTGACAGCTTTTTATTGGTTATAAAGAGCACTCTTTGTGAGTTTTCTAGGCTTATAATCCATTCAAAATGTAGAACTTTGTTTTTTGGCCATAGACACATTGCAAAATTTTGCAATTGATATCTGCATATTTATGTGGGATTTGCTCTCGAAGTAGTAGTGATTGACATAGTGATAACCATAACAATAGATGGGACAAATATGTGAAAATGTTCATTTAGACTAGAGCACCCTCATTAATTTCAGAAGCACCCTCAGTGAGTATTTCTCAGGAGGATATAATAAATATGATGTGAGTTTGAGCATGATAGAAATGGTAAAATCAAACAAACAAATGTGTTTGTTGTCTCCATTGTAACCCGGGCATGAACTGGAAAGGGAATGGTGAGCAGCTCATTTGCATATTTATGGAGACGCACACAAACCAAACATGTTGTTGCTTCCACCCAAAAAGGGGAATTTTCAGCTTGGAATAATAAATGTTATTTGGTGTATTATGAGCTGAAACTTGACAGACACATTCTGGGGACACCTGAGACTTTAATCTTGTAAAAAGGAATAATAGGATCCATTTAAAAATCTGGTCAAGGGTCATCTTACATTGTTTTAAAGAGGTGAATGCTGTTTTTGCATCTCTGGTGGGCACCTGCCAACTGTACCATAGTCCATTTTTAAAAGCTGATCTAGGGTACAGTTCACTGCAGATATGCAATAATCCTAAATAGTAGGAGTAAACAGCTGTTGATGAATGATTTGGTCAAATTGTGTGAGGCCCTGTCCAAAAATGGCACACAACAAGTGATTTGATTCAAGTGACAGGGCCACTTCCACTTCTCGCATCATTAATTATCGCAAGTGGAGATCTATTGAGCCCACTGATTTCTCAGATTGTCTTTTATAACTACATATTTTTATATGTATGTAAAGCGCTTTGAGATGCAAATTTTAAAGGCGCTATATAAAATAATGTTTATTATTATTTTAGAACGGTGCTTGTGAGCTTTGAGTTATATGCCCTTGATGTATACTTGATGTAAACTTAGACTTAATCAAAGTGGGATTACATCACAAAAATGGGAACTCAGAGGATGACCATGAGGGCTTACGGTTGCACTTGGGACAGGGCCAGCGAGTGTGCTCACTTAATCTCCTGACAAGCGTGACTAATGTACAGCAAGTAAAGAGATAAATGTATAACAATTTTTTTTGATTGCCTCCATCACAAATTGACATTCTCTGAAGTGTTTTCAGTACATCTGCTTTAGATGGACACAAACACCATTCAAATGTGATGCTTCAGAAACACAAGACAGATTCAAAACCAAAGTACAAAAATGAGGTTAGCAACCCTTTCCATTTTGCAGATTTTTTATGCATACTTTAGTAAAAGTATTTAAGCATAATTAAAAATAATTTAATATACATAGATACTTTAGAACTGAATAAACTAGTAGAAATATGTACTATAGCAATGAAATTTAAAAGTTTTATTAATCTTACAGACCTGGAAGGAAAAAAAGCACACTTTTAAAAAGTCATCCTTCCAGGTTTTCCAAGACTGTGAGAACCCTGACTGCACCTTTTAGTCCCTTTTGTAAACAGGAATGTCACTTTTGAGAAATTAATTTGTTTTTTAATTGCTAAACTACAGAGCCCCACACATGGCATGCAGGAAAAAAAATTGTAGGCTATATCCTGTGCACAATTTACTATTTCGGTCCCTTGATTTATAAATTGTGTGCAAATGTTAGCAAATCGAGGGGACAATTTAGCAAATCAAGGGAATGAAATAGTAATCGTGTGCACATTTTAGTACATTGAGGGAACAAATTAGTAAAATGTGCACACAATTTATTATTTTTTTTCTTGTATGTCATGTGTGGGGCTCCATATTAAACAAACACTTAAAAGGTGAATTCTCTACAATGCTGCTCTATTTTAGCATGTAACTTGCAGAAATTACATACATAATGTATAATTAAAGTCAGCTTGAAATGAAAATTCTAAAATCTATTTTTTAAATGCATGTTATAGATCTTATTGTGAACAATTCATCCATGCACGTATCATACTTTATTCATATACATATTTTTTTATATTGTAATCAAACTGCCATAACAAGTGACAAACATCTGTCTGTTGACATTTTTGTGGCTTTCCTTTAGAGAAGTGAGTGCTAAACAATGCAAAAAGTGCTATTAGGACCTTTAATGAGCAGTAACAATTTCTAAAACCAAAAAAACAAACAAACATCCAAACCTTCAAATGACTGGCAACCATTTCTTTGAACTTCTCTACAGAGGTTCCTCGAGTGGGTTTGTCAAAGAGTGCGACCTCTTTCTTCGGCTCCAGCTCATCTCCCAGCTCATAGTGTAGGATGTCAGTCAGATGACACTTGATGACACCATCATGATCACCCCAGCTGCCTGTATAGACCTGAGAGCGAAAGAGGAACACACTCTTATCATGACAGTACGGAGACCTATGTGGTTTCAAGGATGGCCAATCCTGCTCCTAGAGGGGGCCTTGTTCATTCAGAGTTCAGCTTCATCACACCTGCATAAAAGTTTTCTAGTGTTTCTGAAGACCTTTACTTATCTGGTTAAGGTGTGTTTAATTATTGCTGGGCTCTTCTTGAAGGTACCTTGCAGAAGCAGGATTGGATTGTATTTAAGGGCCAGTGGTTGAGTGTGTTAGTGTCAAACCTGATTGTTTGGCTTGGTGGAGAGGCACCTTCCAAAGTACAGTGAGCTTTCTTCACACAGGCTGCTACAGGCAGAGCCATCAATAATGCCTTTGCTGTATTTTTCACACTGTTGGAAAGGGAATGTCCATTTCAATAAGAATGTATGTGACATTCCATCAATCAAAGTAAGCTTTACACTAAGATGTTGAGTAATGGTTTGAGTAGCATCTGCCTGCAAAACCGGAGGAGTTTTTCTGCATTTTCAGGGCCGCATTTCTAAGACCCTAGGTTTTTAGTGACAACACCACCTATCGAATTAGAGGACCAGTGAAGATGGATGACAATCAGAGTGTGAGTATCAAATGTGAATCAATTCTTATTTGTTTAACATTAAAAACAATTGTGATACATTTCATTGGAAAGTTAACATAGCCGAAGTGATCGTGATTTGCTAAATAGTATTGAATACATATACAGGTGCTTCTCAATAAATAAGAATGTTGTGGAAAAGTTCATTTATTTCAGTTATTCAACTCAAATTGTGAAACTTGGGTATTAAATAAATTAAATGCACACAGACTGAAGTAGTTTAAGGCCCAATCCCAATTCTACCCCTTAGCCCTTCCCCTTTCCCTTGTCTCGATTCTCTTTTGGTTGGAGGGGTAGGGGTAAGGGGAAGGGCCAGATAGCCCTTCAAACGAAGATTTTTCGGGACCACACTTCAGACGAAGGGGTATGAATTATCTCAGAAAAAAGGAATTGGGATTGGGCCTAAGTCTTTGGTTCTTTTTATTGTGATGATTTGGCTAACAATTAACAAAAACCCACCAATTAATCTCAATAAATTAGAATATGGTGACATGCCAATCAACTAATCAATTCAAAACCTGCAAACAATTCCTGAGCCTTCAAAATGGTCTCTAAGTTTGGTTCACTAGGCTACACAATCATGGGGAAGACTGCTGATCTGAAAGTTGTCCAGAAGACAATCATTGACACCCTTCACAAGGAGCCACAAACATTCATTGCCAAAGAAGCTGGCTGTTCACAGAGTGCTGTATCCAAGCATGTTAACAGAAAGTTGAGTGGAATGAAAAACTGTGGAGAAAAAAAAGATACACAACCAACCAAGAGAACAGCAGACTTATGAGGACTGTCAAGCAAAATCGATTCAAGAATTTCAGTGAACTTTATAAAGAATGGACCGAGGCTGAGGTCAAGGCATCAAGAGCCACCACACACAGACGTGTCAAATGAATTTGGATACAGTTGTTGTATTCCTCTTGTTAAGCCACTCCTGAGACGTCTTACCTGGGCTAAGGAAAAGAAGAACTGGACTGTTGCCCAGTGGTCCAAAGTCCTCTTTTTAGATGAGAGCAAGTTTTGTATTTCATTTGGAAACCAAGGTCTGTGAGTCTGGAGGAAGGGTGGAGAGGCTCATAGCCCAAGTTGCTTGAAGTCCAGTGTTAAGTTTCCACAGTCTTTGATGATTTGGGGTGCAATATCATCTGCTGGTGTTGGTCCATTGTTTTTTTTTTTTTGAAACCAAAGTCACTGCACCCGTTTAGCAAGACATTTTGGAGCACTTCATGCTTCCTTCTGCTAACCAGCTTTTTGAAGATGCTGATTTCATTTTTCATCAGGATTTGGCACCTGCCAACACTGCCAAAAGCACCAAAAGTTGTTTAAATGACCATCGTGTGGGTGTGCTTGACTGTCCAGCAAACTAACTAGACTTGAACCCCATAGAGAATCTATGGAGTATTGTGAAGAGGAAAAGGAGAAACAACAGACCAAACAAGGCGGATGAGCTAAAGGCCACTGTCAAAGAAACCTGGGCTTCCATACCACCTCAGCAGTGCCACAAA
Source organism: Carassius carassius (assembly GCF_963082965.1). Classification (NCBI taxonomy): domain Eukaryota; kingdom Metazoa; phylum Chordata; class Actinopteri; order Cypriniformes; family Cyprinidae; genus Carassius; species Carassius carassius. The sequence continues at coordinate 22,402,478 of NC_081774.1, read as the reverse complement.
CTGATCACCATGCCACGGTGAATAGAGGCAGTAATTAAAGCAAAATGAGCCCCTATGAAGTATTGAGTACATGTACAGTACAGTAAATGAACATACTTGGCAGCCATATCACCCTGGAGCCCAAGACCCGTTTCCCACTGAAGCTAAGCAGGGCTGAGCCTGGTCAGTACCTGGATGGGAGACCTCCTGAGAAAACTAGGTGCTGCTGGAAGAGGTGCTAGTGAGGCCAGCAGGGGGTGCTCACCCTGTGGTCTGTGTGGGTCCTAGCGCCCCAGTGTAGTGATGGGGACACTATACTGTCAACAAGCACCGTCCTTCGGATGAGACGTTAAACCGAGGTCCTGACTCTCTGTGGTCATTAAAAATCCCAGGATGTCTTTCGAAAAGAGTAGAGGTGTGACCTCGGCATCCTGGCTAAAATTCGCCCATTGGCCTCTGACCATCATGGCCTCCTAACAATCCCCATATCTGCTGATCGGCTTCATCACTCTGTCTCCTCTCCACCAGTAAGCTGGTGTGTGGTGGGCGTTCTGGCGCACTATGGCTGCCGTCGCATCATCCAGGTGGATGCTGCACACTGGTGGTGGATGAGGAGATACCCCCAGACTATGTAAAGTGCTTTGAGTGCCTAGAAAGGCGCTATATAAATGTAATGAATTATTATTATTATTATACTTTCCAGAGGGCCAACAATTCACTAAAAATGTTTTTTTTTTGTGTGTGTGACGAGTGAGGCGGGGCCGAGAGCCGTGGGAAAAGAGCGAGGCCGGTGGAGTGATTTGGAAATGAGCGACACCTGCGCCACTCACCGGTCTCGAGTCCCACGGAGGAGATCGGAAGGATACAAAAGAGGAACGATGACAGTGAAGGACAAGAGAGGACCAGGCCTGGGTTTTATTTTGTGTTTGGTTTTGTTTGTGCGCAGCAGTCGTCCGGGAGGGGCTGTCGCGCTTTCTTTTTGTTTATTTTGTTAGTTAAGCTTTCATTTGAATGTTCGCTGGTTCCTGCCTCCTTCTTCCCGTGATTGTGAAGTTTGTAAATCGTTACATATTGTTGAGATAGTGAATTGGTGGGTTTTTGTTAAATGTGAGCCAAAATCATCACAATGAAAAGATCCAAAGACTTAAACTACTTCAGTCTGTGTGCATTGAATTTATTTGATACACGAGTTTCAAAATTTGAGTTGAATTACTGAAATAAATGAACTTTTTCACGACATTCTAATTCATTGAGAAGCACCTGTAGTCATCATATATAAACCTCTGATTCATTTTATGAATCTGTTGCATGACTGGTAAGCTTGTGTTGACTTAGTGACAGCACATTAAACTGTAGCACGTTCGGTGTGAAAGCTTGTTTAATTACTCATTGTTTTTCAATTTTAATTAAGTTAAAATAATCTTAATGTTTTAACTATCACGTGCTCACAGTCAGCCAGTTTAACGTTACCCCACAATACATGTTATGAGTACGTCTCTTAATTTTGACAGGTTTTATAATGTTGATTGAGATGTATGACATTTTAATAGTCAGATATTACAGAGAGGCCATCATAATAATTGACTGTTAAAATATCACGTGTTAGATTGTGTCATGTTTTGGCTACGTTCCTTTAGCCTGTACAGCCTAATGTCTCAGTGGTTGTCTCATCTATCTGTCTTAAATTATTATTATTATTATTATTGTGTAGAGCAGTGGTTCCCAACCTTTTTCAGCTCGCGGCCCACACAACCAAACACATATGTTTGCGTGGCCCACTGCAAAAAAATTAACTGACCCTGCTATTGTTGGGTTAATAACTTAGTATTCAGAAGCTAGATTGTTAACTGTATTTATTGAATGAACTAGGGCTGTGCGATATGGAGAAAAAAATAAAAAAACTAAAACTTTTCTTCAAAAAGTTGTAACGTCTCTAGAACAGACATAAGTCAAAATAATCACTATAGTAAAGGTGTAACAAAATGTATAGACTTATGGCAAAAAAAATAAAAAATAAAAAAATAAATAAATAAAAACCTGTGTCCAGGTTTTTTTTTTTTTCAATGCATTGTTAATAGAGCTCATTAATTGTAGCGGTGCCTCAGGTGTTAAAATAGATTTGTTATACATTATACAGGTTCACACATAGGCCTACTCCGTCTGCAGTGCGTATACAGTCTGTGTAAGTGGTTCAGAAGCAGCAGTGAGAGTGCGTTATTGTAACGCGAAAGCACATCAAAATAATGCACGAGCGCGAATCTCTCTGTTCGCACGCAGATTTCCTTTTTCTCTCTCACAAAACCAGATGTGCTTGCTCAGGTACATGCTGCTATCACCCGGAGAGAGTGCAAACACTTAAAACGTGTCTCCTCTCACTTAAACTGCGTCCTGTACACTCACAACTCTCTCTATGCTCATGTGCTAGATATCAGTTATTTTCGCACGCTTTTATTTCTAACCTTTTACCGCGTTCAGTGTGAACGCTCTGATCCATTAACATGGGCTCGGAAAAAAGGCGCATCACAGACAGTGTATGAACCTGGAGTTAGACATATGCCCGGTCTGTTCTGTTCTGTTCTGTTGCATTCTGATTGGTTCTGATAGCATACTGCGTGAGGTCAGGGCCGCGGAAAATCGTGCTATAAAGCCATGTAGAAATCGGGCACGCTCAAATCGTGATTTTATGACTATTTCTATTAATCGCACAGCCCTAGAATGAACTGGCAATGAACAGAAAATAACTCGGGCTGCACCACTCAGCAAAACGGGAAAACCAGATCCAGCGTGAGCTCGGCAGTGGATAGACAGTCAGCAGAGCAAGCAGTCAGGAGGAAACATGTTGACAGCCATTTATTCATGTTTGAATTTGTTGTTCTGTAGCATATGCAGCAAAAATATAAATTGGTGGTTTATTCTTAAACCAATCAGCCAGCTCGAATAGTGGAAGCAAAGTTACAGTTTAATATTTTTTTTATTTTTTTTTATTATTATATATATATATGAAATTATGTCATTATGTTATGACTTAGACATTTTTATATATGTTAACAATATTATAATTGGCGGCCCACCTGCAATACCACCTTGAAAACCACTGGTGTAGAGATCTCGCTCAGAAAATCGATCCTGGGAGCTAGACTGAGAAGACTGGGCATGATATTGTGGTGAATAATATACTGTATTTTCCGCACTATAAGGCGCACTTAAAAACCTTTAATTTTCTCAAAAAACGACAGTCGCCTTATAATCCGGAGCAATTTATATATGGATCGAGACGCTCAGGCGTCTTTATCTGACTGTTTTGTTGTCATTCCCTTTAGCACAGCTCTATCTAGTGGATGCATAACGCAAACCCAGTCAAACGTTTGACCGCAGTATCTTCTATTCTATGTGCCTTATAATCCGGTGCGCCCTATATATGAAAACAGTTCTAAAATAGGCCATTCATTGAAGGTGCGCCTTATAATCCGGTGCGCCTCATAGTGCAGAAAATACGGTATTGCATAATTAGATATTTCAGTGAAATATGATTGCCCATAATCTGCCTTTCATATACAAGACATGTGATAATGAGGACAGCAGCTGATGTTTAATGTATCACTAATCTTACCTTTCGTTGATTATAGGGCTTGCCACACCAGATTTGTGGAAATGACTATGGGATTTTTATGCTTATGGTAAAGTGTCCTTTGTTTTTACACAATGTCCAATCTATCCTTTAAGCGTTAACACTATTTTTGTTAACCCAGAAGTGATTATGTTCTCCATTTAACATTTCAGTGAAGTGGAAGAATTTAATAGGGTGATAAAAAACTTGAGAAAAGAGGGGAGAGAATCCAAGTGGTAGGTAGTGCTGCTGCATACATCACAATGTGCGCTTTAATGTTTAAAGGTCAGGAAAAGTCATGTCAATAATATTATTTCTATTCAGATTTCTTGCATCTCTATTATTATTATTTTTTATTTCAGATGGGCTTTATTGACATGAATTTTTCAAGAACCTTTCTTCCCACAACATCAAAATATTTTTTTTCCCAAATCTTTGAACAGTAGCAATAACAGTATTATGAATATTAATTGGTATGAAGATTTATATACATAATTATTTTTGTATTGTATATGTGTGTGCGCACTGTGGTCACTAAGTTCTTTTAAATATGAAATTTTAAATTAGAGAGTAGAACATGTTCAGCTAAATGTTCCTTATTTTATTCACTTTTCTCTCTTTCTCTGTCTTAGGAGTCAGTGAAGACATTGTCCATGAAGTTCTTTCTATGTGGTTCACATCATGAATAAATATGTTTTTGTGTGTGTTCAAGTTCAACTGTTGTAATATATTATTTTATAAAATATACACATCTTAAATATACCCCCAGAGTCATCCTTGTGTCTTCCCTCTGTACTTGAAAATGTGGTTAATCTATTGACTGAAAAAACTATACCATGATTCCTTGTTTATTTTACTTGAGTTATTATATTATGATATTTAGACCCAATAATTACTCAACATTCCTAGGAACTAGGTTTAATTACAATAAAGAAAGTAGTATTTGGGTGAAATAAACCTTTAAAAAAACTCTAAAACTCTTAAGTAGTTAAAACTGGGTGAAAATACTCCCTTAGTGGCACTTTTTTGGGTCCTCCAAAACTAGAGTCATGAAAATGCGTTCCTGGGACTGCAGATATCCGACTCGGTAGGTGGCGCTGTCACAAAAAACTAGGGTCCTACAACTGCGGTCCTGAAATTGCGGCCTCCGGTATTGCAGATGGATAATATTGAATGGCTTAAATCAGTTGTTCCCAACCTTTTACTGACCCTGCTATTGTTGGGTTAATATCTTAGTACTAAGAAGCTAGTTTGATAACTGTCTTTACTGAATGAACTGGCAATGAACAGAAAATAACTCTATAACTATAGCATAGTTACAGTTTAATAGGGGTGCCTCCGTCTAAGGATTTTCATAGTCGAATCGAAATTATCGAATCTTGCCGATATTCGACTGATAGTCGAGTCATATTTTTGGGGGAGGGGCAAAATACATTAACAAGAGTCAAGTCAGACATTCGACTAACATAATTACTGATGTTAACACACAGGGAAAATCTGTAATGAACACCTTGCAGATATAAACGGGTTTAAATAATGTTTTATGTTTTGATGAACACATAGCTAACACTTAATGTCGGCGAAACCATAACAATTTATTTTATTTTATTTTTTACAATAGTGCTCTCATTAGCCTAAAATGTTAGCAGTTAATGTTCTGCATTTCTGTTTTGAGCTGCGCACACTGAAGATGACCAGTAGAGTGACGCATTTGATAGCAAGTTTTTAAACAATGGGATTCAACTCATAATTTCATGTAGAACACGCTTCATTATTTATACAACATAACGTTAATATTAAGACTTATAGGCTATTTACAAAATGGGCCCGAATGCTCATGAACATATCTGCGGGGCTCTGAATGCCAACTCCTTTTGTGGACGCATCTTCACGAAACAATGTGCAGAAACACGACAGCTAAACTCTTAACATTCATAGCTATCACTGTATTCAAGAGATATCACCGTAGTACTACAATGAAGCGCTTGACTCAAAACCAAATGCATCTTATATCAGGTAAATAATATATCCACGATATATATACACCGGTTGAAATGTTTTGAAATCACTTGTACCCTATCTGTTCGAAAAATCCAGTCTCTGCCTGTGTCAGTTTGAGTCTTGGTAAAGTTTTAAATCCCTGCCGCCAAGATGCTCCTCTATCGGTCACGGATTATGGAAAGTGAAATATAAATCTATAGGGGTGGTTGGATTTATTCACGCACTTTAAAATATTTATTTGAAGCTTCTTTCTTTTCAGATTCTTATTCACGGCTTAATCATAATAGGCTGTATATTAACTTATTGGGAGAAAACCGGTAGTTCTATGTGAAATCAGACATTTGAGCTCCCCCATATAATCAAAATGGCCTAATCAATAACACCCCGCGAATATTCGACTGTTAGATTGGTAGTCGAATCAGACTCCAGACAAAGCATCGATTCATCGACAATTCGGGGTCTCCCCTACAGCTTAATATTTATATTTTCTTATTTAATTATATATATGAAATTATGTTATTATGTTATGACTTAGACATTTTTACATATATGAACAATATTATTGTTTGGCGGCCCACCTGCAATACCATTGGCCCACAGGTTGAAAACCACTGGCTTAAAAAAAAAAAGATCCACCATACTACCAATAGATGGGGCTGTGGGGTTAGGTAGTATATGAATGGTTGTTTTTCTCATTTAAGTCTTAATAAACTATTAAAGGGATAGTTTATCCAAAAATTAATGTTGCCATCATTTGCTCACCCTAATGTTATTTTAAACCAATGTGACATGCTTTTTTCACAGAACTCAAATGTTAAGCAGAAAGGTTTAATAAAAAGATTGCTAGTAAATTTCTTTTTTTTCAGTCATTTTAATATAAAGTAGAAAGGCTGATATATTTTCTTGTAAAACATACTACAATAATTGGCATATAATTGGTTCATATAGAACAGGGGTGTCAAACTAAGTTCCTGGAGGGCCACAGCCCTGCAGAGTTTAGCTTCAACTCTAATTAGACACACCTGATCCAGCTAAGCAAGTCCTTCAGGCTTATTTGAAAACCACATGGTTTGTGTGTTGGATCAGGGCTGGAACTCTGCTTTAGAAGATTTTCAGTGTATAATAATTTAAATATTTGTGAATTCCTCACAAAGCTATTGTATGACCTGTTAAGATTCTGTTAAAAGTGTCCTTTTGCCTTTCATGGAAAAAAACTTGTTCAGAGCATGAGGGTGAGTTTTGTGAGTTTTACATTTTTAATTAATCTTTATACAGTAAGTGAACTATTCCCTTTAATGCCAATGTGCTATTATTAGGGATGCACCAATAATTACAATTATTTTCATGCTTTGGCATGGAATATATGAAATAATCCATAAATAGCTGATACTAAAAGGTCATTTTAATGTAAACATAGGTGAAATGAACCACACAATTAAATACTTAATATTGGCCAATATCTATTAGGCTACATAGTCTGGAGCTATCAAAGAGGGTTGTACTCACAATGATGCTCTTGCATTCACGTCCTCTGCACAGCTCAGAGTAAGTTGAGTACTGCACATACACAACCCAGCTGCTCACAAACACAGCAAGCCATGTGAGAAAGAGATACTTTACTCGAATATAGGACAGACGAGCCTGAGGGAAAGGAAGCAGAAAATAAACATAAGCCCAGGTCTGTGAACTTTAACAAAGTACATGCTTTAAGTAAACACAAATCCTGACTGAACTCGATGTCAAGGGTTTACTTATAGTTTATTACTCTGTCAAATTTCAAAACAGAAAAAGAGCCTGAAACAACATTCATGTCAATACATGTCACACAGAAAATTAAAAACAAAACACTCCTGCTACCCAAAAAAATACTTCCATCAACAGTGAACAAACCACTTATTTACTAACTACCAGCCAATGGGTCATGAAATGAGTACAGCCAAAATCTGATAACACTTAACTAAAGCAAAGTCAATAATCATCCGCTACATTAACTCATTTTAATGAAGTCCCTATGACAGACAGCCTAGACTGTTTCTGTTAGTTCTGCACAAAAGGCTTTTTGAACTACTAATATACCTGCATGAAGTGTTATGAAAGTATGTGGTCACCAAAGCTTTACCATGTTACTTTGGGCAGATCAAGCATTACAGCAGTTTGAAGTGAAAGTGAAAAGAACACCAGGAGCTTTGCAAGCACAGAAAAGTTGTCTTTATGGGCTATTTGTGATGTGGTTTCAGCTATCATGAGGTAGAGCAAATAATACTACCATTCAAAAGATTGGGTGTTAATAAGATTTTTAAGTTTTGAAAAAAAAAGTATCTTATGCCTACCAAAGCTGCATTTATATGATAAAAAATACAGTAAACACAGTAATATTGTGAAACATTACAATTTAAAATACCTTTTTCTGTTTGCATATATTTCAAAATGTAATTTATTCCTGTGATGGCAACGCTGACTATTCTTCAGTGATTACTCAAGCCTTCAGTGTCAAACGATCCTTCAGAAATCATTAAAATATGCTGATAAAATTCATTTAATTTGATTTACTATCCCAACACAGAAACACTGACCCAACTAAGAGACTGGGACAGGGACTACCATCGGACCAATGTTATTACTTTTGCAATTATAATAATAATAAAAACAAAAACATGCAATTTAAATAATTATAATAACTGTATAATTAATAATTGTATTATTATTAAATTAATTAAAATTTTTAAAAATAAATATTACTATTTCTTATAACTATCAATGATGAAAACTGTTCTGCTGCTTAATATTTTTGTGGAAACCATGATACATTTATTCATAATTGTTTAATAGAAGCTTCAAAGTAAAAGGGTTTAAGAATTTGTAAAAGTCTTTAGTGTCAATTTTGATCAGTTTAATGTATCATTGCTGAACATTTGTTTATTATTAGTCAAATGTATTATTTAATTACTTTGCAAATGCTGTAAAACATTATAAACCTTCAGGTTAAGAATAAACACTAACAGTCATTTTGTTGTTCTTTTTATTCAGTAAATCTGTAAAATGATACAAGGGATTGGAGTTTATCCACTTTGAAACGCAAATGACCAGATACTGGGGTAGACTTTTAGGTGCTCCATTTTCATATTTGGGTTAGGTTGCGTTAGGTATGGGGCTGGGTGCTACATCTTATGAAAAAATTATGCTTTATTATTACAGATAATGGGCTACAGACACATTATCTGTGGTCACATACACATGTAGGTGTACTACATGTAATGCAGGTCCATGTTAACTAAGCAGAACAAAGGTTGGTGTACCACATTTGTTAGAAATAGGCCATTGCATGTTAGATGCATGAGATGTTTTTCTCAGCACAATTTTTTTTTTTTAATGGATGCGCTTTTTATTAAACTTCTCAAATAATGATGCAGTGCAAAACTCGCTGAGTAGCATCAAACAGTTTGAAAGATTAAAGTTTTTTTTTATATATAATTCCAACTTCATATACACCTAGGATGACTTCAAGGTAAATAATTTATGGCTTTATTTAAATTTCTGGGTCAACTAACCATTTAAAATAAGACTCTAAATGGGTCAGTCTGTGTCAACTCAACCTGAGGTCCATGGCAAAAAAAATGTGATTTAGATTATATAAACACAGGTGCATCTCAAAAAATTAGAATATTGTGTAAAAAGTAAAAAAAAATTAACTTATTAAAAAAAATGAAATTTTCATATATTCTAAATTCATTACATGTAAAGTAAAACATTTCAAATGTTTTTTTTATTTTTTTTATTTTGATGATTAAAGCTTACAGCTCATGAAAATCAAACATCCAGTATCTCAAAATATTTTAATATTTCCTAAGATCAATAAAAAAAGGACTTGCAAAACAGAAAAAGTTCAAGTCCTTTAAAGTCGCCATGAAACAGAAGTAGGGATTTTCTTTCTTCTCTACTGTGACGTCTATCCAAGTGAAACGCCATCTGAAATGAGAGGACAGGACTTAATTTAATCCTTCGGGAATTTATTGGATCATTGGAAGTTGGGGCATTGCTAACAAAATGGAGTCACATCTGAATGCCAGTTTGCAGATAGCTGTAAGGGGATTTCACTCCATTTAGAATTTATTTATTTATTGAGGAAGATGATGACGAGGATGATCAACAGTACAAAACATTCCTAACAGCGCGTGCGAGAGAGAGGGAGAGAGAGCAAGAGAGACTGCCTGAATGACTGTGCGCATCGTTGTGCTGAAATAACAGGAGGATGCAAGATGCAAGTGTAAACAGTTTAATAAATGAAAGTCAGAAGTAAAGACAGGTCGGGGACAAACACTCAGGTGGTAGTCGAAGCAGGGACGAGATGGCGATCCGGTGGTGGTGCGGTGAAGAGCGTGCTAGAGAAACCCAGGAACCGTGGAACATTCAGACGACACGAAGAACTGACGAAATCCAAACGAAGAATTGAGCTGACGAGGCACGAGAACAGGACATACACCGAGGAACAACCACAACGATCTGACAACATGAGAGGAAAATTACTGGGCATATAAAGGAACAGGAATTAACGACAGCTGGTAACACTAATCAACACAACGAGTAACCACACCCACACAATTACACTCACGCAGACCCATCAGTGTGAGACAGCCAATTCATGAACCATGACAGTACCCCTCCCCCTAGGAACGCCTCCTGGCGTTCCCAGACAAACTTACCTGTCGATTGTAATCATCGATAAGGGAGTGATCCAGAATGTCTCTAGCAGGTAACCCTCCCAGTCCAAGTACTGAAATCCGCGTCCCCTCCGTCTCGAGTGCAGAATGCGGTTTACCAAATGCGTGGGTTCCCCATCTACGAGTCGCGGCGGGGGGAGGGGACCGAGGCGTGTGGATTAATGTGAGAATAAAACACAGGCTTGATTTTAGACACATGGAAGGCGTGGTGAATTCTCCTGTACACAGGAGGGAGTTTGAGTCGGACTGTCACCGGACTAATAATTTTGGTGACGGGAAACGGGCCAATGAATTTGGGAGCTAACTTGTTAGACACGGAGCAGAGAGGAATATTTTTGGTAGAAAGCCACACTTTTTGACCCACGACGTAAACGGGAGGCTTTGACCGGTGGTGATTGGCCTTGGCCTTCATGCGCCCCCCAGCTTGGAGTAGAGTCTCACAGGCTCTAGTCCAAGTACGGCGGCACCTCTGGTCGAATGCGTGAGTGGAGAGGACCACGACCTCGGATTCCAGACTCGGAAAAATTGGTGGCTGGTAACCTAAACTACACTTAAATGGCGAGAGGCCCATGGATGACACTGGCAACGAATTGTGGGCGTACTCCACCATAGAAAGCTGTTGGCTCCAGGATGACGGATTCTTGGCAACCAAACATCGCAACATTCTCTCGAGGTCCTGATTGGCTCGCTCAGACTGACCATTACTCTGGGGATGATAGCCTGAGGACAGACTGCCCGTGGCCCCCAGTAACTTACAAAATTCTTGCCAAAATTTGGATACGAATTGGGAACCCCTGTCAGAGACCACGTCCATCGGGAGGCCATGTAACCGAAAGACGTGATCTATGACTGTGACCACTGTATCCTTGGCTGAAGGTAATTTGGGCAAGGGGATGAAATGTGCCGTCATCGAGAACCGGTCCACTACGGTTAAAACAACCGTCATGCCATTTGAGGGCGGGAGGGCGGTGACAAAACCACCAAAATCGTTGTTTAACTAGAAAACTAGTTCGAGTCACTCCTGGATGACAAGCCACATTGGAGCAATGACCCCATCGAATAACGTCGCACCGTAACCCCTCCGGCACAAACAAATGACTCTGTGGGCAACCAGGCGGAGGCATTACCCCTTCTAAGGCTGTCTTGACCTTCGATTCGACCTCCCATACCAGAGTGGAGATGACAACTTTCTCAGGTAAAATACACTCGGGAGTGACCGGGCGTTCGGATGGATCAAAAATATGAGATAAAAGAGTCGGGTTTGGTGTTTTTAGACCCCGGGTGGTACGAGAGAACAAAATCAAAACGTCCGAAAAAAAAGAGCCCACCGAGCCTGCCTGGAGTTGAGTCTCTTAGCCGATCTGATGTATTCAAGATTCTTATGATCGGTCCAAACGATAAAAGGTACCCCAGAAACCTCTAACCAATGACACCATTCCTCCAACGCTAATTTAACTGCCAACAACTCTCTGTTACCAATGTCATAATGACGTTCGGCAGGCGATCGTCGATGAGAAAAGAACGCGCAGGGATGCATCTTGTCGTCTGAGGAAGCGCGTTGTGAAAGCATTACTCCTACTCCCACCTCTGACGCGTCGACCCCCACCACGAACTGACATGTGGGATCAGGGGTGACAAGAATGGGAGCCGAAACGAAGCGACCTGTGAGGTCAAGGCAGTCTCCACCTTGACAAAAAGCCCATTCTCTAACAGTCTCTGGAGCACTTGTCTGACGCATTGAACGTGTTCCTGGAGAGACGAAGAAAAAATCAATATATCATCCAGGTAAACATATATAAATTGATCTACCATGTCTCTCAACACGTCATTCACGAGTGCCTGGAAAACCGCTGGGCTGTTGGAAAGCCTGAAGGGCATAACCAAATATTCAAAGTGCCCCCTGGGGGTATTAAAAGCGGTTTTCCATTCATCCCCCTCCCTGATGCGAACCAAATGATATGCATTGCGTAAGTCCAGTTTCGTAAAAATGGATGCTCCCTGCAACCTCTCGAAAGCTGAAGACATCAACGGCAAAGGATAATAATTCTTTACCGTGATGTTGTTCAGCTCTCGGTAGTCAATGCAAGGTCGCAGAGAACCATTCTTCTTCCCAACGAAAAAGAACCCCGCCCCCGCAGGAGAAGAGGAAGGCTGGATGGACCCAGAGGCCAGAGAATCAGAAATATTTTTCTCCATGGCCTCCCTCTCGGGAACAGAAAGAGAGTAAAGTTTGCCCTTAGGTGGAGTCTTACCTGGCAGTAGATCTATCGCAGAGTCATAGGGACGATGCGGAGGGAGAGAAGCATCATGGGACTTACTGAACACCTCCTTCAGGTCGAGGTACTCCGCGGGCACGTTAGACAAATCTGCTGCCTTACTCTGAAACACAGAACCAGACACAGAGGGAGAGGCAGACACTAAACAGGATTCATGACAGTGGTTACTCCATGTGGAAATAGTGTTAGTGCACCAGTCGACCCGGGGGTTGTATTTGGAAAGCCACGGGTGTCCCAAAACCACTGGTGCAAGTGGTGAGTCCATGAGTAGGAATGAGAGGATTTCTGTGTGATTGCCAGAGGTGATGAGGGTGATACTTTCAGTGGAATGTGTAATCCGGGGAAGTTCTTGACCATTGAGTGCGTTGACGGTGATCTGGTGCGAGAGAGGAGTGATGGGGATCTGAAGTTTAACAGTTAGTTTGAAGTCCATGAAATTACCCTCCGCTCCCGAATCCAGAAGTGCGTTGGTGCAGTGCGTCGACGTTTGCCATCTCAGTCTTCATGGGAGGAGGGTCGATGGTGGTGATGAGGTCTTCTCGGCGGAGATCCCACCCAAATGAAGTGGATGAAGTGGCCCGCCCGGCCATATTATAGGCAAAGTCCCTGGGATCTCCGCCTCTCCCTCTCCTCCCGGGAAAGCCGAGCTCTCCCCACCTGCATGGGCTCGTGGTCGAATTCGGGGCTGACCGCGCTCGCACCATAGGGCTGGTGGTCCTCTGAGCTGGGCTGTGGACGGCTGGGGCGCGTCAACCTAGTCACGCGATTCAGACGAGCGTCAACTCTCAGAGCGAGTTTTATCAGTCCATTCAGCGTCTCTGGTAAGTCCATGGCGTAAATCTCCTTATGAACGCGGTCAGCCAGCCCATGCAGGAACATATCCCACTGCGCTTCCTCGTTCCAACGGCACTCTGCGGCCAGGGTGCGGAATCGAATGGAAAAATCCGCCACCGAGCCTTCTCCCTGTCGCAGTTCGGCGAATAATCTGGCCGCCTCCTTACCCGCCACTGCACGATCGAAAACTCTCTTCATTTCTTCGGAGAGTGCCTGGAACGAGGTGCAGCAGTCGTGTTCGTTCTCCCACACCGCCGTTCCCCAAAGCGCTGCTCTCCATGACAGCAGGGTTAATACAAATGCTATCTTTGATGACATCTTGTGAGGAATGCTCTGCAAAATTCAGGCTCACCGGAATATCCCTCTGGTGTGGGTAGGCGTGGCTCTGGTCCCTCTGCTGCTGCAGGCGCTGGTGGTGGGGGAACGGGCGGCGTGGGGAGCGCAGTGGGAGTCCGTAGAAGCTGTACCTGTTGGGTGAGTTCGGACACCTGCTTCACAAGTGCTTGCACTGCACGACCTTTGCCTGAAATGTTCTCCTCTTGTTGGTCCATACGTGAGATGCTGTGAGCGATGAAATCCTTGAGCTGGGACGTGCTTGCTGCATCCATGGTTTTGGTCAGATCGTTCTGTGCTGAAATAACAGGAGATTGCAAGATGCAAGTAAACACAGTTTAATAAATGAAAGTCAGAAGTAAAGACACAGGTCGGGGACAAACACTCAGGTGGTAGTCGAAGCAGGGACAAGATGGCGATCCAGTGGTGGTGTGGTGAATAGCGTGCTAGAGAAACCCAGGAACCGTGGAACATTCAGACGACACGAAGAACTGACGAAATCCAGACGAAAAATTGAGCTGACGAGGCACGAGAACAGGACACACAACCAAGGAACAACCACAACGATCTGACAACATGAGAGGGAAATTACTGGGCATATAAAGGAACAGGAATTAACGACAGCTGGTGACACTAATCAACACAACGAGTAACCACACCCACACAATTACACTCACGCAGACTCATCAGTGTGAGACAGCCGATTCATGAACCGTGACGATCGTCCATCTGGTTAAGTCATATTCATAAAAAAATTTTGCGCTGTCCTAAGAGTAATGTTGCCGTAATATCCTAATATCCTTAAAATTATTAAGGGTAGTGTACTCCCACACGGCTTGTGTCAGCACTGGTCAATGCACTGATTTCTATAAAGTGAAGCATCAGCTTCAGTTTTTTACCTGTTGTTTATCCCAGCGTTTACCCCTCACGTCACTAGCTCTGCCCTTGCATCATAACTCATGACCAGAAGAGAAGATAAGTCGTTTTGAGGGGGAGGGAAGGTTAATGTTTTTTATTAAATATTACTAGGGCACATGAATAACAAAAAAAAAATTATGAAGTACATGGATAAATTATTCAGGGCTCCTTTAGCAAAAATGACATTGGCTTAGATTCTGTCACTCTCCAGTCTTCCTCCAAACTCCAGACCTTGATTTCCAAACGAAATGCAAAACTTACTTTTATCTGAAAAGAGAACTTTGGACCACTGAGCAACAGTCCAAGTTCTTTTTCTCCATGGCCCAGGTAAGATGCTTCTGATATTGTTTCTGTTCTGTTCAGAAGTGGCTTGGTAGCCCTACAAAGAAATGAAGAGTCTGTCATTTTTATGGTAGGTTTATTTTAACGTATAGAGGCCGAATATCAACCAAAAATCCAGAAAAAACTATTATTTAAAGGTTAGAAATTGATTTTAATTTCAGCGAGTGTAAAAAGTATTTGATCCAAGCAAAACATGTCTTGGTATTTGGTGCAGAAAGCCTTGTTGGCAAGCACAGAGGTAAGACGTTTTTTTAGGTGGTCATTTAGGAGGTATTTTGGTCCACTCCCCTTTACAGATTCTCTCTAAATCCTTAAGGTTTCTTGGCTTTTGTTTGGCAACTTTAAGTTCCAGCTCCTTCCACAGACGTTCTATAGGATTGAGGTCAGGAGACTGGCTATGCCACTACATGACCTTAATATGCTTCTTATTCAGCCACTCCTTCGTTGCCTATGTTTTGCATCAGTGCAGTGCAGGATTTCAGTCCATTGCAGCATAGTGTGTTACCAATTATTTGCTTGGCGACTGTGGTCCCAACTGCCTGAAGATCATTAATAAGCTAACCTGTGTCGTTCAGGGCTGATCCCTCACCTTTCTCATGATCAGGGAAGTCGTTGCCTAATGGTTAGAGAGTCGGAGTCCCAATCGAAAGGTTGTGAGTTCGAGTCCAGGGCCGGCAGGAATTGTGGGTGGGGGGAGTGCATGTACAGTTCTCTCTCCACCGTCAATACCACGACTTAGGTGCCCTTGAGCAAGGCATCGAACCCCCAACTGCCCCCTGAGCACCGCAGCATAAATGGCTGCCCACTGCTCCGGGTGTGTGCTCACAGTGTGTGTGTTCACTGCTCTGTGTGTGTGCACTTCGGATGGGTTAAATGCAGAGCACAAATTCTGAGTATGGGTCACCATACTTGGCTGAATGTAACGTCACTTTCACTTTCATTATCCTTACTAGGGATGTCCCGATCAGGTTTTTTTGTCCTCGAGTCCGAGTCATTTGATTTTGAGTATCTGCCGATACCGAGTCCCGATCCGATACTTCTATAATACATAAAAAAAGAATAAAGAAGAGCGAAAAAACTGATCCAGGATCTTCAATAAATTACATTTTGAAATATATTCAAATATAAAACAGCTATTTTAAATAGGCTAGTAAAAATATTTCAAAATCTTACTGTTTTGCTGTACTTTTGGATCAAATAAATGCAGGCTTGGTGAATAGAAGGGACTTCTTAAAAAAAAAAAAACTTTTTTTTCTCTAATTTCTAGCTTTTAATTGGCTTAGAAATCTATAAATGCTGGACAATAACAAATAATAATGATTTGTTTATATACTACAAACACTGTTTATCACATAATAATGCAGAATATGTATACTGTAATAAATACTATGTCAATCAGCACTGCATTGTTCATACTTTATTTATCACCTGCTGGAGATGACTTGAAGAACAATTTATTGTCGTGATCGTATATTAATGTCTTCGTGTTTGCATAAGTTTCTGTTTTCCTGTGAGCACCACAGCATAGCTGGACGCTTTTGTCCCTATTAGGAATATCCTGATATCAGCGCGAGAGCGTGCTCCGGCTTCGAGTAGGCCTATGAATGAAACACACACACTGCATGAGAGTTTAGCGCTCTGTGATGTTCATCTCGCTGTATCCTGGGTCCGAATGAAATATCAGGTCATGCGCAAACTATCATGTCTCTTTGAGTTTGAATCTATATTTATTCACACCAGCTCTTGAAAACAAAGTGATGTCATGCCGCACGCGTTGCTGTTTCTGTGTGGAGTCAAAAGGGTCTAACTCTGTGCCACCGCATAACAAAAGATGTGTTAAAAATTAATGAGAATATATATATATCCGAGTCCTGATCGGGAGGTAACGTCCGATTCCGATCGAGTCTGAAACCACGCGATCGGGCCCGATTTCCGATCACGTGATCGGATCTGGACATCCCTAATCCTTACCCCATGAGGCAAGGTCTTGCACAGAGCTCCAAACCAAGGCCAATTGATGGTTGTTTTGTATTTCTGTTTCCAATTAATCGCAACAACAGTTGTCCCCTCCTCACCAAGCTTCTTGCTGATGGTCTTGTAGCCCATTTCAGCCTTGTGTGAAAATGTACAATCTGGTCTCTGACATCCTTTTGACAGCTCTTTGATCTTGCCCATGATGGTGGTAGAGGTTGGAAAGGAAGATACAGATTGTGTAGTCTTATACACCTATCAAAAAGACAATCAGGAGTAACTTCTTAAAGTGCCAGGACTAATATGGGTTCTACATGAGCACATAACCAAACTGTTAGAGCCAGCATTATTGCTGGCTGGTAGGGGATTAAATACTTATTTCACTCACTGAGATGCAAATCAATTTCTAACCTTTTATATCATTTTTTCCCCTGGATTTGTTGGTTGATGTTCTGTCTCTATCTGTCTCTATTAAAATAATCCTAACATTAAAAATTACAGAGCCTTCATTTCTTTGTAATTGGGCAAGCTTACAAAATCAGCAGGTGGTCAAAAAAAATTTTTTCCCCCTCTGTACCTATTAGGGCTGAAACGATTCCTCAAGTAACTCTAGTAACTCGATTACAAAAATTGTTCGAGGCAGAGGAATTTGGTATATTTCTGATGATTTATTGGCGTGAAGTTACGTGCAAAATGACAAACAGGAGTGCAACATTTTGAAAAACAATAAGCAGAGTGGACTGCCATAATGCAAAACATTTACTGCAGGCTTCAACATGGCTGTGTTAACGATTAAATTTCAACAACAACAAAAAGAAATCGCATAGGCGATTTTCTTAGGCTGTCAAAAAAAATATTTTTCCGAATATTCGTCTAATTTAAAATAAAAATCCACATTCGAATGCGCATATGAATTTTAGGTGTACATTAAGGAAGCTGCCTTATGAGCCCCGGTACGTGTTCCATTCCATCTCGCCGCGCGCACAGCTGTGTCTACACAACTTTCAAAGGCGGACGAGCTCGACACGCAGTATCTGCTATCTCATCTTTCACCTTGTGTACGCGCACGAGATGCGATGACAATATATGTGTCATTGCATTATAAGGTTATGTCAGCCTATCCAGTTGAAGCCACTTAAAAAAAAAAAAATCAATGTGGAGAAGATCTTGTTTACATCAAAACTGAAACCAAGCCGTTCACACAGAACGCATATTTCGCGCATCTCATGTTTTTAAATAAAAAAAATGTATTCTGTTGTGACTGGTTTTCCGCCCTTTTTATTTATTTAACAATGCATGCATACATGATGCTGTTTTGTTTATAGTTCTTTAAGCAACTTAATTAATAATAATTGGTTCATAAACATTATTTTAAATATTATGTTTTTTTCACAGTCATGTATTCTAATGCTTTGAATAAACATGCAGTAATATTTTGCTCGATGCGCTATCTTGAGCCTCAGAAGAGAAGCAAAAAGCTTTTCTTCACCCTAACTGAAATTAGGGTGAAGAAAAGCACGCAGTATCTGCTATCTCATCTTTCACCTCGTGTACGCGCACGAGATGCGATGACAATATATGTGTCATTGCATTATAAGGTTATGTTAGCCTATCCAATTGAAGCCACTTAAAAAAAAAAAAAAAAAAATCAATGTGGAGAAGATCTTGTTTACATCAAAACTGAAACCAAGCCGTTCACACAGAACGCATATTTCGCACATCTCATGTTTTTAAATAAAAAAAAATGTATCCTGTGTGACTGGTTTTCCGCCCTTTTTATTTATTTAACAATGCATGCATACATGATGCTGTTTTGTTTATAGTTCTTTAAGCAACTTAATTAATAATAATTGGTTCATAAACATTATTTTAAATATTATGTTTTTTTCACAGTCATGTATTCTAATGCTTTGAATAAACATGCAGTAATATTTTGCTCGATGCGCTATCTTGAGCCTCATATCAAGATATTCCTGCTGGACATCACTGCCTGACGCACCTCCTCCAGTGCCTTTTGTACTGGTGTGCCGTGACACCTCACTGAACACTGTGAGCCTGAGCGGGTCGTCAGCTGGGGACCACCACTCATCGACGTTTCGCTCCTTTAACCCCAGTAAGTCTCGTGGTGGCGGAGCGATGGCAGGGATCTCTCTCTGCCACCCCCTGCTGATGCCCTAGGTGTTTACCCCCCAACCCTTCTCCTTCCTCCTTAGCCACAGCCAGAAGCTGCCTTTCTCTGCCTCCTCTGCCAGCTCTTTCATGGCTTTCCGATGCCTCACTCCTGTGCATCCCATGTCGCGGAGTAGGCGAGCGGTTGAGGAACCTACGAAGCCACTACACCCCACTTCCACAGGGCATATAACGGCTTTCCAGCCCGCCTCCCTGCACTTTCCGGTCTTCTTTGGAAGCCTTTGACCAGAACAAGGGAATATCGCCCCTCCCAAGGCCTGCTCGACCCTCCTGGACTCTGCCGACCACCTCGCGGTGCTTCAGCCTGCCGATTGCCATGTCGACCTCTTCTTGGGCTTTCCACTTTCTTCCCGTTCTTATCTGGGTGCCCGCTGCTCTCACCAGCTGGTCAGTGGTTTCACTCAGCTCCAGCACCAGCCGAGCCTTCTCTTGCTTGTATCCCATGCTGATGGATCGCAGTGGTAGTTGTAGCGTGTTCCTCCCGAAGAGGCCTACCTCCGAGAAGCATCTTGGTAGACCCAGCCACTTCCTGATGAACGAGTTTGCCAGCCCGTCCATCTTGTTTACCACTGATGAGGGGATTTCGCTCATCTTCAGTGGCCACATCACCCTTTGGTACAGTATGGCCTGGT
Organism: Carassius carassius; assembly: GCF_963082965.1. Classification (NCBI taxonomy): domain Eukaryota; kingdom Metazoa; phylum Chordata; class Actinopteri; order Cypriniformes; family Cyprinidae; genus Carassius; species Carassius carassius. The sequence goes on along the minus strand of NC_081774.1, from coordinate 22,382,677 downwards.
AACACCAAACTTTGTACTTTCCGGGGAGTTGGCTTTGGTTGATCTTGGCCAGGCCATTTGCGAGCTGCTTCCTCACCGTCTCCCCCATCTGCCTGTCTGAGAGCTCTGCTGTGTAGGTACGACCCAGGCTACGGACAGGTTGATCTTTCAGCAACGGGATATTCTCACAGCCTGCGACAAAGATGGTGTTGTCATTTCTGACTCCGTTCTTGATCGACAAACTGCGTGACTTGGAGGGTTTGATCTTCATCCTCGCCCAGCCCACAAGCTCGTCGATCCTCTTCAGCAGCCTGTTGTGAAGTCCTGGTGGGTGCAGCACATCTGGAGGTCTCCAAAGTACTTGGCCACCAGGGCTCTTATACAGACTGGGATGTGGAAGAAGTCCAAGGCGAACTCGATGAGTTGGTGGGGGACTGACCCGTATGCGTTAGCAAGATCGAGCCACACTACATGCAGGTCACCTCTCTCTCTTTTCGCCCTTTGGATCTGCTCCCATATTACTGCTGAGTGTTCCACACACCCTGGGAAGCCTGGCACACCTGCCTTCTGGCAGCTGGTGTCAATGTACCCGTTTCCTGTGAGGTAGCTGGTCAACCTCTTGGCCAGGATGGAGAAGAAGATCTTCCCTTCGACATTCAGGAGGGCGATACTCCTAAACTGGCCGATCGTACTGGAGTTTTGCTCCTTTTGAATGAAAACTGTGACAGCTCTCTGCCACTCTGACTTGGTTTTTCCAAGCCACTCTCAGCAGATTCCAGAGGTGTCTCAAGACCCCTGGGCAGTACTTGTACAGCTTGTATGGTATCCCGTTAGGGCCTGGGGCTGAGGCTGTTCTTGCCTTCCGGACCACCTCTGTTACCTCGCTGAGTTTGGGGAGGGCAGCATCAAAGAGAGAGGTTGGGGGAGCTGGGCGAGGAACATACCCAGGGGATCCCAGCAGAGTTGACTTTGCTGGGTCACTGTACTGCTCATTTATGTAGTACTCCAGCTCAGACTTGGTAATCTCCAGCTTTCCGCTTCTCTTATCCTCTAGCAGCTGTCTGGCATGCTTGAAGGGATTTTTGAAGAAGTTACTCCTCTCTTTCTCCTTCCGCCTTCTGCGCTTACGGATGCGCTCTGCCCTCCGTAGGCCGGCAAGCTCTTTTCTCACCTCGTCCCACAGTGGTTTCAGGCCCTCCTTCTCCTCTCTGCTTGCCTTCCTCCACTGTTTTTGGAGTTGACGTCACCTCTTCACCAACTGTTCGATCTCCCTCTCCCTCCTCCCCTTCTGCACTGGGCAAGCTCTCCGCTTTCCAGCAGTTACTCCGAATCTGCCTATGCATTCATCATACAGGATGTCTCCGATACGGTTCAGCTTGGTTTCCACCTGGCCATGCAATGAGTGCTCCAGGATAAGGCTGAGGTCCTTGTCCTGCTTCTGCCAGACCGCAACTTCGTTGGCTTTTGGCCACTTGACCATCTGCCTCCTTCCGGGTTCTTTCCTTTCTGTCCTATGGCTTTGTACGTGATTGTTGGGGTTGCTTTGTGCTCTGTGTGTGTCTTCGTCAGTACCACTCTCAGAGGTCACTACCACTTCTTAGAAGAGAAGCAAAAAGCTTTTCTTCACCCTAACTGAAATTATGCATTTAAAATTCGAATACAATTCGAATTTTGATCATATTTAAGTAAAAAATTCGAATTTAGTTTTTTCAGCTATTTTGACAGCCCCAGGCGATTCAAGCCTGAAACTTTATGAGACTGAATACCGGCTGAATTCACATTTCTGTTGTAAAAAGAGAAACATTGTGCAGAAGTATTATTTGCTGTTATGCGTGTTTGTCCGAAGCTGCAGTTGCTGTGTGACGCCTGTTCAAAAAAAAAAAAAAAACCTGGACGGGCTTCGAGAAAAGGTCATTAAAATCATTTTCTTATTTTCGTTTTCGAAACTTGTGTTGGTTGATTCGTTTTTGATTCGTGCAATAGATTTTCGAACATAAAGTGTCAGTTGACACGGTCACGGTTTTAGACTAGAGAGGAGAAGGGATGGGAAAAGATCTGGGCACAGTTTTTCCAGAACTTTGTGCCAAGTTAAAGCGGTGTCGAGCTGTTTTAATGAATTTTTTTAGATGTATTATGGTGCCCAAACCCATATGACTTTGAACGGTGACCGCGAAGATTTAGTTTACTGCAGCCGCAACCATCATTACCAAGCGCGAACCGTTGACTCTGACAGTGAGTGAGAGTATGAGACGAAGTGAACGCACAGGCCACAGTGTGACATCCATGTAAACACAGATGACGTCAAGGTTTTTTTTTAATTAAAGAAGATAGCCTTCATTTGTATGTAGGCCAAGGCAATTTATATATTTACAAGACTTACTTAAATATAATTAATAGTATTTTATTGCGTTTGTATTAGTTGTTTGAAGAGTAAAAAATAATTGGTCGGTCTTAACGCACGTTTACAATCGTCAAGTCGGTCGGACTAAAAGCAAAAAAAAATAAAAAATTGAGTCGGTGCTAAATTGACAGGGTCGGTCGGGTTACGGCATACAAGAATATTTTTAAGGATGGCCTGAATTAATTAATCAAAAATAGGTCATTGCACTTACATCAAATCACAATATGGACTAATATCTGTAAATATTAAGCCGGTACAGACTATTTAAATATGAATCCTGCATGTTCTGCGTGTCTGTGTTAATGAATGGAGCAGAAGAGCGACTTCCTTTATTTACACACACTGAAGCGCGCGTGACGCTCGCGGTGATTTCAGCGTCTGCTGTCTCACTAGGACGTGAACACATGAACAACATCTCCAGGACTGCTCTGACAATCACTTCATGAGCATTTGACCGTTTGATTTGAGTAAAACTAGCGTCACATCACATACACAGAACTGTAAAGGTACGTCAACCTGTCAAAATAAAAGTCCGGTTAAAGACTATTGTTCAGCAGAATGTACATAGCCTACCACTAAAAAAGGTTTAGAAGGTTTTTAAAGGTTTTAGAAAGGTTTTTAAAGGTTTAATCACACATTTCTTCCATGTTTAATTTTAATAGTAAATCCCATTTGTTTACCAAAAAGTTAAGTTAATTTTCAATAATTAAAAGATAAATTAAATTAATGTTTTATTTGTTTAATGTTTATTGTGCATCTCAGAAAATGCTTTATTTAAAACCCCAACTGAATGGCACTTAAATGCACTTAATTCATCTGTCAACTTTTTTTGTCATTGTTCACAGTACAAGTACAGACAGAGAAACAATGGGTAATAATTAAATGTTTATTTATGATGTATGCATTGCATTCTATGCATTAAAAAAAAAATTCTGAAAAAGGAAACGCACGTTCAACATGGACGTTAATACGCACAAACACACACCGAGACTGTTTGGTGATACAAGAGTTTATTGTAATTATTGATCAGAGAGTGAATAAAATACCTGCAACCCTCAGGCCATACTCTCCACTGCAGAACACAGACTACCTTTCATTACAAAGACATTCACATTTATACTGGTGGCCAGCACCATTACCACATGTGGAGGGACAAACTTACAGAAAACACTTAACACATGTTCCCTTAAATATACAGAGTCTGAAAGAAACATATTGGCATGATGTTCTGCTTAATAAATCTACTTTGATGTTATTAATTTGTTCACATTAAACAGGAAATAACAGCAACAACTCGGCCACGTTGCCCCTGAAACCCCCACGCTCAACTAATACATGGTAGATTCCCACCCTAAGCGGAACCAATAATTCCTGCCATTGTTTCTTACCAGGACTCTAAAAATCACGGGACAAACGCTACACAGGAACAATACACATAGTTTACAGGTATTTCATTCACTCTCTGATCAATAATTACAATAAACTCTTGTATCACTAAACAGTCTCGGTGTGTGTTTGTGCGTATTAACGTCCATGTTAAACGTGCGGTCCCTCCGTGACCGTCACAAGACCCAGGAGTCTTATTTTATCTTGCATAATTAATATTGCACTTTAATTAAGCAAAAACACATTTTATCCGATTACTCGATTAATTGGTGGAATTTTTGGTAAAATACTCGATTACTAAAATATTCGATAGCTACAGCCCTAGTACCTATATGGTTAATTTCCAGAGATACTGTGATCTCAATGTGGCTCCCAAGAATGTTAAATTGTATACATTTTCAGAGGTCAAAATAAACAAATGTGGTTCACCTTGTTTACTTTTTAAGCCAGGGAAGATTCCAAACCTTGGTTAATTTGACACAGAATGGCCCAAAGTGAGAAATCGTTTACTTTGTTTTACTATCCCAACACAGCAACACTGATCCACCAAGAGTCTGGGATGAGGGCTACCTGTGGACATATATATTACTTTTGCAATTCTGTCTGATGCTGCTAGCAGTGCAAAAATTATCACACACTTCAACTTTAAGAATGTGAGTCAAAGTACTAGAGGACACATAATGTGAGTTTGAGTTACAAATGCTGAAATACAAGCTCAAATTGTATTTCCTTTCATAACTCAGAAATCCCAGTCACTCCTTCTAGGACAAAACTGCAATACAGGTGGTAGGTAAATACTGTTTTCCTTCAGACATGATTACATGTTCGTTTTCCTGCCGGCTTCAGTCTTTGAAAGTCCAAATTAAATTTGTCTGAAATGTTTTTCCTTGTGACTCATATATCATTCAACCTCTCAAAATAACTCTCATTATGATGATTGGAAGTCCAGACAATATAGACCTTGCATAATTTCCTTTTTGTGTGTTTTTATAGCCCTATTCGGACGGGACTAGTTTTCAAAAATATGTTCTTTTCATTCTTATCACCTTACATCTGCAATTTTTTTTTATGTACCAATTCGGACAGGACTAACATCTCTGTGTTTATTACAGAGGTGGGAGGGTCTGTTTTGTACATCTGGGCGTTTCAGAAATCAAACGCTCTGTATGCTTGCATTGCTTATAGTCATTAAGATTTATAAAATGATATATACTGTATCAGTCAGCTCAAATTTTTAGTGACCCAAATTCAGAGCAGATGCAACGACAGAGTTTGTGTGGAATTGTCTACAATGAACTGAGCTATTCTGCGCTGCTAAAAACGCCAGATCATGAGCGGTTCATTAAATTTGGTATATTGCCTATTTATTCAATTAAATTGCAGCAGTTTTTTTTTTTTTTTCATGGTTTCATTGACAAAGTACTTCCAACAGGACTTGATATTTCTGATATCTATAATACCAGATACAGCAGTTTAATACCAGACAAAGCAGTTTTCTCATTTGAGTCAACAAACAAAAGTATGTCATGTAATAAAGTTCAGACACTTGGTAAACCCCCCAACCTGCAGGTCTGGTACCATTTGTACTAAACAACCTGTGTCACCACAGGGTCATTCCATGTCAACTCAACCACAGGTCCCTGGTTCAAATTTTTGATGTCATGGATGAATATTTATTGAGTAATCCACTTTTTGTAGAGGGGGGTCAAAATGGCAGTTTTCATCTGAGATTCAGAGCCAATTTACAGGGGGTAAAAACTGAAAGATGGCAGCATCATAATGTTATTTTTACAACGAGATTGTTAGGTCAGTCAGTCAGTGAAATCTGTTAACTTTAGCAATCTTTGTAGCATTATGTGCCAAAGGTGACCATTTAAAAATGGGGAACAGCACTTCAAGTTTATTCTCCAAAGTTTGCAGGCTGTGGCGAGTATCTAGAGGGCAGATCACCATCGCCCTGGAAATGCCGCTCCCTCACTAATCACCGAGCGCGAACACCAGTGCATCTGGAGCTCTTATACGCAGCCTTTGAATCTGGGAGAGAAAACACGCTAAGGCAAGTAACAAACTCAGAAGAAGAGAGACTAATGTGTGTTTTCTCTCCATTTTCTTACAGAGACCGACTGAGCTCCTAGCCATCCACCCCACTTTACAGAGGACCAAAGTCACTGCTGCCACTAGGACCAGAGGACCTTCACTGAGCACCATATTTGCACTTCTTTGTTAAATAAATCACCCTCAGGGGATTTTCTTGCTGTTACCTTCGCCTTCTGTGTCCTCAATCACCACGCTACATAGGGTGGAGAATGCGGGTATAAGAGGGTTAATTATGACACAGAAGTTAACGGCACCAGCAATGAACCCCAGTCAGTTCCAATTGAAGTTGATGGACCAAGATGATATTGAGGCTTACCTCAAGAAAGTCTAAAAGATGCTGAACTTAGGGGTCATCAAGCAATCTCGTAGCCCCTGGGACAGCCCCATCATTATGGTGCCGAAGTCCGATGGCATGACCCGATTCTGCAATGACTTCCAGAAGTTGAATGACGTTTACACCTTCGACAGCTAACCCATGCCTTGAGTGGATGAGCTCCTAAATCGACTGGGAAGGGCTTGGTACATCTCGACATTGGACCTCAGCAAGGGATACTGGCTCCTGGGAAAAGACAGCGTTCAGCACCCCTAGTGGCCACTGGCATTACCAGGTCCTACGGTTTGGGCTACACGGGGCTACCGCAATCTTCTAATGTCTGATGGATATCCTTCTCCGGCCCCATCAAGCATACGCAGCGGTGTACTTGGACATCATCCACTTGGTAAGTGTAAGTTGAACTGAGACGGGCTGGCCTCACAGCCAACCCCAGAAAATGCCACCTTGGGCTCACTGAAGCTAAGTACCTGGGTTACAAGATCAGAAGGGGACTCATCAGAAAATCATCAGGGGGGCAGTCAGAAAATTTCCCCGTCCCACCAATAAAACCCAAGTATAGTGCTGGGCGGTAAACTGGTTCATACCGAAAACTGGTGTATATTTTCGTTACGATGTTAATTTTGAATATACCGCCATACCGGTGTATTTAATTACTCAACGTTCGGAACTAACATTATGCTGCGCCGCGGCCACGCGACACCGTTTCAGATGGACCGTTTACAATGTTGCACTACTAAGCAGCGACTGCGAGGCGTGGTGAGGGTACACACAGCAGTGCTCTGGTGTTACGTTATAACACCTGTTTCACCCATAGTCCGCCTGCAGTGCATATTAACGGATTCCAGCTGCACGAGGTTGCGGTCCGTCAGTGCGCTCAAGGAGCTGTGTGCGCGTTGTTCGCGGGAAAAATGAACATGGATTGAAATGGAAACGCAGTCACATGGGTTTTTGGCTAGGTTTAAAACAAGAAAAAGAGCACTTTTAGATAAAAAAAAAGGAAAACAATATATATATTCACTTTTATGGAAGCAGAAAAACAAAGTTCATTAAGACCCGTGGGATTGCTTAAGATTTAAATGCAAAATGCACAAGACTGTTTCTGTCCGTGGTGTTTCAATTTTAAATATTTTAACAAAAGCAGTAGGCTAATTATTGTGTTTAAATGTTTTGCCACTTGCTTGAGCAGCTTATTTTACAAACCTAGAAGTAAAATGCATGAATAATGCGTTGTTTATATTTATTGAGTTTAAACTAATGTCTATATGAAAGATTGTTACTGTTCTGTGATAAAAGACTTACAATGCTGAAAAAAAATCTATATATATTTAACATGATATGAAATCAAAACAATGAACAAATGTTGTGTTTGTGGACTAAACTGACGCGGATCAGTAGCGGACTGCAAACACGTCCTGTGTGAAAGCACGAGTCCGTGCTGCGGACTGCATATGCACTGCAGGCAGATTATGTGTGAAACAGGCGTTACAGCCAAAAAGAGGAGCCTGGTCTGTTGTTTGGAGGTTTTTTTTTTTTTTAACACACGGAAGAAATCAAAATCTCGTATTTGAGTGCGCGTGCACGTGGGCTATTTTACAAACCCTGAGGTAAACAAACGCTTCACTTTTGAATATCGGCTTCCCGGCCAGTGTATAATCGTTAGGCAATCATAACATACATTGATTCTCGTGGAAAAATGAAAATTGTGGGTCATGACTCCTTTAATTAACCACTTTAGTGCTGCAACGACGCGTCGTTGAAATGCGTGAAATGCGTCGACGCGTCACACTGTTTGTTTACATCTCGCGTAATGGCATACAGGGAATGGAGAAAGTTGCATCCTATCACAAAAACAGAGACCACTGTTATCAAAAGTATGGGAATACTTTAAACAGAGGACAAATAAAATGGCACTTTGTTCCCTTTGCAAAACCGATATTACCGATATAAAGATTACAAGTTATTGGTATGATCACCTGTAGCGGCTGAAGTAAGAATAAAAAAAAAGTAAGTCTGTGTTGGCGCGGGTTTCGAACACACGTTAGGGCCATTCACATATCGCGCCTAAAAACGCGTGGAAAACGCTAGTCGCGCCGCTTTCTCCTTCTTTCCAAAGCGCTCGGGCAGTTGCACGCCTGGGGCATCTGTCGTTGCTAAGCAACCATGACGTGCTCTCTCCATGAACACGAGGACATTTTGGCAAAGGATAAATGGATTTGCAGCACTTAAATTGAGATGTTTTTAACTCAATGCGGTGCGGACGCGCCTGGAAAAAACGAGCGTGTCGCACCGCGTGCGCCTGGAAAAAACGAGCGTGTCGCACCGCGTTTGCACGCTTCCATTATGAGCGTGCAAACCGCGCGCCTACATTGGAAATAACAAACTTGAGCGCGCAAAGATGTGATATGTGAACGGCCCCTTAAAAGACAGCTCGCCGCGAGACAACAGTCACAAACCACCGAGCTACCCCGAATCAGCTCCAGATCTCTGGAAACCATGCTAAACCTTAGCAAAACCCTGAATACATTTTATGGTTTGTGATGCTAAAGAACATTTCATGACGTCTCAGACAACTGTTTATTGTAAAAACTTCAACCACATTGGTTGAAAATAAAGGTTGAAATATTATATTAGAAGTTGTACTTATATTTTTTTTGTAAAGTTATCCAAAGGATTCATTAGCTAATTAAAAAAGAACATTAGATTAATTATTTATTGTAATAAAAATAATCAGAGTAGTCGACTAATCGAAAAAATAATCGTTAGATTAGTCGACAGAAAAAATAATCGTTAGTTGCAGCTCTAAACCACTTTGGTTAACAAGCAGCTTCAGCCCTGAACAATTATCTTAGGAGAAGTTATTTCACACATAATGTAGCCCTGGGTCCATTTTCAGAAGCCAATCTGACAGCCCTATTCGGAGCTAAAACTTTAAGACAAACCCTTCTGTTATTTCAGTGTAAAGCATGTTTAAAATGGATTCTCTTCATGCTGAGCTCATCTATCTCTGCTCACATTTACAAAGCAAATGGGCCACACCCTATACTTAGACGATCTAAAAAAAGAGGGTAAGGATAATTGCTAGCATTGAAACCCCAGAGTACTTTAGTGTCCCTTTGCAGATGTCACCCAAAAGCTATGCCAATTTGATAACTCACTTTCTCTGACTTTACCTAGACTGTTTTTGCATTGTTTTAAGGCCCAGTTCACACGAATGTTATTGTAGTGTCATTATATACTATTTGTTGTTAATATTTTGAATAAGATTTTAATATTTTCTGTTGTATGTAGTTCTTGTTATCTTTTTAAATATTTTTTTCTGTAAAGTGTAGCGTATGAAAACGGCATGTCAGATTGCCAACACAAAATAAAGTTTCAATATACAATACTTCTATAGCATTGATTAACATTCATTTTAATTTAAAAATTTACTTATACATTATTAAAATTAAAAGTTTTATCTGTTTACCTTCGTACCTGAACTAATATCAATGAACATTCGTATTTATATTACCCATAATTAACAAATATAATACATATTGTAACTATATTGCTCATTGTTAATGTCAGTTAATGCATTCTAATGTTAACTAAAGAAAGTTTACTGTAAAGCACCTCAGTCTGAAACAGGGCTTTGCAGAAGATTTCATAATCAAGAGTCTCTGTCAGTTCACGTTCAAAGGACAGTAAACTTTGAGGACCGTAGATGTGTGCAGCTGCAATTTGTAGTTGCGAACAGCATCTAGCACATCATTTGTGTTTCTTTCCTCAAAGGACGCATCTATTTAGCAAATCAAACCCTGTACCTTTGCTAATATGCTTATAACATGCTTAGCTCAGAAATCCAACACCCCCACAGGTAGCTTCATTTGTAGACGTTTTCTGATTCAGTGCTAAGACTTAGTTTAAATTGGGAGATCCAATATATTCTTTTCAAAGAATTGATCTTGTGTGATATTTGTTTCGCTATTGTCAAATTCAACTCCACAAAAGCATGCATTTTACTATTATGTCATTAACAAATTGTAGCTAACAGAAAAACAAATCATTATTTTGACAAGCGTATGGTAATGTTATGGGCCTACAGTAAGAGGGAAAATTAAGAAACTGCCTGTAATTGGCCATGAAAACTCATGTTTAATTATTATTTTTTTATTAAAAATGTAAAGTTATAGTGAAATAAGACTTATTATTATTATTATTTAATAAAATACACCCATTTGGAAAATGACCAACTTATCATGTGGGCCACAACTCAAAGCCTTGCCACTATTCTCACCAAGGACAATAATGATGAAGATAAATCAAATTTAAAATCATTAAATTTACAAGAATAGCAGAGTCCAAACTAACAACAACAATAAAAACTATATTTTTGGAACTTTTTTTTTTAGCTGAAGAATGATAAAAACATTGACAGCCTATCAGAATTCAATCAGACATAACTGCAGCACACACTTGCAATAATGGACAGAACGTTATGGTCTTTGGTCAGAATGGATCTATAGGCTACTTCAGGTACAGCCTTTCTAAAGTCTTAAATTGTCAATTATTACTATAAACATTGGGATATGCTGAAATGCTTTGAAGGGTTAATCTGACCTGTTGCCAATGTTAAAACTCGTCCTCCATATTCAACTGCAATTCAGACCATTTCATTCTCGTAATAAACAGCATTTAATCAATCATAATTAGATAAAATCAAGTTCTGCCATACATTTTATTTTTTTATATCCTGTTTTGCTCAAAAGCATGTTACATTTACAGAAGTAAAATTGTAACTAACTGAAAGAAAAGAGACATTTTCAAAATCCAAATATCAATGGCCTATCAACACCAGATGAATATGATGCCACATGCTCCCAGTTCTTCATGAACCATTCTGCTGAAACAGCTTTCCAGACTAGAGTCAGCGTTCCCGCATGGAAGCCCCAGCTCTGGCACTGTCAGCACTGAGCTCAAGTCAATTCATCATGTGGCTGATTCCGTCTGATGTGATTTGCTCGACCACACACACTTTCATTTTCTCGATTTTAGTACAGCTGTGAAGTGTGGCTGCCAAGAGTCATGAGTTACGAGAAACTCCATTTCACGTCATTTCACTTCAGTTCATGTGCAGTACAACATTCATTATTCTAGTAAGCACTGAAATAAACATTTTAATAGGGAAACGGTTTAATTTCTGGAATTAATTTTAATTAAAAAAAACAAAATTCTGGAATTAATTAATAGCATTTTTATTTAATGAGGCCATTCTTTTCTAATAATAGAAAAACATGTGTGATCCATTTGTCAAACAACTCAAATTCTGTTTCAATTAAAGTCAGCATGAAATTAAAATTAAACCTACTTTCTTAGCTCACATTACTGTTGTAAACATACTAGTTGTAACATAAATTATCAAAATGTTACTATATATAATAGTTTACTTTGACTTTAATTGAAATATAAAGTGAATAATTATGGCTGTTGATTTTAAATCAAATCTACCTCTACATATAATGAACAATCAAAATACATAATACAATAAACACTCTGCTAGAATACATTTGAAATAATAAGACAGTCCCTACATATTATAGTACCTATATACAAGCATATATAGTCCCTACATTATATAGTCCCATGGCAGACTGAAGTTTTGGGTTTGTTCAAGTGATTTATTTTAATTATATATATATTAGTATAATTACACCTGTTTATATGCATGCCCTTTGTCCCACAAGTGATGTGATTTATTAGTTACATAAAAAATATGCGTTTGGTGCTATATTTGCCTTGAATTTCTGAAAATGTTTTCTGAAGAAACTAGATGGGGTTTGTCCTTTTCAAAAAGAATTCATATGAAACACAAAACACAAAATCTGCAAAGAACATATAAGATAGCCTAAGAAATTATATATTGTGCATTTACACAGAGAAAAGGTGTGCACAATGGTTTGAAAAAAACCTGCCTGTTAGAAAACAGGAACTGGATAGAGCACATTTCATAATATCTCAAATTCCAATTCTCACTGATCATCTTTTGAGTGCAAGGTCCTAATTCTGAGCTCACATTCATAATTAACTCATAATTAACCCTATCAACCTCGATGGTTAATATTTTATAATGTAAATGTATATTTGGATCAGTTTTAATGTATTTTTCACATAACATAATCTTTGTGTCATTGTAGGAATTCCAGGTTACACTTTATTTTAAGGTGTCATTGTTACAATGTAATTATACATTTAAGTACTGAGTAATATTAATTTATTAATTCATGTACTTAGGGTTAGGTTTAGTATAAGGGTTTGGCTTATGTGTAATTAATTGTTTTTATAATAGGCTAGTAAGTACATGTTATAAGTGTAACAAGGACACATTCAAATAAAGTGTTACCGAATTCCATATTTAAAGCCATTTGGTTACGTGAACGAATGGCTTTCATATTTAGTTTGCCATTTTAAATGTTCATATGCATGCCTCCAGAGGTGGGTAGTAACGAGTTACATTTACTTCGTTACATTTACTTGAGTAATTTTTTGGGGTAACTAATACTTTTCGGAGTATATTTAAAGATGGGTACTTTATACTCTTACTTGAGTAAATTTTTGGGGAAAAATCTGTACTTTTACTTCGTTACTGTGGGCGACGCTCCTCTCGTTACTTTATCTTAATGCAATAAATGTTATAAATGCATTAGTTTATTCCAAACGCGCCGTCTACTTTTCTCTGGACAATGAGCGATTCCCATTCGCGAATGATTCATTCTTTTGAGTCAACTCTGTTCAAAGGCTTGATCAAACCAATTGGCAAACGAGTGAATTGGTTCATGAATCAGTTTGAATGAGTCGTTCAGTTCCCTGCCGCGCGCGCTGAGCATCTGAAGTGGTTCACTCGGAGTTGTAACGTTTAACATCAGCAGCGTTGAAAACGTGGCTATGGGACTGCACTTAATTGAAAGCAAATCTGCAAAGGCTATTATTTGCTTGCGATGGAGATCCTTATTAGATGAACACCGCGTGTGCTGTCTACTGTTCAACAGGTAACTTGGGCTACATTAGTACAGGATAGCATAGTGACATTAGTTTGTTGTACGTGTGTGGCTTATAACAGAGGGGAGTCAAGTTGAATGCAGCTTCCAAAAGACAAAAAATAGCCGATTAAGATTTTATTAATTTTAATACAATCACACCGGTGCGAGTACGTTTAGCAAGTCATATCATCAGCTGCTAAATTCAGATCTGTGATCGCTGGGCGCTGGCTGGCGCTTAGCCAGAGATAGATGCGTTTATACAGGGCTGCGCATTATAACCAATCACACATGATTCTTTTGAGCTTATTAAAGCATTGGCCAATCAGAGGTGTTCCGATGAGTCATCGCTAAAATGCCGGTGCTTCCTTCACTCGCTCACTGACTGAATACCTCTTTCTTGCAAATTTTCTCATCAGAAACTACAAAGTACAGATGTGTGTACGATTCTTTAATTAAGATATTGATTTCACAGTGTTAACAGTTTCAGTGATTTTAATGGGAGTTTCTGAGAGTGATTGAAATCTAGACTGTCAGTGAAAATGATCTTTAATAATGTAAATGTTATTTGCTCTCTTTCTGAACAATGAAAGATTAGTAGTAATATTTATATCACATTAACTTTCAATGTTAAATTCACATTTAATATAAAGTCAGTCGTATTAAAAATATGTTATGGCATGACACCTATATCTGTTACTTAAGTAAACAGACAGGGTTTTATAATAAATTACATAAATTGGAGTAAAGGCTGATGAAATATATACATTTATACACACACACACATACATTACATACATTTTATCTATATATCTAAATAAAAATAGGCTCAGTATATATGACCCAAAGTAACTAGTAACTAACTACTTGAGTAGATTTTTTATCCGATACTCTTTTACTCTTACTCAAGTAACTATTCAAGACTAGTACTTTTACTTTTACTTGAGTAAATATTTCTAGAAGTACTTTTACTTTTACTTGAGTACAGTTTTTGGGTACTCTACCCACCTCTGCATGCCTCTAGTTTACATATGAATTATAAACAATGATTCAACCTTTTACATGCCAAATATATAAAAATAAAACATTTCACATGTCTGCTCTAAGCCTGGCTTCTGATTAAGCTCCTTAGTCCTGTTGTGGAGTTGTGCAGGCTGCCATGGCACCACAGACCCAGTTTAATTGCATCTAGTGAAGGGAGTTAATCTTACAGCAGAGCAGCCCATGACAACTCAGTCCTCTCAAGGATAAATGGACGAATTATTTCAATAAATAAGAAAAATTACCTCACCATATGTCTCTTACGTCAAAAACATATTTTGAAACCCATACTATTGTGGTCGGGTGTGCAAAAGCGACATACTGTGACTACGATTACAAGAATTGATAGATTCCAAGCAGATCATTATAGTAGCTGCACCACGTTTTTACCTCGTTAAAAAACAAAACATAAAGATTGAAGATAAGAAAAATGATCTCAGTCTTAAAGTTCAACCACACTGCTGCAAAAATTCATTCTCACCAGGCATTCGCTGGGAGGTAGAGATAATAGTAGAGGTAAATCGCCATAACAATAATGCATAATAATCTGCAAAGGGATTTTTACCTGAAAGTGGTAAGTCTTTGACAACCAGGCCCGTGAAAACAGACCCCTCGCCATTGCAGAAATTGATCATCTCAAAAACCGTGAGCTATCTAGAGCAGAGTCTCCGTGTGCCGAATAAGAAAATGAAATAATGTCCAGCGAACTTCAAGTGATTTGGCTCGCGCTACACATGACGTGTACGGTGCTCTCGGCCAGCTGATATCCTTACATATAATTGGACCCCACGAAGGCTACTGTGTGAATTTATATATTAAGAATTCATGTTATTCGAGTCGTCTTGGTTGACATCCAGCAGCTAACACTTTCAAGTGCAGCTGTTTGGAAATAGAGAGACCGCAGCATGTCAAGGGCGCAGGCGTAGACAATTTCTGCCGACCTAATGTTGTGTTTTTTCTCTCGAGCGAGCTGTGAGTCATGTTTACTGGCGCCCTCTATTGAACACCATACGTATAATGGATATTTCGAGTTATGATTTGCTAATAGGAACGCCTTCCTATTTAAAAATGCTAAAATGCAAGTTGCACCACATAAACATGCACTGTACAGGCTAAAAGTTATATTCTTAAAAGAAATCTAAAACTTAATTTTATGAAGCCTATTGAAAGAGTATTTAGCTTTTTTTGTAAGCCTTTTTCATGCTGTTTAAATTTTATTTTTGCCCAGTGGTGAGTGTTAAAATTTATCTTAAGTGTTAAAACTGATGTTTTATTATAACTCTAAAACCACAAAAATACGTTAGTTACTTGAAATAAATACATGTTTAATCAAATATTTTAAAACATATTTTATTTCAGCTTGTCAAGTCAACCCACCTTTATTTATATAGCACTTTTAACAATACAGATTGTGACAAAGCAAATGAACAGCATTAAATTGAAAATAGTATGTAAATTATGCAAAAATGCAGTTCATCATTGAATTCAGTGACGTCATCTTTCAGCTCAGTTCAGTTTAAATAGTATTTGTGTGTGCAATCAAGTCGATGATATGGCTGGAAATTAAATGTCCTCCAATTAAGCAAGCCAGAGGCGAAGTGGCAGAAAAAACCTCTGGAAAAACCAGGCTCAGTCCTCTGGTCAGATGAAACAAGCAGTTGTCAAGGCAACATTTTTTTTTTTTTTTTTTTTACAAGAGTTTATTTTTGTACTAAAATAACCAAAATAAATTCATACAAACTGCAAATACACACAACAAAATTACTAAAAATGTAGGCCTAACTAAAATTACATTGAAAATGAAAAATCTAAAATAAAAACAAATTTACAGTATGAATAAAAACTATAATAGTATCTCAATGATACTAAAATAGCACTGAAATAAAGGCTATAATATTTAAAGGAACGTACAGATTGTGCATTGTGCCATGACCCACCTTGGACAAAGATCTCTAAATAAAGCTTTCTCAAGGCTTAATCAATGCTGGATTTGAAAGGGCAAAGTCTGGTTCCATTCGAATGGCCCTTAATATAGAAAGGACTAGAGACACTTAAAAATAAAGGAATCAGTATAATAATTCAAACCATAAAATTACTTAGGCCTATTAAATCAACAAGTTGTTACACATCCATAAAATTGTTTACTTAACTGATGTTTATAATATAGTTAAAATAATTTATCAAATATATCAAATCATTTTTGCATTGAAAAATAAACTATAACACTATTTTTTTTTATAACTTATTTCAAATTATTTTAGATGCATGTACAAACAAGCTAGGCTTCTTAATTATCTTTAAAAAAAAGATAATTAAAAAAAGATTTTATCACTTTTAAAAAGTGTTCAGTGCTGCCCAGTGTAAAGACTACATTGGTAACTTTCATCAAAGGCTAGCATGATGGCTAGTACAATGCACCATTTGTATTCCTGGCATGTGAGGCTTGGCTCCATTGGTGAGGCCAACTTAGAGGTACATAATGATACATCCAGCTTGGCAAAACACATGAGTTCAGTCTAAAGGTCTAAAACAAAATTGCAATATTGTAATACCTTGGAAAGTAGGGAGATTGTCATATGTTTGCCATACATGTTTTTCAGAAAAAGCTGGTGGCTTAGTGTTATACTAAATGTTAGCCATTTGAATTTTTTAAAGGGGTGCTATTATGCTTTTTCACCTTTTCAACTTTAATTAGTCTGTAATGTTGCTGTTTGAGAATAAAAAAAGATCTGAACAGTTACACAGCTCAAATTAAAATTCAAAAGGAGATATTTTATTTAACAGAAATCACATTTCAAAAACTACAACGGATGATTTGTTTGGACTACAATGCATATTTTGCAGGATTTGTGATATCACAAATATCGACAAATGGGACGAGACCTGGTTGAGATGCACTAAAGAAGTCAACAAGTTTTTTCAGTATTTCAGAGACACGTTAGCTTTCCCAAGGCAGATGAACTTAGAGTGGTTACAATCATCCAGGTTTAAATCGCACTCAAATTGATTTGATTTTGACGCAATATTTACACTGAAGCTCGTAGCTGGCAGCTATGGTAAGGGGCATGACATTTCCCAACCAGGCACCGAGTGCCAATCACAACACACACTGGCCCAGCTAACCAATCACAGCACATTTCGTATTTCAGAAGGTGAGCCTTCATCTGATACAGAAACTATTTGAGCCATTCATGCCAGACTGGGTAGAGAGGTGTTGTAATAATGTAAAATATTTGAAAAATTATGTGTTTTTCGAACAAACCTAGTATGAGAGCCTATTCTAGTACACCCCCAAAACAAAATCAATACCTTGTAAAAGAGGATAATAGGACCCCTTTAAGACACAGGGCCTTACATTCATGTTATACTGAATGTTGCCTTCTGGCCAATATTACAACAAACGTTTGTTACAATGAGTTATCCCTGCTGAAAAAAGGAAAAAATAAACAATAAGACACCATCACAAAATTTGTAATGATTTTACTGGTTACAATGGGAATTGTATCCCATTGTGGTTTAATTGTATGGGTGTAATTGTGTTTTAAAGTGCCCCTATTCTTCCTTTTTTAAGGTTGCTAATATTGTTTTTTAAAACGGGTTTATGTGCATGCAAGGTCAAAAAACATATTCATTAATAAAATGTAAATAAATCAGTGCACAATTTTCCACACCACAGCCTGTCAAGCACATCTTATCAACAAACATA